>NC_084583.2:15580000-15690000 GCF_033978685.3 Nerophis lumbriciformis | reverse complement strand
ACATGTTGATAAAAATATAACATTTACATAATAAAAATCAACTACAGGCTTCCCAAATGCTGTAATAAATTAAGCATGATGAGTTGACTTGAAACTGTTTAATGTTGCACTTTTTATATGTAGAAAAGTTTTGTCATTTTATTTACAACTTGAGGCAGTTTAATGTTGATTAACGTGGGCAGAATTATTATAGTGTTCCCAATGTTAAAAGGATAAAGCCATTGTTTACAAATTTGGTAAATAAATAACAAAAAAAGTTATATTTTGTTGTTTTCTTACTGTACCGAAAATGAACCGAACCGTGACCTCTAAACCGAGGCACGTACCGAACCGAAATTTTTGTGTACCGTTACACCCCTACACATACCTATCCTCAAAAAGGGCTCAAATGGCTGGCTTTGAAAGTTCCGGCTTTTCATGACGTCACAAATGATAAAAAGCTTCTTATGGGTTCATTATCACCTCTAAGCTACATGTGCCCGCCACTTTATGGCGAACAACGTTGTAAAAATCATCTTTTTCAATAAATCAGGCTTTGCTACACATTTCAGCACACAAAGATGCACAAACGACTCTCAAGCTATCTCATAAAAATGTTGAGGTTTTCTTTCGGGAATCTTTCTATCACTCAGATTTGTAACTTGAGGAGATGATTTGTTTTTTAACCGCACACGATGCTGCTACACTTCCAGCCACAGATGAAGTTGATATGATAATGGACAGATATGGACGCTCACCTTCTTCTTCTTCTTCTTCTTCGACTTGCTCTTGTGGTCAGAGTCGGACGAGCTCTCCTCGCTGGTCTCGATGAACTCTTTGCTCTTGAAGCTTTCGTTGCCGCCACCGCTGCTGCGCTCCCTCTCCTTGTCTCCTCCCGAAGACTTCCTCTTCTTCTCCTCTTTTTTGCCTCCAGACTTCCTGGCCTCCCTGATGGGGCGATGGACAGAAGTTAACGAGGGCGAGGCAAACCCAGGAGAAATGCTGTGGTGCTGGAAGAGTCTTACTTCTTGGAAATGGAGGCCTCGCCGCCGCCCCCGCTTTCTTTGTACTCTTTCATTGCAATTTCATACTGCTTCTTGGCTTCTACTGCCTTGATGTCCCACTCCTGGAAGAAGCATTGACCATGGCAAGCCAATTCAGTCAGAAATAGCCCAAACATTTAAGCAATATACCATATTTTTCGGACTATAAGTTGCAGTTTTTTTCGACTTATACTCAGGAGCGACTTATGTGTGAAATGATGAACACATTAGCGTAAAATATCAAATAATATTATTGATCTCATTCACGTAAGAGACTAGACGTATAAGATTTCATTGGATTTAGCGATTAGGAGTGACAGATTGTTTGGTAAACGTATAGCATCAGGGCCGGCCCGTGGCATAGGCCGTATAGGCAAATGCTAAGGGCGCCGTCCATCAGGGGGCGCCACGTCAGTGCCACAAATGTTGGAGAAAAAAAAAAAAAAGTTGGTACTATTATTTCTAAATACAAAAAATAATCCCACGTTAATTAAAATGCAAAGTAAAGCCTATATAATATAAATATTATTTGTTACAACATTACGCCCCCCCCCCCCCCCACCCCCCCCGCACGGTGCGCCCCCTCCCTTCCCGTATCATGACTCTTTTTGGACGTCACCACATCAAAAAATCAACACAAGATGTCAAAACGGCCAAAACTGTCAGGTGCCCAGGGAAGAAAAAAGAGAAAAGAAGAGGAGGAGAAACGAGAAAAAGACAGAGGTAGCAGGTAGGTAACGTTAGCCTACATAAAATTATTTGTCTGTTACAGAATGTGATAGTAACCTGGCTTTTTAGCATTAAGCTAATGTTACATGATTCGGCAATTTCTAATCAATAAATAGCTAGTTTTGTTTTAACGTCGGGTTAATATTGTGTAGGGGGCTAAATTGTCATGTAAAATAATAATGTAACGTTAGGTAATTACAGTACTCCCACCTTACATTCCTCAGGGACATTTGTATTAGATCTTTTAAGCAGGTGTTTTTTGTTTACATTGTTATTGCCTTCTGGTTAGCTAATGTTTGCCCTGCAGGTGATAGTCACTTTTCCACCCCTTTATATATTAGGTATAGGTAGTTGTAAGCCTAGTTGTTAAAGTGCACATCATTAATGTTAATTAAGCAATATGTATGTAAAAAATATTGTATTTCATATATTCATTTTTTATTTTTTGCATTCATTTATTTATTCATATTTTTTTTTTTATCTTGTTAACTATTCTGATTGTTAATTTGCTTTCTTTAAGTAAAAAAAAAGGTCAAAGACAAAGCTATTCGGTTTCTTGTGAGTATAAACACTTCACTGCCGATGTGGGGGGGCGCCACCTAAAATCTTGCCTAGGGCGCCAGATTGGTTAGGGCCGGGCCTGTATAGCATGTTCTATATGTTATAGTTATTTGAATGACTCTTACCATAATATGCTACGTTAACATACCAGTTGGTTATTTATGCCTCATTTAACTATTCAGCCTGTTGTTCACTATTCTTGATTTATTTTAAATTGCCTTTCAAATGTCTATTCTTGGTGTTGGCTTTTAGCAAATACATTTCCCCCCAAAAATGCGACTTATACTCCAGTGCAACTTATATGTTTTTTTCCTTCTTTATTGTGCATTTTCGGCTGGTGCGACTTATACTCCGGAGCGACTTATACTCCGAAAAATACGGTAAATTGCACTAGAGTATAAGTCGCATTTTTTGGGGAAATTTATTTGATAAAATCCAACACCAAGAATAAACATTTGAAAGGCAATTTAAAATAAATAAAGAATAGTGAACAACAGGCTAAATAAGTGTACGTTATATGAGGCATTAATAACCAACTGAGAAGGTGCCTGGTATGTTGAAGGGGAACATTATCACCAGACCTATGTAAGCGTCAATATATACCTTGATGTTGCAGAAAAAAGACCATATATTTTTTTAACCGATTTCCGAACTCTAAATGGGTGAATTTTGGCGAATTAAACGCCTTTCTATTATTTGCTCTCGGAGCGATGACGTCACGTTGTGACGTCACATCGGGAAGCAATCCGCCATTTTCTCAAACACCGAGTCAAATCAGCTCTGTTATTTTCCATTTTTTCGACTGTTTTCCGTACCTTGGAGACATCATGCCTCGTCGGTGTGTTGTCGGAGGGTGTAACAACACGAACAGGGACGGATTCAAGTTGCACCAGTGGCCCAAAGATGCGAAAGTGGCAAGAAATTGGACGTTTGTTCCGCACACTTTACCGACGAAAGCTATGCTACGACAGAGATGGCAAGAATTTGTGGATATCCTGCGACACTCAAAGCAGATGCATTTCCAACCATAAAGTCAAAGAAATCTGCCGCCAGACCCCCATTGAATCTGCTGGAGTGTGTGAGCAATTCAGGGACAAAGGACCTCGGTAGCACGGCAAACAATGGCGGCAGTTTGTTCCCGCAGACGAGCGAGCTAAACCCCCTGGATGTCTTGGCTCACACCGTCCCTTATGCCACCGAAGATGATCAAGAGAAGAATATCGACCCTAGCTTCCCTGGCCTGCTGACATCAACTCCAAAACTGGACAGATCAGCTTTCAGGAAAAGAGCGCGGATGAGGGTATGTCTACAGAATATATTAATTGATGAAAATTGGGCTTTCTGCACTCTCAAAGTGCATGTTGTTGCCAAATGTATTTCATATGCTGTAAACCTAGTTCATAGTTGTTAGTTTCCTTTAATGCCAAACAAACACATACCAATCGTTGGTTAGAAGGCGATCGCCAAATTCGTCCTCGCTTTCTCCCGTGTCGCTGACTGTTGTGTCGTTTTCGTCGGTTTCGCTTGCATAGGGTTCAAACCGATATGGTTCAATAGCTTCAGTTTCTTCTTCAATTTTGTTTTCGCTACCTGCCTCCACACTACAACCATCCGTTTCAATACATGCGTAATCTGTTGAATCGCTTAAGCCGCTGAAATCCGAGTCTGAATCCGGGCTAATGTCGCTATAGCTTGCTGTTCTATGCGCCATGTTTGTTTGAGTTGGCTTCACTATGTGACGTCACAGGAAAATGGACGGGTGTTTATAACGATGGTTAAAATCAGGCACTTTGAAGCTTTTTTTAGGGATATTGCGTGATGGGTAAAATTTTGAAAAAAACTTCGAAAAATAAAATAAGCCACCGGGAACTGATTTTTAATGGTTTTAACCATTCTGAAATTGTGATAATGTTCCCCTTTAACGTAACATATTATGGTAAGAGTAATTCAAATAACTATAACATATAGAACATGCTATACGTTTACCAAACAGTCTGTCACTCCTAATCGCTAAATCCCATGAAATCTTCTCCCTCCGTGTCGCTTCTAACCAACTCTGCCAACTCCAAAGGTAGACAATGCACCGCTTCCTCTTCTATCGGTACGTCGCTTACGTCAGTCACCGTCAGTTGCAGTTCCAATTATACCAGCCTTTCTGAATCCGGACAGGATGATTTCGGTTGCTGATATACACCAACTCTCTTACGTGAATGAGAGAAATAACATTATTTGATATTTTACGGTAATGTGTTAATAATTTCACACATAAATCGCTCCAGAGTATAAATCCCAACCCTCGGCCAAACTATGAAAAAAACTGCGATTTATAATCCGAAAAATACGGTAATCAAAACTCACACATAACCTTTAGTTATGAACTGACTGGAAGTAAAAACAATAACAGTAAATGTCCTCGCCCCACCTCTTTGTCGTCTTTGCCCAGCTGCCTCCACATCTCTCCCGCCTTCTTGGAGATCTCCGTGATGGAGATTCCGGGGTTCTCGGACTTGATTCGCTCGCGGCTGGAATTCAACCACAGCATGTAGGCGCTCATGGGCCTCTTGGGGCCGCCTTTGTCTCTCTGCTTCTTCTGCAGCGGTCAAAGAAAATGGACGAGGGTTAACGACTGCCGCTGAATGCCGGCGTTCCAAGTCGCTGCTTCTCACCTCTCTGCGTGGTTTTCTTTCCTTCCTTTCTTTTTTCACCTTCACCTCTTTGGGCTTTTTGACTTTCTGCTTCTTTGAACTGTCCTCCTCACTTCCACTTCCTCCTTCCTCGCTGCTGTCGCTGGCAGACGCCTTGCTGTCGTACCTGACGGCAGAGGAGCAAAGTGTTACGTTCCGCGTTTCATTCCTCAGAGAAGAGCTTTTCCTTACTCCTCAGCAATGTCGTCATCCTCCTCGCCAGGGTTGAAAGACTCATCTAAGGAATAGAAAAGTCGCGATTTAACCTGTCATATTCAAAACATACCATGCGCACTTACTAGGAGTGTAACGGTACGTGTATTTGTATTAGGGATGTCCCGATCCAGGTTTTTGCACTTCCGATCCGATACCGATATTGTTTTTGCATTTCCAATCCGATACCGATACTGACCGATACTGGCCTATCTGAGCATGTATTAAAGTTTAAAGTTATTTAGCCTACTTAGTTGTCAGAATCATGTTGAAAAGGGTTTTAGTACTCTTGATAACAACTAGCCAGCTGAATTAGGGGAGTTTGAATAATACACAATGGTTGGTAATAAGAAACTGACCTGTTTACTTATTGACCGGTTCACCGTGCGTGACTGCTCGCTGACTGCTCGCTGTTTCGAAAAAGCTAAGTATCGTTCTATTTGTGTGCTTTTAAATTGTTCTGCAGCTTTCTTTATTACTTTCTCAACATATTTAGTAGTACTATTTAACTTGCAAATCACCCGATCTCTGTCTCTCCACCCCTCCCGCAGCTAGCTAGCAGCTAGCTGCTAAGCTAACGAAGCTAGCGCGGAGAAAGGCGTCGTCGGGCGCCGGTCAGAAGGAGTCTACTCCTGCACACCGTGACCAGGACTTCTCGGAAGACAGCAGGAACTTCACTCGGTGACAGAAAACACCGTGAGTATGGCTTCCTGCGCGTCTTGCACCTTACTCACGGAGAGGCTGGCTCTGCTAGAGGGCCGTGTCCGCCAGTTAGAGCAGAGTAATCTCGTAACTTTAGATGTTGCGGACACATCTGCTAGCGTTAGCTGTAGCGAGCTAACTAGCCCAGCATGTAGTAGTCCTAAGCGGCCTACAAGCTACGGTGTACCGGTTGAGACGCATAATAGATTTAGCTCTTTAGCTAGTCCTACACCCCAGTCTACCGGGCACCACACCTTAGTCATAGGGGACTCCATCACCCGAAACATAAAGCTTAGCAAACCAGCCACAATTAAGTGCATCCCGGGGGCCCGAGCACCTGACATAGAGGCTAATCTTAGGGAGCTAACTCGCAACAGGCCTAGTAAACACGTACGACAGGCTAATCGCACCACTAGTTATGCGAATATAGTTGTACACGTTGGCTCCAATGACACTAGAATGAGACAGTCAGAGATTACAAAGAGAAACATAGCCAGGACTTGTGATCTCGCTAGAAAGATGTCCAGGCATCGAGTAATTGTCTCTGGCCCCCTGCCTGCGAGAGGCAATGATGAGAGATATAGCAGATTAGTCTCGCTTAACAAGTGGCTGGCTAGCTTCTGTAGACAACAGGGACTAACGTTTATTGATAATTGGCCCTCTTTCTGGGGCAAACCAGGCTTGCTGATGAGGGACGGCCTTCACCCTAACCAGGAAGGCGCCATCATCCTGTCTAAGAATATAGACTACTGTTTAAGTCACATTTGACTAACTACACTAGGGCAAGCCCGGTCACAGGCAATTACAGAGCCTGCTAGTCCGGGTGAGGAGTCAGTTAAGCTAGAACTAGCCAGCGCCAGGCTGGATAATTCCTGTACGCATAGCAATTTTCTTAGAATAACACACAACTCACATAATGTGTTTTCTGTTGTGAATGTGTCCGGGGTAGATATGCATTCTACTGAGGTGGCAAATCATGATGCGTTTAGTCGATCGCAGCATCAAGCAAACAATCTGAAAATTCCCGTCGTATCAATTCCTAGATATGGTCGAAACTATTTAAAGTGCACTACGTATAATAAACGCAACATTATTAATATTTCTACTACGGATAATTTAAACAAAAACTCGTCAAAACAGCCCAATACTTATAATATGGGCTTTTTAAACATAAGATCATTGTCTCCCAAAACGTTATTAGTTAATGAGGTCATTAGAGACAACAATCTTAACGTCATTGGTCTTAGCGAAACCTGGCTCAAACCAGACGAATTTTTTGCGCTAAATGAGGCATCTCCTCCTAACTATACGAATGCGCATATTGCCCGTCCCCTTAAAAGGGGTGGGGGGGTCGCATTAATATACAATGAAAACTTTAACCTTACCCCTAACCTAAATAATAAATACAAATCGTTTGAGGTGCTTACTATGAGGTCTGTCGCACCGCTGCCTCTCGATATGGCTGTTATCTACCGCCCCCCAGGGCCCTACTCGGACTTTATTAATGAATTCTCAGAGTTCGTTGCTGATCTAGTGACGCACGCAGACAATATAATCATAATGGGGGACTTTAATATCCATATGAATACCCCATCGGACCCTCAGTGCGTGGCGCTCCAGACTATAATTGATAGCTGTGGTCTTACACAAATAATAAATGAACCTACGCATCGCAACGGCAATACGATAGATCTAGTGCTGGTCAGGGGTGTCACCACCTCCAAAGTTATGGTACTCCCGTATACTAAAGTAATGTCCGATCATTACCTTATAAAATTCGAAGTTCTGACTCATTGTCAACAAACTAATAATAATAATAACTGCTATAGCAGCCGCAACATTAATGCCGCCACAACGATGACTCTTGCTGACCTACTGCCTTCGGTAATGGCACCATTCCCAAATTATGTCGGCTCTATTGATAACCTCACTAACAACTTTGACAATGCCCTGCGCAAAACCATTGATAGTATAGCACCGCTAAAACAAAAAAGGGCCCCTAAAAGGCGCACCCCATGGTTTACAGAGGAAACCAGAGCTCATAAATTATCATGTAGAAAGTTGGAACGCAAATGGCGCGCGACCAAGCTTGAGGTTTTCCATCAAGCATGGAGTGATAGTTTAATATCGTATAAACGCATGCTTACCTTAGCTAAAGCTAAATATTACTCAAATCTCATCCGCCTCAACAAAAACGACCCTAAATTTTTGTTTAGTACAGTAGCATCGCTAACCCAACAAGGGACTCCTCCCAATAGCTCCACCCACTCGGCAGATGACTTTATGAATTTCTTTAATAAGAAAATTGAACTCATTAAAAAGGAGATTAAAGACAACGCATCCCAGCTACAACTGGGTTCTATGAACACAGATACAACTGTATCTACGACGGATACTGCAATACAAAATAGTCTCTCTCTTTTTGATGAAATAACATTAGAGGAACTATTACAGCGTGTAAGTGGGATAAAACAAACAACATGTTTACTTGACCCACTTCCTGGGAAACTTATCAAGGAGCTTTTTGTATTATTAGGTCCATCAGTGCTAAATATTATAAACTTATCACTTTCCTCTGGCACTGTTCCCCTAGCATTCAAGAAAGCGGTTATTCATCCTCTGCTCAAAAGACCTAACCTTGATCCTGACCTCATGGTAAACTACCGACCGGTGTCCCACCTTCCCTTTATCTCGAAAATCCTCGAAAAAATTGTCGCACAGCAGCTAAATGAACACTTAGTGTCTAACAATCTCTGTGAACCTTTTCAATCCGGTTTCAGGGCAAATCACTCTACGGAGACAGCCCTCGCAAAAATGACTAATGATCTACTGCTGACGATGGATTCTGATGCGTCATCTATGTTGCTGCTTCTTGATCTTAGCGCTGCTTTCGATACCGTCGATCATAATATTTTATTAGAGCGTATCAAAACACGTATTGGTATGTCAGACTTAGCCTTGTCGTGGTTTAACTCTTATCTTACTGACAGGATGCAATGCGTCTCCCATAATAATGTGACCTCTGACTATGTTAAGGTAACGTGCGGAGTTCCTCAGGGTTCGGTTCTTGGCCCTGCACTCTTTAGTATTTACATGCTGCCGCTAGGCGACATCATACGCAAATACGGTGTTAGCTTTCATTGCTATGCTGATGACACCCAACTCTACATGCCCCTAAGGCTGACCAACACGCCGGATTGTAGTCAGCTGGAGGCGTGTCTTAATGAAATTAAACATTGGATGTCCGCTAACTTCTTGCAACTCAACGCCAAGAAAACGGAAATGCTGATTATCGGTCCTGCTAAACACCGACATTTATTTAATAATACCACCTTAACATTTGACAACCAAACAATTACACAAGGCGAATCAGTAAAGAATCTGGGTATTATCTTCGACCCAACTCTCTCGTTTGAATCACACATTAAGAGTGTTACTAAAACGGCCTTCTTTCATCTCCGTAATATCGCTAAAATTCGTTCTATTTTATCCACTAGCGACGCTGAGATCATTATTCATGCGTTCGTTACGTCTCGTCTCGACTACTGTAACGTATTATTTTCGGGTCTCCCTATGTCTAGCATTAAAAAATTACAGTTGGTACAAAATGCGGCTGCTAGACTTTTGACAAGAACAAGAAAGTTTGATCATATTACGCCTATACTGGCTCACCTGCACTGGCTTCCTGTGCACTTAAGAAGTGACTTTAAGGTTTTACTACTTACGTATAAAATACTACACGGTCTAGCTCCGTCCTATCTTGTCGATTGTATTGTACCATATGTCCCGGCAAGAAATCTGCGTTCAAAGAACTCCGGCTTATTAGTGATTCCCAGAGCCCAAAAAAAGTCTGCGGGCTATAGAGCGTTTTCTATTCGGGCTCCAGTACTATGGAATGCCCTCCCGGTAACAATTAGAGATGCTACCTCAGTAGAAGCATTTAAGTCCCATCTTAAAACTCATTTGTATACTCTAGCCTTTAAATAGCCCCCCTGTTGGACCAGTTGATCTGCCGTTTCTTTTCTTTTCTCCTCTGCTCCCCTTTTCCTTGAGGGGGCGGGGGCACAGGTCCGGTGGCCATGGATGAAGTGCTGGCTGTCCAGAGTCGGGACCCGGGGTGGACCGCTCGCCTGTGCATCGGCTGGGAACATCTCTACGCTGATGACCCGTCTCCGCTCGGGATGGTGTCCTGCTGGCCCCACTATGGACTGGACTCTTACTATTATGTTGGATCCACTATGGACTGGACTCTCACAATATTATGTCAGACCCACTCGACATCCATTGCTTTCG
Organism: Nerophis lumbriciformis; assembly: GCF_033978685.3. Lineage (NCBI taxonomy): Eukaryota > Metazoa > Chordata > Actinopteri > Syngnathiformes > Syngnathidae > Nerophis > Nerophis lumbriciformis. The sequence continues at coordinate 15,679,796 of NC_084583.2, read as the reverse complement.
GTCTCCCCTAGAGGGGGGGGGTTACCCACATATGCGGTCCTCTCCAAGGTTTCTCATAGTCATTCACATCGACGTCCCACTGGGGTGAGTTTTTCCTTGCCCGTATGTGGGCTTTGTACCGAGGATGTCGTTGTGGCTTGTGCAGCCCTTTGAGACACTTGTGATTTAGGGCTATATAAATAAAGATTGATTGATTGATTGATTGATTGATTATTCAAGGATAAACACAAAATAGACAAAATTATACATGACAAGCAGAAATGGCATCATTGAACTAGGGCTGGGGGATATGGCCTTTTTTAATATTGCGATATTTTAAGGCCATATTGCGATACACAATATATATCTCGATATTTTGCCTTAGCCTTGAATGAACACTTGATGCATATAATCACAGCAGTATGATGATTCTATGTGTTTTGATTGATTGATTGAGACTTTTATTAGTAGGTTGCACAGTGAAGTACATATTCCGTACAATTGACCACTAAATGGCAACACCCCAATAAGTTTTTCAACTTGTTTAAGTCGGGGTCCACTTAAATTGATTCATGATACAGATATATACTATCAGATATATACTATCATCATAATACAGTCATCACACAAGATAATCACATTGAATTCTTTACATTATTTATAATCCAGGGTGTGGAGGGGGGCGCCGGATGTAAGTGTCAAAAAGACAGCCAAAAGAGTTTGATATGAGAATAAATCTAAAGTTAAAATATAGGGTAGAAATGCACCCATTTGCAGGAAATGTAGTCTTGATTTTCCAAATGTTCTTTCAAGGCTTGCATGTCTACATTAAAACATTCTTCTTCATACTGCATTAATATATGCTACTTTTAAACTTTCATGCAGAGAAGGAAATCACAACTAAAAAAATCACTAATTTTTTCATACGGTGTTGATGTGGAAATTTTTGCCTCGGCATTTTGATGGTGTGGACGTGTGGCACCGAATGGAGATAAGCGTCTCGACAGACGTCACAATATTTGAACAATGATGACGAAAACTGTTGTCTCTGTCGTGTCTGTGTGTCGAAAATTGTTATGCGCTTATTTTTTTATTTGATTTTGTGTGTGGCATAGATTTGCCGTGCGCAGAGGACGCTTGAGCAGGCGTGCACCTTAGCGGCTGCGCTAGCATCACAGCTAACGTTAGCCATGCCGCTACCTCGCTCTCTGCTCGGGGAGGGCGTATACGTATGTGACGTATGACGTGACAGTATGTGACGTATGACATGACAGTATGTGACGTATGACGTGACAGTATGTGACGTGTGTAAGAAGGTGCGCTCGCTGTCTGTGAGAGGGAGACACAGGAAAGAGTGAGAAGAGCCTGTCGTGTAATGCCAGCAGCTAAAAGCAACTGCGTGAGAATTGTGGATGTGTTGAAGGTGTGCTGGAAAATGCGGAACGGAAATGACGGAACAGCAGAAAAGTGGAATGTATTATTTAAATAGGTGCGTTGGAAAACACGGAGTTTCTTTTTAAACTGGATCTGGATCGGCATTTTCCCATGCCTTGCCGATACGCAATTTTTGGCAAATATCGGCAGCTGATCCGATCCAAATATCGGATCGGGACATCCCTAATTTGTATTGAACCGTTTCGGTACGGGGATTCCGGTTCGGTTCGGAGGTGTACCGAACGAGTTTCCACACGGACATATTAAGTAGCGTAACGCACGTTGTGTAAACAATGCACACCAAGGCACAACACACGGCATGCTAGCAGCTAACGTGCTACGATAGACTGACCATACGTCCTCTTTTCACCGGACATGTCCTATTTTGCAGAGCTGTCAGGGCGAAGTTTCTTAAATGCCTCAAATGTCCGGCATTTTGAGTTAGGGTTGCGTGTATTTTTAATGTACGTTCAGGGTTAAGAAGGGGTTAAAAACAAAACAAATTGTGCGTGCAGCAGCATTGGTGAGGGAGGGGCAGAGACAGAGAGAGAGAGAGATGTAACCCGAGTGACAAAACCCCATTTAAATATCCTTTCTATTTATTTTTCGTCGTCTAAGCTGTTCTTGCGTGCGTCATTACGTCACGCGGTCACGTGACTTAACGCGGCTGTCAGACGAGCATAAAACCCGGAAGTCGGCTGCTACCGGTGAGAGCGAGAGGGACACACTGTGAGGTTGCTGCAGGTATGTGACTCGGTTTTACGCTTTAATTATTAAATCAGCCTTCTAAACTGAAATGTAATGATGTCGAACTGTAGGAGCCGACTACCGGAGCCGTGGGTCGTCCGCGGGAGTGTTTGAGAGTGATTTATCTGCGGAATTGGTGAGTTGCATTTACTTATATGCCCGGTTTCTCTGAATATAGTTAACCCAATGAATGAAATGTTATCACTGTCAACAATTGTCTGATTGTTCTTGGGTTGTTTTACTAGCTTTGATGGTTATCAGTGCTATGCATCCAAGGCACTTTATGAAGCAGTCCAGTCAACCACTGTGTCTGCTAGCACTCTATTTGTGGATGCAGTGTTTACATTTTGATACCTTTTTAGAGAAATGAATATTTTGATATAACAATTATTATATTTATTCTAATTGGATTTATGAATTGTTTATTGTACAATATTAAGGAATATACTTTGCTATTTGAATACAGTAGTATTATTTAGTATTTGAATGTATTTTTTGTGTGCGCACTGGAAACTTGACTGGTCCTGCCCTTTTATACAGGCCAGGTTGGATGGCGAGCTTAGAGCCCTTAACTAGAGTCTGAAGCTTTATCCCTGGAACCGAACCACCTGAACTGAATCCACCCAACCGAACCCCGGGCTGGTAGGAGGCTTCTCAGCAGCCGCCCTCTGTTTTTCCTTCTTTTTGCCAAAACGCAACAAATTCATTGCGGTCCTCCTGAACCTTCACTAAAACCCCTCTGGACACTGCCACCACAGCGTGGACTTAGCAGGGCCTGTTTAATGAACTATGAATTTGTGTTGCGCTCATACCATCGTTGGTAAAAAAACAAGGACTAAATCACGTATACTGATATTGTAAATAACTGAACGTTGTGTGAATTGATGTATATGTGAATGGCCATTTGAATTTACATGTTTAATGTTGTTTGTTATTTTTCCTATTATTCTTTAATATAATTTGGTACCACTTAAACATAAATCCTGTGTTCAGTCTTTATTACTCTCCATTCCTAGAGCTGAGTTTAGTTTCTTCTGATCTAGCCCAGATATATCATTCACTATTTTACTTAGTACTTGTACAGTGCTTTATTAGAGTAACATACAGGTTACAGAGAGTTATGATAAACGCGCATGTGTCGCCAGGCTCTGCTTTTTATCCATAGATTTATCACATTTAATGTTTTATTATCTATAGCAGGGGTGTCAAAAGTGGGCCCCGGAGGCCATTTGTGGCCCACAGCTAATGTTTTAAAGGCCCACGGCACATTCTACACATACTATTAAAATAAACAAAAACATAACACAAGTGAAATAAAAAAGCTTAAAGGTTAAATGTAATTTAGAAAAAGTTGCAATGTTGACTAATAAAACAAAGCTGTTTTTTTTTCTTTCAAACTGTCATTGCTCAAAACATAATATTGAATGAAAATCAATGTTATTACGAATTATTGACATATCCAAGGTTCCCATTACTTCACATCAAATATTCCACTAAGGCCCAACAAAGTCTTTTTTTTTTTTGAGGAAACTAAAATGCGCAAACATTCCGCAGAAATCAATGGTAAATTTTTACAACAGTGCCATCAGCAGTGTCCTCACTTACGGCTTTTTAGTGTGGTTTGCTAGCCGCACTTAAACGAACCAACAGGCCCTCCAGCGAGTGGTTAAAGCGGCGGGGAAAATTACAAGGATGATACTCCCAGAGATGAGTGCCATGTACACAACTCGCTGCCTAAAGCGAGTACACAACATCCTGAAGGACAGATACCACCCAGCACATGGCCTCTTCAACCTGCTACCCTCTGGAAGGAGGTATAGATCGATTCGCGCCAGGACCACCAGAATGTCTCACAGTCTGTATCCCCAGGCTGTGAGACTGCTAAATGAACAGCCTGCCCCTTTGCTGCCCCGGACCATCTTATTACCATAATAGTACCATAATAATGTGACCTCGGACTATGTTAAGGTAACGTGCGGAGTTCCTCAGGGTTCGGTTCTTGGCCCTGCAGTTTTTAGTATTTACATGCTGCCGCTAGGCGACATCATACGCAAATACGGTGTTAGCTTTCATTGTTATGCTGATGACAGCCAACTCTACATGCCCCTAAAGCTGACCAACACGCCGGATTGTAGTCAGCTGGAGGCGTGTCTTAATGAAATTAAACAATGGATGTCCGCTAACTTCTTGCAACTCAACGCCAAGAAAACGGAAATGCTGATTATCGTTCCTGCTAAACACCGACATTTATTTAATAATACCACCTTAACATTTGACAACCGCACAATTACACAAGGCGAATCAGTAAAGAATCTGGGTATTATCTTCCACCCAACTCTCTCGTTTGAATCACACATTAAGAGTGTTACTAAAACGGCCTTCTTTCATCTCCGTAATATCGCTAAAATTCGTTCTATTTTATCCACTAGCGACGCTGAGATCATTATTCATGCGTTCGTTACGTCTCGTCTCGACTACTGTAACGTATTATTTTCGGGTCTCCCTATGTCTAGCATTAAAAGATTACAATTGGTACAAAATGCGGCTGCTAGACTTTTGACAAGAACAAGAAAGTTTGATCATATTACGCCTATACTGTATATACCTTTATATACTTATAAACATACCTATACTGGCTCACCTGCACTGGCTTCCTGTGCACTTAAGATGTGACTTTAAGGTTTTACTACTTACGTATAAAATACTACGCGGTCTAGCTCCGTCCTATCTTGTCGATTGTATTGTACCATATGTCCCGGCAAGAAATCTGCGTTCAAAGAACTCCGGCTTATTAGTGATTCCCAGAGCCCAAAAAAAGTCTGCGGGCTATAGAGCGTTTTCTATTGGGGCTCCAGTACTATGGAATGCCCTCCCGGTAACAATTAGAGATGCTACCTCAGTAGAAACATTGAAGTCCCATCTTAAAACTCATTTGTATACTCTAGCCTTTAAATAGACCCCCCTTTTAGACCAGTTGATCTGACATTTCTTTTCTTTTCTCCTCTGCCCCCCTCTTCCTTGTGGAGGGGGCGGGGGGGGCACAGGTCTGGTGGCCATGGATGAAGTGCTGGCTGTCCAGAGTCGGGACCCGGGGTGACCCGTCTACGCTCGGGATGGTCTCCTGCTGGCCCCACTATGGACTGGACTCTTACTATTATGTTGGATCCACTATGGACTGGACTCTCACAATATTATGTCAGACCCACTCGACATCCATTGCATTCAGTCTCCCCTAGAGGGGGGGGGGGGGTTACCCACATATGCGGTCCTCTCCAAGGTTTCCCATAGTCATTCACATCGACGTCCCACTGGGGTGAGTTTTTGCTTGCCCTTATGTGGGCTTTGTACCGAAGATGTCGTTGTGGCTTGTGCAGCCCTTTGAGACACTTGTGATTTAGGGCTATATAAATAAACATTGATTGATTGATTGATTATTACCTCACTCTTCACCACCTCAATAATTGTGTTCTGGACATTGCATTGCTGCAACATCAACGTAACACCCATCAGACATCTGACTCTTCCCACTCCCACACCCCTCTAGTCGCCATCTTCTTGACAATGCTAAACTGTAAACTATGGTCAACCTGCACTTCAATGCAGTTTCTATGCCGCTCGTCGAAGCCCAAACAAAATCTCGTTGACATATATGACTTAAGTGTTATTATGACAATGACAATAAAGGAATTGATTGATTAAGAAAAATATTTTTGGTGGAAGATTTTGCAAATTTGGTAAATAAATAACCCAAAAATGTATATTTTGTTCTTTTCTTACTGAACCGAAAATGATTGAACCATGACCTCTAAACCGAGGTATGTACCGAACTGAAATTTTTGTGTACCGTTACACCCTGAGCGCTTACTGTGCCGCCGGCCACTTACCGCTGCCGCTGTCGGAGTCGTCGCTGTCGTTGCCCTCTTCTCTGATCTTGCCCTCGGCCTTCATGCGCTCCAGGTAGGCGTCGTGTTTGTCCTCGTCAGAGTCGCTGTACTCGTTGATGTTGCCCTTCATCCCCTGTAAGCACACTGCAGTCACAACTACTCCCACTATCACAATCCTCTCAGAGATCCACCACCATGGCAAACTGTGCCCCGACTGGAAAAACAGACACGTTAATCACAATTTCCCCATTCTCAATTGTTTGTTTTGATTCTTAAAAACTGTGATTTGAATTCGCTGCCAAGGGAAGGACAAGCGGTTGAAAATGGATGAGTGGAAGTTTGAAAAGAGTGAATATCTAATTTGTGTTTACAAAAATAAATACGAAGTCGTTTTTTCCAACTTAAAGGGGACATATGATGAATGTAGTCTTTTCTGACTTATAAATGTTACAATGTTGAATAGTCGTGTTAAACTCATAAAGTTCATGCATTTGGCCGTGAGCTCGCACACAGTTTTGGATGCCTCTGTAAGCGGGGTTTTGCAGTCTGGCGATGTTGCGACGTCAGAGCGAGGTGGACGTATTTATTTAGACCAGGGGTGCCCACACTTTTTCTACAGGCGAGCTACTTTTCAATTGACTAAGTGGAGGGGATCTACCTCATTCATACAGGGTTTCCCGCGGCGCTTTGTTGTTAAGTACATAACTCCACATGTGTTCATTCATAGTTTTGATGTGACAATCTACAATGTAAATAGTCATGAAAATAAAGAAAACGCATTGAATGAGAAGGTGTGTCCAAACTTTTGACCTGTACTGTGTGTATATGTGTGCCTTTGTGTTGTTGTGTTACTGCACAGCAAAAGCTCCAACCCGCCCAGTCCACAGTCAGCATGATGCAAACACACACAAAGTTACCCATCACACACCGGCTCCCACACACCAACGCACTCATAGCCCAGCTACCAAAGTTAGTCTTGAATCACTCCTTGATTTTGTTTCCAATGCAACACAAATCTTATCCTAAAAACCCAACCAAAATGTTACAATCAAGAACTCGGGAGTTAGCAGTTCAGGCACCACGCCATGCGAGCACGCCAATCACAAGACGACCATACGCACCTTCTTCTACAAGGGTACGGGCACACGCACACACACGCACACACACACACACACACACACACACACACACACACACACACACACACACACACACACACACACACACACACACACACACACACACACACACACACACACACACACACACACACACACACACACACACACACACACACACACACACACACACACACACACACACACACACACACACACACACACACACACACACACACACACACACACACAAATACAGAAGGGCAACATGTTGTCAATGAGTGGGATGGAATTCTGTTGAAAGAAACAACAACAAAAAAACCGCCTGGGCTGACACATGAGCCCTGTGTTACCTCTTTAAAGCCTCTGTTCTTGATGTTAAGCTTCTTGGCGTTGACAAAGTCAAACAGTTTGCCGTACTCTTCTCTGAAAGGGGAGAGAGACAAAACGAGTGAAAACTTTGCAGGAATTAGCCAAAATGTATGCACACTGGCATGGAAACCGGAGTTGAGAAAGCGTCCATTGCCAAAAAAAAGAGCGACTTGACTTGCATTACCGTATTTTCCGGACCATAGGGCGCACACTGCAAAAACTGAAATTTTAAGTACCGTAAAACGAAATATCTCAAATAAGGGTAATATTTGCTTATTTTCTGTCTGATAAGATACTTCTTCTCACTAAGCAGATTTTATGTTAGAGTGTTTTACTTGTTTTAAGGGCTTTGGTCCTAAATGATCTTAGTAAAATAATATTACTATTATTATTAGCCTTTATTTAACCAGGTAAAATCCCATTGAGATCAAAGATCTCTTTTCCAAGGGAGACCTGGCCAAGAGGGCAGCAGCAAGGTTACATTGAAAACAGTAAACAAATTCATAAAACATCACATTTACATTAAAACTTGCTCACATGACACATGTGCATACAGACAAGGTAAACTGCAGTCCTTCCACAGAAGCTTTAAACTCATTCAACGTAACTAGGGTTTGAAGTTTAATATTCGATTGTAGGTTATTCCAAGCCTTCGGTGCTGAAAACCTAATTAATGTAACGTTAGTAAATGTTAGTAATGTAACCTATTACAGCGTGTTGCTGAGATTTGATGACCTATATTGAGTAAAACATGCTTGAAACTAGAATATCAACTGATGCAAAGCTGTGTCATCAACACTCACAAGTATAAAACTACTTTTTTAAAGTACCGTATTTTTCGGACTATAAGTCACAGTTTTTTTCATAGTTTGGTCGGGGGTGCGACTTATACTCAGGAGCGACTTATGTGTGAAATGATTAACACATTAGCGTAAAATATCAAATAATATTATTGATCTCATTCACGTAAGAGACTAGACGTATAAGATTTCATGGGATTTAGCGATTAGGAGTGACAGATTGTTTGGTAAACGCATTTTCGGCCAGCGCGACTTATACTCTGGTGCGACTTATACTCCGAAAAATACGGTATATTGAGTAAAACACGCTTGAAATTAGAATATCAAGTGTTGCAAAGCTGTGTCATCAACACTCACAAGTATAAAACTACTTTTTTAAAGTAATCATTTCTTATTTCAAGCATGAAAAAAAAAAATCATGACTTTGACACAATTGTGTCTCATAATTAAAACAAATGACAGCCAAATGGACTTTGCTGTTTTATTTTCAATGAAACAATATAAAATACATACTCAAAGTAGTACAGTTGTTATTAGTGACAATATACCGGTACTTATTTTAAAAGGTATTTTTGGGTTCATTGAGGTTAGCTAATTTTACTTGTTTTGGAAAGTCTTGACAAGCCAAATTTTCTTGTTCTATTGGCAGATAATTTTGCTTAGTTCAAATAAAATACCCCAAATTTTTTCTTTTCTTGTTTTTGAACACTGAGTTTTTGCAGTGCACTGCCGATGAGCGGGTATAGTCAGGTCTATTTTCATACAAAAGGCGCACCGGATTATAGGGCGCTTTAAAGGGGTCATATTATGATACATTTTTTCTACATTTAAACGACTTTCTAACATGTAATGGTGGTTCTTTGGTCAAAATGTTGCATAGATGATGTTTTACACATCATCTTCAAGTCGCTTTCTGACAGTCGCTTTTGTGGGCGGTCTTATTTACGTGCCTCCACTTGGACAGCGTCTTCTCCCCGTCATCTTTGTTGTAGCGGTGTAGCGTGCAAGGACGGGAGTGGAAGAAGTGTCAAAAGATGGCGCTAACTGTTTTAATGACATTCAGACTTTACTTCAATCAATAACGGAGCAGCATCTCCTCATCCGCCGGAAATGTGTCCCGTGAAAAACCGTCCGACCGGAACTCTCTAATAACTAAAGTTCCTTGGGTGAATAATGTAAACTCACTACACCGGTATGTTTTAGCACTTTCATGGTGAGTTTACTGACAGATATAAGTAAGAACTTTACACTACTTTATATTAGAAATGGCAACAGCGGAGGATGAATGTCCCACAACAAGAAGATAAAGAAAAAGAAGAAGCTTATTATCTACGGGTCAGCACGAACTACAAAGGCGGACACGCAAAAATTTTCAGGACTTATGCAGATCCCAAATACAGATCAGCAGGTACCAGAAGGTAAGAAAAGTTGCTTTTGCATAAAATTGTGAATCAAAACGCCAGATAATATGTCTTAACTTATACACACACCACACAGTACAATCCATCAAGCGGTGCGGTTTCATAGCTTACCAAAGTCCTACTAAAACATTTTGATAGATTTTTGAGCGCCGTGTGTAATGTTCTATATTTTCAATGGAACATATACAATTTTGGTGTTGTTTACTTGAGTCATATTGCAGTCTACATGTATCTATCCCATTGGTTGAGTTTTTCCTTGCCCTGATGTGGGATCTGAGCCGAGGATGTCGTTGTGGCTTGTGCAGCCCTTTGAGACACTTGTGATTTAGGGCTATATAAGTACCGGTAAACATTGATTGGTCGATCTCTTATGTGTGACTGCCATCATATTGCAGTCTACACATATATCTAATGTGTGACTGCCATCTACTGGTCACACTTATCATTACACCATGTACCAAATAAAATTGCTTCGAGAGCGGTAAGCACAACCAAAATTATGCCGTACATTAGGCGCACCGTCGAGTTTTGAGAAAATTAAAGGATTTTAAGTGCGCCTTATAGTCCGGAAAATAGGGTACCGTATTTTCCGCACTATAAGGCGCACCGGATTATTAGCCGCACCTTCAATGAATGGCATATTTCAAAACTTTGTCCACCTATAAGCCGCCCCGGACTATAAGCCGCGCCTACGCAGCGCTAAAGGGAATGTCAAAAAAACAGTCAGATAGGTCAGTCAAACTTTAATAATATATTAAAAACCAGCGTTCTAACAACTCTGTCCCAAAATGTACGCAAATGTGCAATCACAAACATAGTAAAATTCAAAATAGTGTAGAGCAATAGCAACATAATGTTGCTCGAACGTTAATGTCACAACACACAAAATAAACATAGCGCTCACTTTCTGAAGTTATTCTTCATTCGTAAATCCTTCGAATTCTTCGTCTTCGGTGTCCGAATTGAAAAGTTGGGCAAATGTGGGATCCAAAATGGCCGGTTCCGTCTCGTCGAAGTCATCGGAGTCAGTGTCACTGTTGTCCAGCAGTTCTGGGAATCCTGCCTTCCGGAAAGCTCGGACCACAGTTGTGACCGAAATATCTGCCCAGGCATTTACGATCCACTGGCAAATGTTGGCGTATGTCGTCCGGCGCTGTCTGCCTGTCTTAGTGAAGGTGTGTTCGCCTTCGGTCATCCATTGTTCCCACGCCGTTCGCAGTCGTGATTTGAATGCCCTGTTGACACCAATATCCAGCGGTTGGAGTTCTTTGGTTAATCCACCCGGAATGACGGCGAGTGTTGTATTTGTGTGCTTCACTTGTTTTTTGACACCATCTGTGATGTGGGCGCGCATAGAGTCGTATATCAACATGGACGGAGCTGTGTGAAAAAAGCCACCCGGCCTCTTCGCGTAAACTTCCCTTAACCACTCGCTCATCTTTTCTTCATCCATCCATCCCTTCGAGTTAGCTTTTATGATGACGCCGGCTGGAAAGGTCTCTTTTGGCAAGGTCTTCCTTTTGAATATCACCATGGGTGGAAGTTTCAGGCCATTAGCATGGCAAGCTAGAACCACAGTGAAGGACGACTTCTCATTCCCTGTGGTGCGAATATTCACCGTACGTGCTCCCGTTATATCAACAGTGCGGTTCACAGGAATATCAAAAGTCAGTGGAACCTCGTCCATGTTGATAATGTGCTCTGGTCGGATCTTTTTTTCAGCTATCTTGTTTTTACAATATGCACGGAAAGTAGCCAGCTTTTCTTTAAAGTCGTTAGGCAGTTGCTGTGAAATAGTGGTCCGTGTGCGGATGGAGAGATTGCGTCTTTTCATGAACCGGAAACACCAAGAAGCACCACCTTTAAAATCATCCAGGTGAAGTTCGCTTGCTAGCTTTGTTGCCTTCATTCGAATAGTGATGGTGCTGACACTTCTGCTTGCTGCTCTCTGCTCAACAACCCACTGTTCGAGTTTGTCCTCCAACAGTTGCCATCTTGCTTTGTTCCCTCGGAAACTCTGTTTTGTCTTCTTTACCTGGCGCAGGTCATCTTCTTGCTTCCTCCACCTACGCACCATTGATTCATTTATGTTATATTCTCTTGCTGCTGCTCTATTTCCGTGTTCTTCGGCATGACTTATTGCCTTAAGTTTAAATTCTGCGTTATACGCGTGTCGCTTAGTAGGAGCCATTTTGTAGTCTGGTCTTTACAGATGTAAACACACAAAGGAAATGAAACGAAAATCTGCGCGCTTCTTCTTCTTCCGGGGGCGGGTGGTTGCTTACAGTAGAAGAAGAAGCGCTTCCTGTTCTATGGGGGCGGGTGCTTACCTTGGCGGTTGCTTGCGTAGAAGAAGAAGCGCTTCCTGTTCTACCGGGAAAAAAGATGGCGGCTGTTTACCTAAGTTGCGAGATCGAAACTTTATGAAAATGAATCTTAATATTTATCCATATATAAAGCGCACCGGGTTAAAAGCCGCACTGTCAGCTTTTGAGTAAATTTTTGGTTTTTAGGTGCGGCTAATGGTGCGGAAAATACGGTACTTCCAGACTGACATGACATGGTCACCTCTCAATGCTGCTGAAGGTGTACTGGTTCCCCTGCTTGGACTCGATCTCAAAGTCGAAGGAGCGAGTGGTGGTGGTGCCTCGGGCGAAGTTGACGCAGGAGATCTCCTCAAAGCGCAGGTGCACGGGGGGCTTGTGGACGTAGATGAAGCCCCTCTCCAGAGGATAGAGAAGGCCGGAAGACGCTTTGTAGGAGCAGGTGATGCACTGACCACCTGAGTGGCTGAGTGGGAAGATGTGCAAAGGCGAGGTTATATACTTGTAAAAAGAAGCAATGTGAATGTGTGATCGTGTGCTCGCGGCGTACCCCTGGAAGTTTCCGGGTACTGTGATCTTTCTGTTGACCAGGGCCTTCATCACCCGGCTGACCATCTCATAGAGCGAGCCTGACATGTCCTTACTGAGTTTGCCTTCAAAGCGGCGCTCCACTTCGTCTCTGTTGGACACAGAAAACAAACGGTCAGTAAGTACAGTACAGGCCAAAAGTTTGGACACACCATCTCCTCATTCAATCCATTTTCTTTATTTTCATGACTATTTACATTGTAGATTGTGACTGAAGGCATCGAAACTATGACACCTGTGAAGTGAAAACCCATTCAGGTGACTACCTCTCGAAGCTCATCGAGAGAATGCCAAGAGTGTGCAAAACAGTAATCAGAGCAAAGGGAGGCTATTTTGAAGAAACTAGAATACAAAACATGTTTTCAGTTATTCCCCTTTTTTTGTTGTGTTCATTCATAGTTTTGATGCCTTCAGTGACAATCTACAATGTAAATAGTCATGAAAATAAAGAAAACGCATTGAATGAGAAGGTGAGTCCAAACTTTTGGCCTGTACTGTAAGTACCGTATTTTTTCGGAGTATAAGTCGCACCGGCCGAAAATGCATAATAAAGAAGGAAAAAAAAACACATATATAAGTCGCACTGGAGTATAAGTCGCATTTTTGGGGCAAATTTATTTGATAAAAGCCAACAGCAAGAATAGACATTTGAAAGGCAATTTAAAATAAATAAAGAATAGTGAACAACAGGCTGAATAAGTGTACGTTATATGAGGCATAAATAACCAACTGGTATGTTAACGTAACATATTATGGTAAGAGTCATTCAAATAACTATAACATATAGAACATGCTATACGTTTACCAAACAATCTGTCACTCCTAATTGCTAAATCCCATGAAATCTTATACGTCTAGTCCAGGGGTCGGCAACCTTTACCAGTCAAAGAGCCATTTTGACCAGTTTCACAAATTAAAGATAACAATGGGAGCCACAATTTGTTTTTGAAATTTTAAATGAAATAATGCATAAGATGGTTTTTTTTGCTTTGTGCTATGTATAAACCAGGGGTCTCAGACACGCTGCCTATACCTTAATATGGAATTTGAATGCTGGTGCGGCACGCGGGTTTTATATAAATGATAAATGGGTTGTACTTGTATAGCGCTTTTCTACCTTCAAGGTACTCAAAGCACTTTGACACTACTTCCACATTTACCCATTCACACACACATTCACACACTGATGGCGGGAGCTGCCATGCAAGGCGCTAACCAGCAGCCATCAGGAGCAAGGGTGAAGTGTCTTGCTCAGGACACAACGGACATGACGAGGTTGGTACTAGGTGGGGATTGAACCAGGGACCCTCGGGTTGCGCACGGCCACTCTACCACTGCGCCACGCAATGACGCTTGTCAGCGTCGTGCGTGCCGTGATGGTACAGCATATAGCGCCCACTACAACCAGCGTGCCTGATCAGCCACATGTTGTATGAGGCTTCCGCTTGCTCACGTAAGTGACAGCAAGGCATACTTGCTCAACAACCACACAGGTTACACTGACGGTGGCGGTATAAAAAAAAAGAAGACTTTAACACTCTTACTAATAATGCGCCACACTGTGAACCCACACCAAACAAGAATGACAAACACATTTCGGGAGAACATCTGCACCGTAACACAACATAAACACAACAGGACAAATACCCAGAATCCCATGCAGCCCTAACTCTTCCGGGCTACATTATACACCCCCGCCCACCTCAACCAACGCACAGAGGGGGGGTTGATGCGTGAGGGAGCAGGGTTGGGGTGGGGCGGGGTTTGGTGGTAGGAGGGGTGTATAATGTAGCCCGGAAGAGTCAGGGCTGCATGGGATTCTGGGTATTTGTGTTTATGTTGTTAAGTAAGCTGCTGAGCCGCATCAGAGTGATCAAAGAGCCGCATGCGGCTCCGGAGCCGCGGGTTACCGACCCCTGGTCTAGTCTCTTACGTGAATGAGATAAATAATATTATTTGATATTTTAGTATTTAGTATTTTGAGTATAAGTCGCACCCCCGGCTATACTATGAAAAAAACTGCGACTTATAGTCCGAAAAATACGGTAAGTACATTTTATTTATAAAGCGCTTTTCACAGATACAATCACACAGAGCTGTACAAAACATAGGTGAATTAAAACAACAATTAAATAAAAAGAACAGGAGCAACATCATAAAAAGGATACAAAATGTATTAAACATTATAGTTAAAAGGTGCATTAACTAAAAGCTTGACTAAAAAAGGAAGTCTTCAAATGTTTCCTAAAGTGTCAACACAGTCAAGATCAGGGAGAGTCTGGGAGCTATAGCCTGGAGTGCCAGGTTTCAAAATGTTTTTTTGGGATCTTTAGGAGACCCTGGCCTGAAGACCCTGAAGAGTATGGGCATAACAAGTCAGCAAGAACTTTGCTTCCCCCTAGTGGACACAGGAATTTTTTTCTTTTAAACACATTTTTCAAATCAGCACTTCAAAATCATCATTTAAATAGGACTGTCAAATTTAACAAGTGATTAATCTCAAAATAATCATCGCATTAATTATGTATCAACGCACAATCACCCAATTTTCTTTTGACCACACATGCGGATGCTTACCTCAAAGGAAGCCTGGATTGTTTTGAGCAAATAAATTACGTGTACTTAGTAAAACATAAAAATAAATATTTCTTGTTTGACAATAAAATTGCATTTATGTCAAAATATCATGGTAGTTAAATTATTTCAAACTTGTATTTACCCAGGAATATCCCATTGAGATTAAGAATCTCTTTTACAAGGTATTCCTGCCACACATTCTTGCCCAAAGACACAAAGGCAGTGACTAGGATGGTGGAAGCTAGACTCGTAGCAAAAACCCTCAAGTTTCTGGGAGACCGCGCCGCCCCAAAGTAGTATTTTATTTACAAAATAGTATTCAAAAGTGTGATTAATCTGATAAAAAAAATTACATTTGACAGCACTACTTTCAATACAAACTGACCTAGACTTTTTAGTGCTTAAATGTTTTTGCTTTAAGTTTGTTACATGTTTTCAATTTGGCTTACATATCCTGTTTTTATAATTGTATTTTCCTAAACCTATACACCACTTTGGGGCTGCTTGAGCTGTTTCACACAGGCTTTATAAATACACCTTGATGTGGTTTATTATTGTAGTCGTAGATTAAATCCTAACGGGGCACAATATATCTGCAGCACATAAACTCACTCGCTCATGTTGAGAGATAGCTCGATGGTCTCTTCTTTGGAGAAGAGCAGAATCAGGAAGTGGTAGCGCGTCTGGCCTTGCTTGATGGGAGGATCCAGACTGATCTACACCAAAGGACAAGAAACCAAATGTGAGCAATCGCGTATATCAATATATCGCCCAGCCCTAGGTCAACATATATCAAATAAAAACTAAATAAGATAAGGCTCAGAATGGTTTCTTAACAAAGCCTTTCTACATATAAAGTGCTTTTTTTGATTGATTGATTGAGACTTTTATTAGTAGATTGCACAGTACAGTACATATTCCCTACAACTGACCACTAAATGGTAACACCCCAATAAGTTTTTCAACTTGTTTAAATCAGGGTTCACGTTAATCAACATTAAACTGCCTTAAGTTGTTGCTCAGATTAAATAAAATGACAAAACTTTTCTTCTACATATAAAAAGTGCAACATTAAACAGTTTCAAGTCAACTCAGCCTCAGAATAACTATTCTCCCCCCCAGCCTTTAACCCTGGTGACTTTCACTCAATCTTCATGTTTTTTGCCAGAAAAATCAGTTTATCTACATTGTCTGCAGAAAGAAGAAGTGGGTCAAAATCTAGTTTTTAATTCAATATGGTCTTAAATCTGCAGCTATAAAAACACCAACGGCATTTGTTAGTGATTTAGCCCTGTCTGACTCGCCGAGGAGAGGCTGCTTGAATGCGGTGTTTGCACGACGCTCGTCTTTCTCTCCTTTGAAGCGATGTTCACGTGGGGGTGGTGACGCTTCAAATGGGTTAGCAGGTTTGACGTGTTGGCAGAAGCATACCCTACCGCTGCTGAACAATGTCGGCAAACCGCTTTTGCTTTGTTGTTGTAGTTGTCGCTGCTAGCATGCCGTGTGTTGTGCCTCGGTGTGCATTGTTTACACAACGTGCGATACGCTACTTAATATGTCCGTGTGGAAACTCGTTCGGTTGAACTGAACCGGAACACCTGTACTGAAACGGTTCAATACAAATACACGTACGGCGTCACAATGTAAACAAATGCCATGGATGGATCTACACATAACATTCACTGTAAGCATATCTAGTCAATACTACTATGATTACATCAATATTTTTTACTGTCACACAATCTTTTTTCCTTTTTTTAAAATGTATATGATGTTTATAAACTCCCTGGATACATGACTTAAATTATGACCAATGTATGATCCTGTAACTACTTGGTATCCGATCGATACCTAAATTTGTGGTATCATCCAAAACTAATGTTAAGTATCAAAACAAGAGAAGAGTAAGTGATTATTACATTTTAACAGAAGTGTAGATAGAACATGTTGAAACAGCAAATAAGCAGATATTAACAGTAAATTAACAAGTATATTAATAATCAATTTGTACAGCTTGTTCTTTATAATGTAGACAAACTAATAGGTGTATAAATGACACAATATGTTACTGCATACGTCAGCAGACTAATTAGGACATACTTGCCAACCTTGAGACCTCCAATTTCAGGAGGTGGGGGGTGGGGGGCGTGGTCGGGGGTGGGGCGGGGGCGTGGTTGGGGGCATGGTTAAGATATATATATATAAGAAATACTTGACTTTCAGTGAATTCTAGCTATATATATATATATATATATATATATATATATATATATATATATTTTATTATATATATATATATATATATATATATATATATATATATATATATATATATAATAAATACTTGAATTTCAGTGTTCATTTATTTACACTTATACACACACACACAACACTCATCTACTCATTGTTGAGTTAAGGGTTGAATTGTCCATCCTTGTTCTATTCTCTGTCACTATTTCAGAACACACACATTATACAAATATACATTATAAAATCAATAAGAAAACGGGAGCTCTAATTTGGGAGTCTGAATTAGGATCAGAAGTTCCTATATAAACACTGCGCACTCACGTCGCCATTTTGTATTGATTACTGCAGCTGTGCACTGGATTCATTCACAAATACAAACTACAATTCACAAACACTTTAGAGTTAGGCTCCACCATCAGAATGTGTACTTAAACTTATAAAGATCACATGGATATTATTCAGTGAGTTGATTCACCAAAACTAACCTGTTATACAGGAGGAAAAAGCACACAGGACGTTTCAATTGTTCACAGACTGGTCTCGCTCATAAGAATGACCAGACACTTCCGGTTTGCAGGTGATAGCATTCAATTGGGAAGAAACACCCTACTGCCCCCTACTGACCAATGTGAATACTGATAAATGTGTAATGACAGCTCCAAAAACAAATTCAAACCACAAAATAAAATAAATAAAATAAAAATGTGACACATTATGGGTGGGTCACATATGCATGTACAGTAGATGGCAGTATTGTCCTGTTTAAAAGTGTCACAACATTGCTGTTTACGGCAGACGAACTGCTTTACGGTAGACGAAAACTTGACTGCTGTTGTTGTGTGTTGTTACCACGCTGGGAGGACGTTAATGAAACTGCCTAACAATAAACCCACATAAGAAACCAAGAACTCGCCCTCGATCATTCTACAGTTATAACATGATTGGGCAGGCACGCCTATATTGTGGGAAAGCGGACGTGAAAACAGGCTGTCAACACGTCACTCAGGTCCGCATGGAGCTGGAGGGGGCGTGGCCTCCAGCTCCGCCTGAATTTAGGGAGATTTTCGGGAGAAAATTTGTCCCGAGAGGTTTTCGGGAGAGGCGCTGAATTTCGGGAGTCTCCCGGAAAATCCGGGAGGGTTGGCAAGTATGAATTAGGAGTCTTTGTTTGTTTACTTACTACTAAAAGACAAGTTGTCTAGTATGTTCACTATTTTATTTAAGGACTAAATTGCAATAATAAACATATGTTTCATGTACCCTAAGATTTTTTGTTCAAATAAAGCTAATAATGAAATGTTTTTGTGGTGCCCTTTATTTAGAAGTATCAAAATACATTTTGGTACCAGTACCAACATATTGGTATCGGGACAACCCTAGAGCACACTTACATGAAGGAGAATGTATTTTCAAAACTGTTTTTTTACATTATAATTGGGGTTTACATCAACAGTATCTTTATAATAATGTAATTTTAAAAGGAAACACCTCAAATCGAGGGCTTTTCTCAGCATTTTTTAAGGAGCGCTTAATTACACATTGAAAACATTTTCTTTTAAAGCGCTTGACAGCACCTGAATTTCTACACACCCTAAGATTTTGTGTGAAAATAAAGCCAATAATGCCATTTTTTGTGTTCCCCTTTAGTTTGAAAAGTATTTGGTACCGGTACCAAAATATTGGTATGGAGACAACCCTAGAGCAAACGTGTAGTAACACTAGGGATGTCCCGATCCGATATTTGGATCGGATCGGCTGCCGATATTTGCCAAAAATTGCGTATCGGCAAGGCATGGGAAAATGCCGATCCAGATCCAATTTAAAAAAAAAACTCCGATCCATGTTTTCCAACGCACCGATTTAAATAATACATTCCACTTTTCTGCTGCTCCGTAATTTCCGTTCCGCATTTTCCAGCACACCTTCAACACATCCAAAGGTCTGTGAATTCTCACGCAGTTGCTTTTAGCTGCTGGCATTACACGACAGGCTCTTCTCACTCTTTCCTGTGCCTCCCTCTCACAGACAGCAAGTGCACCTACTTACACACGTCACATACTGTCACGTCATACGTCACATACTGTCACGTCATACGTCACATACTGTCACGTCATACGTCACATACTGTCACGTCATACGTCACATACTGTCACGTCATACGTCACATACGTATAAGTCCTCCCCGAGCAGAGAGGTAGCAGCATGGCTAACGTTAGCTGTGATGCTAGCGCAGCCGTGAGAGCAACGCTCCCTCTAAGGTGCTCGCCTGTGCAATTGCGCACTGTTTAAGCGTCCTCTGCGCATAGCAAATCTATGCCACGCACAAAATCAAATAAAAAAATAAGCGCATAACAATTTTCGACACACGGACACGACAGAGAAAACAGTTTTCGTCATCATTGTTCAAATATTGTGACGTCTGTCGAGACGCTTATCTCCATTCGGTGCCACACGTCCACACCATCAAAATGCAGAGGCAAAAATTTCCAGATCAACACCGTATGAAAAAATTCGTGATTTTTTTTTGTTGTGATTTCCTTCTCTGCATGAAAGTTTAAAAGTAGCATATATTAATGCAGTATGAAGAAGAATGTTTTAATGTAGACATGCAAGCCTTGAAAGAAAATTTTGAAAATCAAGACTACATTTCCTGCAAATGGGTGCATTTCTACCCTATATTTTAACTTTAGATTTATTCTCATATCAAACTCTTTTGGCTGTCTTTTTGACACTTACATCAGGCGCCCCCCTCCACACCCTGGATTATAAATAATGTAAATAATTCAATGTGATTATCTTGTGTGATGACTGTATTATGATGATAGTATATATCTGATAGTATATATCTGTATCTTGAATCAATTTAAGTGGACCCCGACTTAAACAAGTTGAAAAACTTATTCGGGTGTTACCATTTAGTGGTCAATTGTACGGAATATGTACTTCACTGTGCAACCTACTAATAAAAGTCTCAATCAATCAATCAAAACACATAGAATAATCATACAGCTGTGATTATATGCATCAAGTGTTCATTCAAGGCTAAGGCAAAATATCGAGATATATATCGTGTATCGCAATATGGCCTTAAAATATCGCAATATTAAAAAAAGGCCATATCGCCCAGCCCTAGTTCAATGATGCCATTTCTGTTTGTCATGTATAATTTTGTCTATTTTGTGTTTATCCTTGAATAAACAGGTCAGTTTCTTGTTACCAACCATTGTGTATTATTCAAACTCCCCTAATTCAGCTGGCTAGTTGTTATCAAGAGTACTAAAACCCTTTTCAACATGATTCTGACAACTAAGTAGGCTAAATAACTTCAAACTTGAATACCGGTACATGCTCGGATAGGCCAGTATCGGTATCGGTCAGTATCGGTATCGGATCGGAAATGCAAAAACAATATCGGTATCGGATCGGAAGTGCAAAAACCTGGATCGGGACATCCCTAAGTAACACCCAAGTAGCAGGTCTCAAAAGTCTGCCTTACCACAAAGAACATCTGCCTCTGGTCCTTGTGTGGCAGCAGGAATAGACGCAGGACGGTCGTGTAGGGAATCTTGTAGTCAAACGTCTTACCATGGAGGTGAAGGAAGGTTGGGTAGATGCGGATGTCATATCTGACAGACAGAAGGTGTTTAATGCGAGTCACTCATGCATGATAACATATATTGGAGTGGATGCATGTACCTTCCTCTGGGTGTAAGACAATGCAGCTCTTTGAAGATGCACACGGCGTCTCCTGTTGCCTGGATCACATCCGCCTTCGACAGCACGTTCTGAGCGAAGGCCTACAGCGAGGTCAACACCAGCTTTTAGCGGTAAGGTCTTTACGAAGGAAAGCAGCAGAGGGAACGTTTGCCCCACAAACCTCCACGGGGTCCTGCCGCTCGTCGGACTGGCTGGGCGGGACGTAGAAGCGGACCTCCATGAGCGACACCTCCGTGTCATCGTTCTGGTGGAACTCCAGCGTGACTTCATTCTTGCCCGTGGCACACTGGGAGACGTTAGCCAGCGGGACCTCGAAGGCCGTATTGTCGTTCACGTCAAACGACAAGAGTGGCCCTGTGAAACATGATAAAACAAACTAAAATATCACTTCAAAAACACTTCCGAGGCTTCCTTAGCTAAATGAGCACGCCCAGGGCCGCCCAAGGGTAAACGAGGGGCACGAGGGTTGTCCTGATAACAATATTTTGGTACAGGTACCAAAATGTATTTCGATACTTTTCTAAATAAAGGGGACCACAAAATTTTTTTTATTATTGGCTTTATTTTAACAAAAAATCTTAGGGTCCATTAAACATGTGTGTCTTATTGCAATGTAGTCATTAAATAAAATAGTGAACATACTAGACAACTTGTCTTTTAGTAGTAAGTAAACAAACAAAGACTCCTAATTAGTCTATGCAGTAACATATTGTGTCATTTATACACCTATTATTTTGTACACATTATTAAGGACAAGAGGTAGAAAATGAGTTATTAATTCACTTGTTCATTTACTGTTAATATCTGCTTACTTTTTGTTTCAACATATTCTATCTACACTTCTGTTGAAATGTAATAATCACTTATTCTTCTGTTGTTTGATACTTTACATAAGTTTTGGATGATACCACAAATTTGGGTATCAATCAGATACCAAGTAGTTACAGGATCATACATTGGTCATGATTTAAGTTCTCATTTGTCCGGTACTTTCTAAAGGGGAACATTATCACCAGACCTATGTAAGCGTCAATATATACCTTGATGTTGCAGAAAAAGACCATATATTTTTTTAACCGATTTCCGAACTCTAAATGGGTGAATTTTGGCGAATTAAACGCCTTTTTATTATTCGCTCTCGGGTTGTGACGTCACATCGGGAAGCAATCCGCCATTTTCTCAAACACATTACAAACACCGAGTCAAATCAGCTCTGTTATTTTCCGTTTTTTCGACTGTTTTTCCGTACCTTGGAGACATCATGCCTCGTCGGTGTGTTGTCGGAGGGTGTAACAACACGAACAGGGACGGATTCAAGTTGCACCAGTGGCCCAAAGATGCGAAAGTGGCAAGAAATTGGACGAAATTTGTTCAAAATACGAGGCTGTGGGGAAAGCCGACGAAATGGTCAGTCGTTTGTTCCGCACACTTTAACGACGAAAGCTATGCTACGACAGAGATGGCAAGAATGTGTGGATATCCTGCGACACTCAAAGCAGATGCTGACATCAACTCCAAAACTGGACAGATCAGCTTTCAGGAAAAGAGAGCGGATGAGGGTATGTCTACAGAATATATTAATTGATGAAAACTTTATTCATTACTCGCGGTTTTACGTAAATTATTATACATAAACTGTGTTTACCAATAATTTAGCTTAAAAACATTAATTTTTTTCAATCATTCGAGTACATTCGGGTAGTCTTGTGTAATGCAGTATTTTGTGTCTATTTAGGAACTCGTGGAAAAATATATGTTCTTAGCGCGCCTGAAATGGGCTGTCTGCACTCTCAAAGTGCATGTTGTTGCCAAATGTAAACCTGTAAACCTAGTTCATAGTTGTTAGTTTCCTTTAATGCCAAACAAACACATACCAATCGTTGGTTAGAAGGCGATCGCCAAATTCGTCCTCGCTTTTTCCCGTGTCGCTGGCTGTCGTGTCGTTTTCGTCGGTTTCGCTTGCATACGGTTCAAACCGATATGGCTCAATAGCTTCAGTTTCGTTTTCGCTACCTGCCTCCACACTACAACCATCCGTTTCAATACATGCGTAATCTGTTGAATCGCTTAAGCCGCTGAAATCCGAGTCTGAATCCGAGCTAATGTCGCTATACCTTGCTGTTCTTTCCGCCATGTTTGTTTGTATTGGCATAACTATGTGACGTCACAGGAAAATGACTTTTGGACACTTTTGGACACTTACATCCGGCGCCCCCCTCCACACCCTGGATTATCCATCCATCCATTTTCTACCGCTTACCGTATTCCCTTTTGGGGTACCCTGGATTATAAATAATGTAAATAATTCAATGTGATTATCTTGTGTGATGACTGTATTATGATGATAGTATATATCTGATAGTATATATCTGTATTCTCCTCTCTGAGCTGCCACCTTAACGTGGTAGAGGAGTTTGCGTGTCCCAATGATCCTAGGAGCTATGTTGTCCGGGGGCTTCCATGCCCCCTGGTAGGGTCTCCCAAGACAAACAGGTCCTAGGTGAGGGATCAGACAAAGAGCAGCTCGAAGACTTCTATGGAAATGCAAGAACCGAGACTCAGATTTCCCTCGCCCGGACGCGGGTCACCGGGGCCCCCCTCCGGAGCCAGGCCCGGAGTTGGGGCACGATGGCGAGCGCCTGGTGGCCGGGCCTGTCCCCATGGGGCCCGGCCGGGCACAGCCCGAAGAGGCAACGTGGGTCCCCCCTCCAATGGGCTCACCACCCATAGCAGGGGCCATAGAGGTCGGGTGCAATGTGAGCTGGGCGGTAGCCGAAGGCAGGGCACTTGGCGGTCCGATCCTCGGCTACAGAAGCTAGCTCTTGGGACGTGGAACGTCACCTCGCTGGGGGGAAGGAGCCTGAGCTAGTGCGCGAGGTAGAGAAGTTCCGGTTGGATATAGTCGGACTCACCTCGACGCACAGCAAGGGCTCTGGAACCAGTTCTCTCGAGAGGGGATGGACTCTCTTCCACTCTGGCGTTGCCAGCAGTGAGAGGCGACGGGCTGGGGTGGCAATTCTTGTTGCCCCCCGGCTCAGAGCCTGCATGTTGGAGTTCAACCCGGTGGACGAGAGGGTAGCTTCCCTCCGCCTTCGGGTGGGGGGACGGGTCCTGACTGTTGTTTGCGCTTACGCGCCAAACAGCAGCTCAGAGTACCCACCCTTT
This sequence comes from Nerophis lumbriciformis, assembly GCF_033978685.3. Lineage (NCBI taxonomy): Eukaryota > Metazoa > Chordata > Actinopteri > Syngnathiformes > Syngnathidae > Nerophis > Nerophis lumbriciformis. The sequence continues at coordinate 15,655,420 of NC_084583.2, read as the reverse complement.
TTGGATTCACTCGAGGGAGTACTTGAGAGTGCTCCCCCGGGTGATTCCCTCGTTCTACTGGGGGACTTCAACGCTCATATTGGCAACGACAGTGAAACCTGGAGAGGCGTGATTGGGAAGAATGGCCGCCCGGATCTGAACCCAAGTGGTGTTTTGTTATTGGACTTTTGTGCCCGTCACGGATTGTCCATAACGAACACCATGTTCAAGCATAAGGGTGTCCATATGTGCACTTGGCACCAGGACACCCTAGGCCGCAGTTCTATGATCGACTTTGTAGTTGTGTCATCGGATTTGCGGCCTCATGTTTTGGACACTCGGGTGAAGAGAGGGGCGGAGCTTTCTACCGATCACCACCTGGTGGTGAGTTGGCTGCGATGGTGGGGGAGGATGCCGGACAGACCTGGCAGGCCCAAACGCATTGTGAGGGTTTGCTGGGAACGTCTGGCAGAGTCTCCTGTCAGAGAGAGTTTCAATTCCCACCTCCGGAAGAACTTTGAACATGTCACGAGGGAGGTGCTGGACATTGAGTCCGAGTGGACCATGTTCCGCACCTCTATTGTCGAGGCGGCTGATTGGAGCTGTGGCCGCAAGGTAGTTGGTGCCTGTCGTGGCGGTAATCCTAGAACCCGTTGGTGGACACCGGCGGTGAGGGATGCCGTCAAGCTGAAGAAGGAGTCCTATCGGGTTCTTTTGGCTCATGGGACTCCTGAGGCAGCGGACAGGTACCGACAGGCCAAGCGGTGTGCGGCTTCAGCGGTCGCGGAGGCAAAAACTCGGACATGGGAGGAGTTCGGGGAAGCCATGGAAAACGACTTCCGGACGGCTTCGAAGCGATTCTGGACCACCATCCACTGCCTCAGGAAGGGGAAGCAGTGCACTACCAACACCGTGTATGGTGCAGATGGTGTTCTGCTGACCTCGACTGCGGAAGTTGTGGGTCGGTGGAGGGAATACTTCGAAGACCTCCTCAATCCCACCAACACGTCTTCCTATGAGGAAGCAGTGCCTGAGGAATCTGTGGTGGGCTCTCCTATTTCTGGGGCTGAGGTTGCTGAGGTAGTTAAAAAGCTCCTCGGTGGCAAGGCCCCGGGGGTGGATGAGATCCGCCCGGAGTTCCTTAAGGCTCTGGATGCTGTGGGGCTGTCTTGGTTGACAAGACTCTGCAGCATCGCGTGGACATCGGGGGCAGTACCTCTGGATTGGCAGACTGGGGTGGTGGTTCCTCTCTTTAAAAAGGGGAACCGGAGGGTGTGTTCTAACTATCGTGGGATCACACTCCTCAGCCTTCCCGGTAAGGTCTATTCAGGTGTACTGGAGAGGAGGCTACGCCGGATAGTCGAACCTCGGATTCAGGAGGAACAGTGTGGTTTTCGTCCTGGTCGTGGAACTGTGGACCAGCTCTATACTCTCGGCAGGGTCCTTGAGGGTGCATGGGAGTTTGCCCAACCAGTCTACATGTGCTTTGTGGACTTGGAGAAGGCATTCGACCGTGTCCCTCGGGAAGTCCTGTGGGGAGTGCTCAGAGAGTATGGGGTTTCGGACTGTCTGATTGTGGCGGTCCGCTCCCTGTATGATCAGTGTCAGAGCTTGGTTCGCATTGCCGGCAGTAAGTCGGACACGTTTCCGGTGAGGGTTGGACTCCGCCAAGGCTGCCCTTTGTCACCGATTCTGTTCATAACTTTTATGGACAGAATTTCTAGGCGCAGTCAAGGCGTTGAGGGGATCCGGTTTGGTGGCTGCAGGATTAGGTCTCTGCTTTTTGCAGATGATTTGGTCCTGATGGCTTCATCTGGCCAGGATCTTCAGCTCTCACTGGATCGGTTCGCAGCTGAGTGTGAAGCGACTGGGATGAGAATCAGCACCTCCAAGTCCGAGTCCATGGTTCTCGCCCGGAAAAGGGTGGAGTGCCATCTCCGGGTTGGGGAGGAGATCTTGCCCCAAGTGGAGGAGTTCAAGTACCTCGGAGTCTTGTTCACGAGTGAGGGAAGAGTGGATCGTGAGATCGACAGGCGGATCGGTGCGGCGTCTTCAGTAATGCGGACGCTGTATCGATCCGTTGTGGTGAAGAAGGAGCTGAGCCGGAAGGCAAAGCTCTCAATTTACCGGTCGATCTACGGTCCCATCCTCACCTATGGTCATGAGCTTTGGGTTATGACCGAAAGGACAAGATCACGGGTACAAGCGGCCGAAATGAGTTTCCTCCGCCGGGTGGCGGGGCTCTCCCTTAGAGATAGGGTGAGAAGCTCTGTCATCCGGGGGGAGCTCAAAGTAAAGCCGCTGCTCCTCCGCATCGAGAGGAGCCAGATGAGGTGGTTCGGGCATCTGGTCAGGATGCCACCCGAGCGCCTCCCTAAGGAGGTGTTTAGGGCATGTCCGACCGGTAGGAGGCCACGAGGAAGACCCAGGACACGTTGGGAAGACTATGTCTCCCGGCTGGCCTGGGAACGCCTCGGGATCCCCCGGGAGGAGCTGGACGAAGTGGCTGGGGAGAGGGAAGTCTGGGCTTCCCTGCTTAGGCTGCTGCCCCCGCGACCCGACCTCGGATAAGCGGAAGAAGATGGATGGATGGATGGATATATCTGTATTATGAATCAATTTAAGTGGACCCCGACTTAATCAAGTTGAAAAACTTATTGGGGTGTTACCATTTAGTGGTCAATTGTACGGAATGTGTACTTCACTGTGCAACCTACTAATAAAAGTCTCAATCAATCAATCAAAACACATAGAATCATCATACTGCTGTGATTATATGCATCAAGTGTTCATTCAAAGCTAAGGCAAAATACCGAGATATATATCATGTATCGCAACATGGCCTTAAAATATCGCAATATTAAAAAAAGGCCATATTGCCCAGCCCTAGTTCAATGATGCCATTTCTGTTTGTCATGTATAATTTTGTCTATTTTGTGTTTATCCTTGAATAACCAGGTCAGTTTCTTGTTACCAACCATTGTGTATTATTCAAACTCCCCTAATTCAGCTGGCTAGTTGTTATCAAGAGTACTAAAACCCTTTTCAACATGATTCTGACAACTAAGTAGGCTAAATAACTTTAAACTTTAATACACGCTCGGATAGGCCAGTATCGGTCAATATCGGTATCGGTCAGTATCGGTATCGGATCGGAAATGCAAAAACAATATCGGTATCGGATCGGAAGTGCAAAAACCTGGATCGGGACATCCCTAACAACAAGTAAGCTATTTTGTTTAAATTGTAATTTTATTGACATTTCTTCTTTTTTTAAACGCGGAAGTGATATTTTCACGCAAAAATAAATGTCTAAAAACTTGGATTTTTGCATTTTTTTGCAAGAAATTCACATGCCTGAAATTTGCTAATATATTGTTGTCAGTGACCGAGCCGGACGAGGCTAGGAATATGTTAGCTATAAAATGTCTTTCATGAATTGACATGTTACATGCACCTCTTCACACAAAACGGGGCCACCTACGGATTACAGAGGGCTGCGCAGCGCACGTGTTCTGTCTGAAAGGGCCGGGCGGGATGTAGAAGACCGCATTGTAAAAACAAAACAAAAACAGGCTTCGCTACACATCGTAAAATAATGTAATTAGCTCTGCAAGATACCCATTGGTCAACTACAGACAGTGTAAATTGGATTATTTAGTTCAAGGTCAAATCAAATTGGATTTAATCTACAAAAACGTGGAATCCCTTCATCAAAATGGAAGAAAAGAGATACTAGGATCTTCTGACGGTGATAGCAGTGCGATTGATGTGCTGTGTTGTGATGAAGTTTATTACCAGAGAATTTGGCTGTTCCCCAGTTCCAGCCCTTCACGCACATGTCCTTCTCTGTCAGCTCCACGCTGTAGTTTGCTTTGAAAAACTCTGAGATCTTCTCAAAGTCCTGGTGAGAGGAGAGAAACATGGAGAGTTACAAAAGAGGCCGAAACGTATTATCTAAGCCAGTGTTTTTCAACCTTTTTTGAGCCAAGGCACATTTTTTTCCATTGAAAAAATGCGGAGGCAGACCACCAGCAGAAATCATTAAAAAATGAAACTCAGCAGCCGATATTGACAATAAAAAGTCGTTGTTACAATTGTTGGATATGACTTAAAAACATAACCAAGCATGCATCACTATAGCTCTTGTCTCAAAGTAGGTGTACTGTCACCACCTGTCACATCGCTCCGTGACTTATTTTGAGTTAATTGCCGTTTTCCTGTGTGTAGTGTTTTACTTCTTGTCTTGCGCTCCTATTTTGGTGGCTTTTTCTCTTTTTTTAGGTATTTTTCCTGTAGCAGTTTCATGTCTTCCTTGACCGCTATTCCCCACACCTGCTTTGTTTTAGTAATCAAGAATATTTCAGTTGTTTTTATCCTTCTTTGTGGGGACATTGTTGAGTGTCATGTCATGTTCGGATGTACATTGTGGATGCCGTCTTTGCTCCACAGTAAGTCTTTGCTGTCGTCCAGCATTCTGTTTTTGTTTACTTTGTAGCCAGTTCAGTTTTAGTTTCGTTCTGCATAGCCTTCCCTAAGCTTCAATGCCTTTTCTTAGGGGCACTCATCTTTTGTTTATTTTTGGTTTAAGCATTAAGACACCTTTTTACCTGCACGCTGCCTCCTGCTGTTTCTGACATCTACAAAGCAATTAGCTACCTGCTGCCACCTACTGATATGTAGGGGTGTAACGGTACGTATATTTGTATTGAACCGTTTCGTTACGGGGGTTTCGGTTCGGAGGTGTACCGAATGAGTTTCCACATGGACATATTAAGTAGCGTAACGCACGTTGTGTAAACAATGCACACCGAGGCACAACACACGGCATGCTAGCAGCTAACGGGCTAGGATAGACTGACCATACGTCCTCTTTTCACCGGACATGTCCTCTTTTGCGGGGCTGTCCGGTCGGAGTTTCTTAAATTCCTCAAATGTCCGGCATTTTGAGTTAGGGTTGCGTGTATTTTCAATGTACGTTCAGGGTTAAGAAGGGGTTAAAAACAAAACAAATTGTGCACGCAGCAGCATTGGTGAGGGAGGGGCAGAGACAGAGAGAGAGAGAGAGTTATGATAAACGCGCATGCGTCGCCAGGCTCTGCATTTTATCCATAGATTTATCACATTTAATTTTTTATTATCTATAGCAGGGGTGTCAAAAGTGTGCCCCGGAGGCCATTTGCGGCCCACAGTTAATGTTTTAAAGGCCCACGGCACATTCTAAAAATACTATTAAAATAAACAAAAACATAACAAAAGTGAAATAAAAAAGCTTAAAGGTTAAATGTAATTTAGAAAAAGTTGCAAAGTTGACTAATAAAACAAAGCTGTTTTTTTTTTCTTTCAAACTGTCATTGCTCAAAACATAATATTGAATCAAAATCAATGTTATTATGAATTATTGACCTATCCAAGGTTCCCATTACTTCACATCAAATATTCCACTAAGAAAAATATTTTTGGTGGAAGATTTAGCAAATTTGGTAAATAAATAACCAAAAAATGTATAATTTGTTGTTTTCTTACTGTACCGAAAATGAACCGAACCGTGACCTCTAAACCGAGGTACATACCGAACCGACATTTTTGTGAAACCGTTACACCCCTACTGATATGGAAGAGTATAACGTGGTAAGTCTGCCGATCTCCAGACAGTACAGACACTCAACAACGGCACATTATTTGCGGATTATAATTACTGGTTTGCAAAATATATTTTTAACCCATATAGGTGAAATTAGATAATCTCCCACGGCACACCAGACTGTGGTTGAAAAACACTAATCTAACGCACTTACAAAAAAAAAAAAAAAAGTGGACAAAGGCTCAGGGGGCTAATTAAAGCAACACTATTAAAACCACGCCTGTTGCTGGGGCCTCCCAGGACCACAGGAGGTGAACATAATCCATCTAACCACTTTGTCCTCCTCCTCTCAACACCGCTGTGGACAGACATAGTCTGTTTAGATTGCAAGCGCAACACACACACACACACACAATGCCTAACACAAAGTCAAACACACACACGCACTGTCCTCGTAGTACACACACGTGGAAGTGATTGTGGAGTGCACAGAAGAAGAGAGAGACTATGGGAAAGAGAGTTTACACACCTGGACATGTGCCTGTCGCCCCTTATTACTGCTCTTTAGAGCTCAGTGAGTTTCATCGGTTTGTTTTTTAGCTTACAACACAATGACGTTTGGAAAAATCGCATAAAAAAAGCTTTGGAAAAAAGTGTTTTTGATGTTATTGTTTTGAATGATAGAAAATAGACATCTTAGAACACGTGTCAAACCCATACGTCATTTAATGTGGCCCACGAAAGCCTTGAAATAATGTGCGTGCTTCATCCTTCTTACTTATATAGGATAGGATAGGATAGGTCTTTTATTGTCATTGCACAAGTACAACAAAACTTTGTTTTCAGCACAAAGCCGTTCAAGATGAGACAAAAACAGTGTACAGGATTACAGAGCAGGAACGCTGATGGGTCGCCACAAGGCGCCCCGTAAAAGATGGGAAAAAGGTCAACGCTGGGGAAGGATGAGTAAAAAAATACAATCTAGAGTGGGAAAAAAACCTCCATAGCAAAGCACAAATACATATTACAACATACATTTCGAGATATCTAGCAACAGAGGGGAGGGAGTGCGGGGTCATGTTGGGAGGGCGCAGCTCTCAAGGGGCTGCCCATCCTTCCATCACCCCTATGGAAGGATGGGGTGTATGTGTGTGGCGTATATTTTTGTGGATGCATGTGTGTGTGTGTAAGCCTGCAGTGTGTCTCTGTTCCGCGGCCTTGATGTCGTGCAGCCGATAAGTCCAAAGTCAACAACAACAGGTGTGTGTCCATGAGAGACAAGAAGGGAGTTTGTTGTGTCTTTGCCACACTGTCCTTCGGGAGAGTCTCGAAGCCAGGGAAACAATCCAAGTTAGAATGTTTTGTATACGAGTGAAAATAAACTTTGCTTTTGTCTATGACTGGTCCTCAAAATAATGTTTTCCTTGTTTCCATTTTGACAGAAAAAAATGTATGTGTATGTAATACAGGAAATGTCCTATGTTTTAAACTTTGATGTACCGTATTTTTCGGACTATAAGTCGCAGTTTTTTTCAGTTTGGCCGGACTTATGTGTGAAATTATTAACACATTACCGTAAAATATCAAATATTATTGATCTCATTCACGTAAGAGACTAGACGTAAAAGATTTCATGGGATTTAGCGATTAGGAGTGACAGATTGTTTGGTAAACGTATAGCATGTTCTATATGTTATAGTTATTTGAATGACTCTTACCATAATATGTTACGTTAACATACCAGTTGGTTATTTATGCCTCATATAACGTACACTTATTCAGCCTGTTGTTCACTATTCTTGATTTATTTTAAATTTCCTTTCAAATGTCTATTCTTGGTGTTGGCTTTTATCAAATACATTTCCCCAAAAAATGCGACTTATACTCCAGTGTGACTTATATATGTTTTTTTCCTTCTTTACTACGCATTTTCGGCCGGTGCGACTTTTCTCCAGAGTGACTTATACTCCGAAAAATACGGTAGTTCAAGACTTACAGTAATTTAAAAACAGCACTGCACATCATAATGGCAAATACAGTTTTTAATGTTAAAGGTCTAACAAAATGATGTAGAACGTCTGGTTGGCCGGATTGAAAATCTCAATGGGCCATATGTGGCCCGCCGGACATATTTTGCCTTAAAGGGGAACATTATCACAATTTCAGAAGGGTTACAACCATTAAAAATCAGTTCCCAGTGGCTTATTATATTTTTAGAACAGCAAGCTATAGCGACATTAGCTCGGATTCAGACTCGGATTTCAGCGGCTTAAGCGATTCAACAGATTACGCATGTATTGAAACGGATGGTTGTAGTGTGGAGGCAGGTAGCGAAAACGAAATTGAAGAAGAAACTGAAGCTATTGAGCCATATCGGTTTGAACCGTATGCAAGCGAAACCGACGAAAACGACACGACAGCCAGCGAGGACGAATTCGGCGATCGCCTTCTAACCAACGATTGGTATGAGTTTGTTTGGCATTAAAGGAAACTAACAACTATGAACTAGGTTTACAGCATATGAAATACGTTTGGCAACAACATGCACTTTGAGAGTGCAGACAGCCCAATTTTCATCAATTAATATATTCTGGAGACATACCCTCATCTGCGCTCTTTTCCTGAAAGCTGATCTGTCCAGTTTTGGAGTTGATGTCAGCAGGCCAGGGAAGCTAGGGTCGATAGGGGGTTTAGCTCGCTCGTCTGCGGGAACAAACTGCCACCATTGCTTGCCGTGCTACCGAGGTCCTTTGTCCCTGAATTGCTCACACACTCCGGCAGATTCAATGGGGGTTCTGGCGGCAGATTTCTTTGACTATATCGTTGGAAATGCATCTGCTTTGAGTGTCGCAGGATATCCACACATTCTTGCCATCTCTGTCGTAGCATAGCTTTCGTCGGTAAAGTGTGCGGAACAAACGTCCAATTTCTTGCCACTTTCGCACCATTGGGCCACTGGTGCAACTTGAATCCGTCCCTGTTCGTGTTGTTACACCCTCCGACAACACACCGACAAGGCATGATGTCTCCAAGGTACGGAAAACAGTCGAAAAAACGGAAAATAACAGAGCTGATTTGACTCGGTGTTTGAGAAAATGGCGTTGTGACGTCATCGCTCCGAGAGCGAATATTAGAAAGGCGTTTAATTCGCCAAAATTCACCCATTTAGAGTTTGGAAATGGGTTAAAAAAATATATGGTCTTTTTTCTGCAACATCAAGGTATATATTGACGCTTACATAGGTTTGGTGATAATGTTCCCCTTTAAGGTCTTCTTAACGTTTCTTGCACATCTGTTAGCTTTACATTGTATATTATCTTTTTTGTGAGTGTGCTAATAAATAAATACAAACTATCACATGTGACAATTTACAATTACAAGTGAGCTTGGTCAGCAAGAGTCTAGATCCGCTCTGCACTGCACACTATCTGCGCTGCACACTATCTGCGCTGCACACTATCTGCGCTGCACACTATCTGCACTGCACACTATCTGCACTGCACAGTTATATCCGCACTGCACACTATCTGCACGGCCAGCAAGCGACTATACCTCGAGTCGGAGTTACCAATTACTGACACTGGCCGAGGTATAATAAACAATGACATCACGCCCTGGTGCTCGACGACGCGAGGATTTATCTCCGAAAAGCGTGCTGATTAACCCCAGGAGACGCCGCTTACGCCACCTCGGGGTATTACACTACTGGCATCTTGACAGTCTCTGTGCACGCACGGCAGCGACTGAGACAGAGGGGAGGAAAAGAAAAATACACAGGAAGATAAAAACAAAACGTTTTTCCCCGGCCGTCTGAGCCAAATTGTTTCAGTGAACTGATATAAACACTGACTTACATGAGCCTGTGATTACGCTGTTTATGCAGCACATGTGGGAGCGCCGCGTTCGCTCATTAATCCTATTAGGGGGCCGGCACACACGCAGGCTTTTAAACAACATGTGGGGGGCGACACAGTGGCATAGCAAGAAGGCTCTGGTTGGGTTCTGGCTTCCAATTTCTGCATGGATTTGTATTATGGCTGTGTATTTAGGAGGAAAACTGTGATTTGATTTGCGATTTTAATGTTTTATATTTATAGATGCATAAAACTGCTTGAATAACAACTAAAGAAATTCATGCTACTTTTAGACCGTCAGTCCAGTGGTTGAAAAACACTGGCTTAGCTAACCGCTACATGGGTCGAAAAATAGCTAAGCTACAGAAATCGCTACTCGTTTAAAACGTAGCAAAGCTACTGGGAAATGTAGTTCCGCTACATAGCTTCGATTTTTAAGTAAATTTTTTATGGAAAACCGTAGTTTTTACCACGGCAGCCGCAAACCAGAATGGATTATGAAAAACCGCTCTCATTAAAACTATAGTTGTTGGGAGGTATGGCAAAGAGACGGATCAAGATTTTAACACACATTGTAGGTCGGAAAAAATGAAGAAAAACTGAATTTTAAAAAATATTTTTATATAGATAAAAAAAGCCAGATTTCAGACTATAGACAGAAAAATCACATGCCTGTTCTAGTTGACGTGCTCTTTTTTTCCACCCATTAGCTCCTCATCTGTTTCACCGGATTTTGCATGCACTTTAAAGGGGAACATTATCACCAGACCTATGTAAGCCTCAATATATACCTTGATGTTGCAGAAAAAAGACCATATATTTTTTTAACCGATTTACGAACTCTAAATGGGTGAATTTTGGCGAATTAAACGCCTTTCTACTATTCGCTCTCGGAGCGATGACGTCACAACCGCCATTTTCTCAAACACATTACAAACACCTAGTCAAATCAGCTCTGTTATTTTCCGTTTTTTCGACTGTTTTCCGTACCTTGGAGACATCATGCCTCGTCGGTGTGTTGTCGGAGGGTGTAACAACACGAACAGGGACGGATTCAAGTTGCACCAGTGGCCCAAAGATGCGAAAGTGGCAAGAAATTGGACGTTTGTTCCGCCCACTTTACCGACGAAAGCTATGCTACGACAGAGATGGCAAGAATGCGTGGATATCCTGCGACACTCAAAGCAGATGCATTTCCAACGATAAAGTCAAAGAAATCTGCCGCCAGACCCCCATTGAATCTGCCGGAGTGTGTGAGCAATTCAGGGACAAAGGACCTCGGTAGCACGGCAAGCAATGGCGGCAGTTTGTTCCCGCAGACGAGCGAGCTAAACCCCCTGGATGTCTTGGCTCACACCGTCCCTTATGCCACCGAAGATGATCAAGAGAAGAATATCGACCCTAGCTTCCCTGGCCTGCTGACATCAACTCCAAAACTGGACAGATCAGCTTTCAGGAAAAGAGAGCGGATGAGGGTATGTCTACAGAATATATTAATTGATGAAAATTGGGCTGTCTGCACTCTCAAAGTGCATGTTGTTGCCAAATGTATTTCATATGCTGTAAACCTAGTTCATAGTTGTTAGTTTCCTTTAATGCCAAACAAACACATACCAATCGTTGGTTAGAAGGCGATCGCCGAATTCGTCCTCGCTTTCTCCCGTGTTGTTTTCGTCGTTTTCGCTTGCATACGGTTCAAACCGATATGGCTCAATTGCTTCAGTTTCTTCTTCAATTTCGTTTTCGCTACCTGCCTCCACACTACAACCATCCGTTTCAATACATGCGTAATCTGTTGAATCGCTTAAGCCGCTGAAATCCGAGTCTGAATCCGGGCTAATGTCGCTATAGCTTGCTGTTCTATGCGCCATGTTTGTTTGTGTTGGCATCACTATGTGACGTCACAGGAAAATGGACGGGTGTTTATAACGATGGTTAAAATCAGGCACTTTGAAGCTTTTTTTTTTAGGGATATCGCGTGATGGGTAAAATTTTGAAAAAAACTTTGAAAAATAAAATAAGCCACTGGGAACTGATTTTAATTGTTTTAACCCTTCTGAAATTGTGATAATGTTCCCCTTTAATCTTTTTTTTTTTTGTCAATTATTATGTTTTCATAACCGTGAGAAGCCATAATCGAAATTAAAATTCAATTAATTGTCCAGCCCCGATACACCACTCACATTTCAGCAACCATTTGTACCACAGTATATCCACCATAGAAGTGGAAATTGGATATACTTCGGAGTAGTCAGTGTTCAGATTGCATGGTGCATTAAGACAATGATGCACCAAATATTATAAAACGATGTAAACAACAAATCTATACTGCCATACAAGCTGTACACTGACTACTCTGAGTGCATATCTAATTTCGATAGTATTGTCCCTTGAGAGATATGCTGCAGTGGCGTAGCCATCAAGACAAAACTAATAGGAGTTTCCCAATGAAACAGAAGGAGCACTCACTGTGTCCCTGAAGCCGTCATATTTGTAGATGTGTCCCGTGCTGGTGCTCAGCTTGATACCGTGACCTAAACACACGCGTCGCCACTGAGCCTGGCTGAGATCGCCCGCCGGGATGTTGTCCACCTTTCCCGTCTTGCTGCTCTTGTACACCACGTTTTGCTTGCTGAAGCGCAGTCGCCCGTCATTCTGCAGGAAACAAAACATCAACAAATGATCATCATTTTATCTAATTTTACAAAGTGCATAGGCACAACAACTACTTACGACAATAATACCCACATTCAGAGGTGGGTAGTAACGCGCTACATTTACTAAAGTAACTTTTTGGATAGATTGTTATTGTCAAAGTACAAACCCTGTTTCCATATGAGTTGGGAAATTGTGTTAGATGTAAATATAAACGGAATACAATGATTTGCAAATCCTTTTCAACCCATATTCAGTTGAATGCACTACAAAGACAACATATTTGATGTTCAAACTCATAAACTTTATTTTATTTTTTTTGCAAATACTAATTAACTTAGAATTTCATGGCTGCAACACGTGCCAAAGTAGTTGGGAAAGGGCATGTTCACCACTGTGTTACATCACCTTTTGTTTCAACAACACTCAATAAACGATTGGGAACTGAGGAAACTAATTGTTGAAGCTTTGAAAGTGGAATTCTTTCCCATTGTTGTTTTATGTAGAGCTTCAGTCGTTCAACAGTCCGGGGTCTCCGCTGTCGTATTTTACGCTTCACACATTTTCGATGGGAGACAGGTCTGGACTGCAGGCGGGCCAGGAAAGTAGCCGCACTCTTTTTTTACGAAGCCACGCTGTTGTAACACGTGCTGAATGTGGCTTGGCATTGTCTTGCTGAAATAAGCAGGGGCGTCCATGAAAAAGACGGCGCTTAGATGGCAGCGTATGTTGTTCCAAAACCTGTATGTACCTTTCAGCATTAATGGTGCCTTCACAGATGTGTAAGTTACCCATGCCTTGGGCACTAATACACCCCCATACCATCACACATGCTGGCTTTTGAACTTTGCGTCGATAACAGTCTGGATGGTTCGCTTACCCTTTGGTCCGGATGACACGATGTCGAATATTTCAATTTGAAATGGGGACTCGTCAGACCACAGAACACTTTTCCACTTTGCATGAGTCCATCTTAGATGATCTCGGGCCCAGAGAAGCCGGCGGCGTTTCTGGGTGTTGTTGATAAATGGCTTTCGCTTTGCATAGCAGAGCTTTAACTTGCACTTACAGATGTAGCGACAAACTGTATTTAGTGACAGTGGTTTTCTGAAGTGTTCCTGAGCCCATGTGGTGATATCCTTTAGAGATTGATGTCGGTTTTTGATACAGTGCCGTCTGAGGGATCATTGCGTGGCGGCCGCATCCAGCCAGAGCGATTGATATCGCTCAGCACAGCGTAAAAGCTCCGCTGTGTTGATTGGTTGATTGAGCGATTGATGTCTCTCTGTGGCAGCTACATACTTTAACTGCAGTTGCAGTGCCGCGCCACTATAGAGGCGCTATATCGACAGCAGTGCACCGGAAAGACCTGGAGCAACTACCGAAGAAAAAATGTGAGGGCTCGTGCAAAGCCAACAGATCAAGCGTGTAGCTTTCATTTTTAAGGAAACTACCCAAAATTCAAGCATTTTTCAAACCTTGAAAACATTAAAATCCAAGCATTTTCAAGGTTTTTAAGCACCCGTACGAATCCTCTTACTGTATGTACACTGCAAAAACTGAAATCTAAGTAAGATTAAATAACTCAAATAAGGGTTATTTTCTGTCTAATAAGATCATTCTTCTCACTAAGCAGATTTTATGTTAGAGTCTTTTACTTGTTTTAAGGGTTTTGGTCCTAAATGATCTCAGTAAGATATTACAGCTTGTTGCTGAGATTTGATGACCTATATTGAGTAAAACATGCTTGAAACTAGAATATCAACTGTTGCAAAGCTGTGTCATCAACACTCACAAGTATAAAACTATAGGGATGATGTTCGAAACCGATTCTCCCGGTTGTTCGATAAGAAAAGAACCGATTCCACGGACTCAAATCCCTTTTTGAGAACCGGTTCCCGTTATCGAGGCCACTATAGTAAAGAAAAAGAGTTGGTTCTTTATTCGAATCCCTGTTTTATATTTCATGTTTTTATTTCAATGTTATCTATGTTTCTGTTTTATCTAGTGTTTTTCATTATTTCTATTTAAATTTTCTATTATTTATTGCGGTAGAAAATGGATGGATGGATATTCTAACATCCTATTTAAAAAAAAAAATACTTTGTAGCACTTTGAGATTTTAACAAATGTAAAGTGCATTACAAATGTAATTCATTATTATTATTAATATTAGAAGTGACTGTAAAACAACATGTTTTGTGGTACTGTACACGCTGTAGCAGTCTCTATCTCCATCTCTAACAAGCACACCAACTACAGGTGTATTTATATTATAATATAAATTCAAGGGCTGGTACTTTGCCGACACTGATTGTTATTACTGCGGTACTCTTGTCTTGTTCTGTATATTGTACAGGATTGCTTATTATTTGTATTGGGTAGTAGTCTGTTTATTTCAATTCTTATTTTTTTTAATCTTTATTACTTCTTGTGTCATTTATTTCTATCCCATATTTGTTTCCACTACTGCACCTTAAATTGGAGTCCTTAATCTCGCTATATGCAAATAAAGTGTGTGAATTAGAGATGCGCGGATAGGCAATTATTTCATCCGCAACCGCATCACAAAAGTCGTCAACCATCCGCCATCCACCCGAACCAACATTTGATCAAAACCACACCCGCCCGCACCCACCCGTTGTTATATATCTAATATAGACGATGCAAGGCATTAGTGAGGTTATAAAGCTTTTGCCTGTTAAAGAAAGGAGACTGATCCAATGCAGCAGAGACATTCAATGCGTGCCACGCATCTCTTGGCCACGCATTCGTGGCTAAGAGATATTAATGCGTGATAATATTATTTATCATTATTATAATATTATTGTCATTTCCATTAAGAAAGTGTTGACTATTGTTGCCAATGCCCTCAGATCAGGAGTGCGTTCCTCACACTTTGTGTGCGCAGTTGCAGCAAGCAGAACGAGGCTTTTAAGAAGTTAAAAAAATGTTTTAGAAAGACTAGGCCTATATTTTCGTTAGGTAAAAAAAAATTTCTGAATTTATTTCAATGAATATTAACTTGTTAACATTATAATGCTCAAATAGGGACGAGGGCGGGGTGCACAGTGAAGCAGTGAACAATTTCGCGACAAAGATGAACCTTTATTGATTGATCTGCAGCCATGACAAAATATCAGACAATCTCCATTGTCAACGACAGGCAGGAAAATAAAGATAAACACATAGCCTATGTTCTAGGCATAGGCTCATACGTTTTTAAGTTGAAATAAAAAAATAAATAAAAAATGTGCCTCATAAGCCTTAGGCTGTCAATCACGCGCACAAAACTTAAATTATACAATAACATATGTATGTCATCTCTATTTAAACACAAATAAATTAAATAAATAATAATAACAAATTACCTGCAACTTATTGGCCAAGGCAAATCAAACCCATCAGACTGCACTTTATCATCAAACTTGAATTATAATGAAAATAGACGGTCGCGACAAACAAAGCAGGCTAAATAGCCTTACATTGTCGCCAATCGGAGATGCGCTTCACTTGAAAGCGAGGCCAAATAATTATTCACACATAGTAGTATATCTCCAATAGAAAAAAACACAATAAACAACGCAATTGCCTTAATTCCTTTGCATTGTAGTGCTCCCAAACAACACGTAACCATCAAAATTATTTAGCTGACCGAACTCAATATAGGTTAGACATGGGCTTATTTGGTATAGCCTATAGGTAACGTAGACTAATTCATTTAACATAACCAACCGTATGTCTACTTACTTTTTTTTTTTGTTAGCACTCTGCAGGAATAAAATGGCATCTACAGTGCCAGGATTCATGCGAGATCGCCTGGCCTCTAAAATGCGCCCTGCTGCGCTGAAGGAGCGCTCACTTGCGCCACTTGTTGCTGGGACGCGGTGCCTGATGAAAAATTGACTGTTTCAAAGAGTGCTGCTCGTTTTTCGTATGTGGGTAACATTTAACTATGTATATATATTTCCGAATTGGTTCAACCGCAACCCGCCCGCATCTATTTAAAATCTATTTTTACCCGCCCGACCCGCGGTTTATCCGCGGTTGTGTCCGCAAACCGCGCATCTCTAGTGTGAATGTTGTCTGTCTATCTGTGTTGGCTCTGCGATTTTTCCTGAGGCAACTCTCCTCAAGGAATCAATAAAGTACTATCTACTATCAATATAATGACAATAAAGTCCATTCTATTCTATTCTATTCTTCTTCCATTCACCTCTAATTTGGTTCAATTATTTTTAATCAGTACACATTTTGTAGGTACCGTATTTTCCGCACCATAAGCCGCCCTGGGTTATAAGCTGCGCCTTCAATGAACGGCATATTTCAAAACTTTGTCCACCTATAAGCCGCCCCGTGTTATAAGCCGCATCTAACTGCGCTAAAGGAATGTCAAAAAAACAGTCAGATAGGTCAGTCAAACTTTAATAATATATTAAAAACCAGCGTGATGTGGGCGCGCATGGAGTCGTATATCAACATGGATGGAGCTGCGTGAAAAAAGCCACCCGGCCTCTTCGCGTAAACTTACCTTAACCACTCGCTCATCTTTTCTTCATCCATCCATCCCTTCGAGTTAGCTTTTATGATGACGCCGGCTGGAAAGGTCTCTTTTGGCAAGGTCTTCCTTTTGAATATCACCATGGGTGGAAGTTTCTGGCCATTAGCATGGCAAGCTAGAACCACAGTGAAGGATGACTTCTCATTCCCTGTGGTGCGAATATTCACCGTACGTGCTCCCGTTGTATCCACAGTGCGGTTCACAGGAATATCAAAAGTCAGTGGAACCTCGTCCATGTTGATAATGTTCTCTGGCCGGATCTTTTTTTCAGCTATCTTGTTTTTACAATATGCACGGAAAGTAGCCAGCTTTTCTTGAAAGTCTTTAGGCAGTTGCTGTGAAATAGTAGTCCGTGTGCGGATGGAGAGATTGCGTCTTTTCATGAACCGAAAACCTGTCGCTTAGTAGGAGCCATTTTGTGGTCTTTACAGATGTAAACACACAAAGGAAATTAAACGTAATATCCGCGCGCTTCTTCTTCTTCTTCTACGCGGGCGGGTGGTTGCTTACAGTAGAAGAAGAAGCGCTTCCTCTTCTACGGGGAAAAAAGATGGCGGCTGTTTACCGTAGTTGCGAGACCGAAACTTTATGAAAATGAATCTTAATATTAATCCATATATAAAGCGCACCGGGTTATAAGCCGCACTGTCAGCTTTTGAGTAAATTTGTGGTTTTTAGGTGCGGCTAATAGTGCGGAAAATACGGTAGTTGTTAAGAGGCAATTGTTTGCATATGAAGGCACTGAATTAAAGCTCATTTATGTCTGAATACTGACCCAAGAACCTTTGACCTCCTGGTAAATCTCGTTGAATTCCAGTGTGTCTCCCATCTCGGCTCCAGGCTGATGCTCTGAAGATAAAAAGAATACACTTAGACACATATAGAAGTCTTTTTTTAGACAGCTGCAGAGTATATTGTGTTAGTTGTTGAAACAAATATATAAAGACAGAACAATAAAATCATATGGACAGCCACAAGTGTTTACATTTTGCTTTATATTTATTATTTTACTTATTTTTTGCCTGGTTTTGTATCTTCCTGTGAGGTGTATATTACTTTTTTTTTTGTTCTGTTTGTACTTCATGAAATTTTGCACTTGTGTTTTTTTGTTGTTGTTTGTTTTCATTATATTTGGATGTAAATGTTGGTTTATATCCATTAAGTAAGACTACGTATTATGTTGAAGGGGGCAGGAAATTATAAGATTTTTCTTCATCCTGCTCCTGGTGTGTAAATGTGTGTTTAGTTTCTGAGGTTTAATTGTCTATCGATCAAAGATGCACATCAATGAAGGAGATAAATAAAAAAAAATGAAATGAATAACAGTGAAAGAAAATGAAACATATTTCAGGCCACACACTATTAATGACTTGTGACTTTGTTTCAAGTTTATTAGTTTCTTAAATTCAGCCGAGAGCACATTCTAATCTTACGATCTTTAAACAACACATAGCCTTTAATTTAATAAACGTATACATACAGTATTAAACAAACTTATTCCTGCGACTCCCGACAATAGCTAAGCTAACTTCCACCGGGGTGCGATTCATTTTACGGTTACGGCGTTGCAGTTAGAATGCCCGCCTGCCTGCACAAGGCTTTACACACAGGGGCGCGTAAGCACCGCCCGGTTTAGACACCGCACGCGGTGAAAACGAGCGCTGACAGAGGGTGCAAGGCCGGTGTAAAGACATCAAAGTGATGCTTATCCTGAATTAAACTACGGACGTGCAAAGGACGTAAAGACAGAACAAACATTGCGTGTTAGTTACAAATATTACACATTTGTCTACGATTTACCATCAAACGTGAACTGTGAAAACTTCATATCTTACTGTCAATGTGATGAGAAGGTCCGCCTGTTTCCCGCGTATAGCATCTGGAGCTAGCCCTACGTCACAGGAAGTACTTTCTCCTATTTACTTCCGGTATTACGATGAAAACGGTTTAAAGTAAAATATGTATTAATTTGCATTAAGAAAATATTATCTCACGTAGTTGATCCTATATTTGACCAGGCAATGTTTTGAAGTGATTTTTATTCATTCTTTTAAAGTTGTATGTTAGTCGTGATGTAGTCCTGTATTGCAGTAACCACGTTTTCCCGCTAGATGTCACTAAACCCTTCTCATGTAAATATATCACGATCACATTCAATTGGATGAGATGGACAAATGTTGATTTGTTTTCTATATTTTCGTATAAATATATATATATGAAAATATATGTATATATTTTCCTATTTTTTTTTACAATTAAAGATATACAAACATTGACTTTTGTTCTATATTTTCATAAAAATTAAAATATATGTATATATTTTCCTATTTTTTGACAATTAAAGCTGTCCAAACGTTGACTTTTTTCTATGTTTATATATATATATATATATATATATATATATGAAAATATATGTATATATTTTTGCTATTTTCTAACAATTAAAGACGTACAAATGTTTATTTTTTTCTATATTTTAATATATGAAATATATTTATACATTTTCCTATTTTCGACAATTAAAGACGTACAAACATCGACTTTTTTTTCTGTATTTTCATATATATATATGAAAATATATTTATACATCCCGGCAACCTTGAAGGGAATAAGCGGTAGAAAATGGATGGATATTTATATATTTTCCTATTTTTGACAATTAAAAATGTACAAACGTTGACTTTTTTTCTATATTTTCATATATATATGAAAATGTATATATATATTTTCCTATTTTCTAACAATTAAAGACGTGCAAATGTTTATTTTTTTCCTATATTTTCATATAAATATGTATATCCATCCATCCATCCATTTTCTACCACTTATTCCCGGGGGGCGCTGGAGCCTATCTCAGCTACTAAATATGTATATATGTAAATATATTTATATATTTTCCTATTTTTTGACAATTAAAGATGTACAAACGTTGACTGTTTTTCTATATTTTCATATATGTATGAAAATATATGTATATATTTTCCTATTTTCTAACAATAAAAGATGTACTAATGTTTATTTTCTTTCTATATTTTCATATATGAAAATATATTTATACATTTTACTATTTTTGACAATTAAAGACGTACAAACATCGACTTTTTTTTCTATATTTTCATATATATATTTGAAAATATATGTATATAGTTTCCTATTTTTTGACAATTAAAGATGTACAAACGTTGACTTTTTTCTATATATATATATATATATATATATATATATATATATATATATATATATATATATATATATATATGAAAATATATTTATATATTTCCTATTTTTTGACAATTAAAGATGTACAAACGTTGACTTTTTTCTATATTTTCATATATATATGAAAATATATGGATATATTTGTGCTATTTTCTAACAATTAAAGACGTACAAATGTTTATTTTGTTTCTATATTTTCATATATGAAAATATATTTGTACATTTTCCTATTTTGACAATTAAAGACGTACAAACATCGACTTTTTTTTCTATATTTTCATATATATATATATATATATATATATGAAAATATCTTTATGCATTTTCCTATTTTTGACAATTAAAGATGTACAAACATTTACATTTTTTCCCATGTTTATATATATATATATATATATATATATATATATATATATATATATATATATATATGAAAATGTATTTTTATATTTTCCTATTTTTTGACAATTTTTTCTATATTTTCATATATATATATATATATATATATATA
This sequence comes from Nerophis lumbriciformis, assembly GCF_033978685.3. Taxonomy (NCBI): domain Eukaryota; kingdom Metazoa; phylum Chordata; class Actinopteri; order Syngnathiformes; family Syngnathidae; genus Nerophis; species Nerophis lumbriciformis. Next base: position 15,635,057 of record NC_084583.2, on the reverse strand, counting down.
TGAAAATATATGTTTATATTTTCCTATTTTCTAACAATTAAAGACGTGCAAATGTTTATTTTTTCCCGATATTTTCATATAAATATGTATATATGAAAATATATTTATACATTTTCCTATTTTTGACAATTAAAGATGTACAAACGTTGACTTTTCTTCTATATTTTCATATATATATGAAAATATATGTATATATTTTCCTATTTTCTAACAATTAAAGACGTACAAATGTTTATTTTTTTTCTATATTTTCATATATGAAAATATATTTGTACATTTTCCTATTTTGACAATTAAAGACGTACAAACATCGACTTTTTTTCTATATTTTCATATATATATGAAAATATATTTATATATTTTCCTATTTTTTGACAATTAAAGATGTACAAACATTGACTTTGTGTCTATATTTTCATATAAATATATATGTATCCATCCGTTTTCTACTGCTTGTCCCTTCTGGGGTCGCGGGGCGCTCACTGGAGCCTATCTCGACATCAAAATGAAAATATAAACATGTTTACGCGCAGAATTAAGTGGCTTTGCTTTAATTACTGCGTACATTTGCAACAAAATAGGTCAACATTTTCCATATTTAAGACTCAGAAGTTTAAACATAACCTATTATAAAGAGCGATTATCACTAAATAGTCATTTGCTGCAAGTATCTGTACTATGTATATGATAGAAAAGTTACAGAATAAAAAAAAACATTGAAGAAAAACAGAATCACTCTAGTCCAACACATGCAAAAACTCCCATATGGGATAATGCAAGTCTTCTTTTAGTCTATTTGACCAAAAACACGCATCTTCCCAGGCTGTGTTTTTCCACCTTGTCGGAACCCTTTGACTGGCTAAAGCATCCTTGCTTTTTGGGAGGTCTGGTGCACGGGGGCCGGCTTGTTTTCCATCCTTGATTATAATCAGTTCACATAATTCGCAGGCTGCATCTACATTCTGCAAGACAAACCTGCAGGCTGAGCTGGAACATACTAGTGGAACATCCCTTTTGAGCGCTGACTGGGGCACCTTTTTATGGAACTTGCATGCACAACAAACGCAAACAAACAAAATACCATTTTCATATTTGTTGTGTTGTCGAGAAAACAACCAGAGGATTTATTATTTTGTAACTAAAAGTGGAGTACATTTTTATTTATTTATTTTTTTTCAATTAATAATTATTGCACTGGACAAAAAAACAAACAGTAATAATTTCCAATGTAAAGCACAGCTTGTATTTTCTTATACTCCATTATTCCAGTTAAAGCAGCATTGGAAATGGAACTTTTCTTGGTTTGGACATTCTGTACAGTTTCATGCCACATGGATAATTCTGCAGTTTTGTTCCTTTTGTTGATCTGCTTTTCTGCATTTTGTTGCATGACCACGTTCAAGTCAACTTAGATGTCCACTGTTCATCTTTTTTTTTTTATTAACTATTGCGCCATTTGGATCCTTGGAGGGTTCACACCAAACATGCCAGTCCAGGGCTAGGCAAAATAGGTCCCGCGGGCCACATACGGCCCATTAAGATTTTCAATCCGGTCCGCCGGACGTTTTACATAATTCTTTTTAGAACTTTAACATCAAAACTGTATTTTCCATTCTGATGTGCAGTGCTGTTTTTAAATGGTCTTGAACTATAGAAAGTATTTCAATGGTTACATCTGCGCTTTTGGGTGTTATAGGAGTTATTACGGTAATCTACGTCACAGCAGTTCAGACCGGGAACAAAGCAGAGTTTTCAGTGTCAGTAGATTTTTACAACAAATTTCTGCATAAAAGTGATAATATATCACATTGTAGTCATTTATTACCCTTTGCATTCATATTTTGCTGTTTGTTACATTTTTGTTGTGTTTTGCTTGATTTGTAAAAGATACACAACTATGGAGGAGCTGGTCTGAGGTGTAAAACATGTTCATATGTTGTTAATATTCAGTGTTTTATTGTTCATAGTTAATATTGTCAATCCCACGTAAAAGAGGAGCGATGTTCATATGTTGTTAATATTCAGTGTTTTATTGTTCATAGTTAATATTATCACTCCCACGTAAAAGAGGAGCAATGTTCATATGTTGTTAATATTCAGTGTTTTATCGTTCATAGTTAATATTGTAAATCCCACTTTCTTTATTTTTTTATGTACATTTTGGGTGACCCAGTCAGTGAAAAACTGTAAATTTCATTTCCGTTTTTTTGAGGTGGTCTGTCATTACTTTTTTAGAACTCTATCGGACATTGTGACTTTTGGTTATTAGTGTTCCTGGCAAAAAGGGACCCCAACACACATACTGTACAGCTAAATGTGTATATATCATTTATACATACATACACATTGACACCCCCAGACACAATTTTTTCTCTCAATGTGGCCCCCGAGTCAAAACATTTGCCCATATACTCGTCGGTATATTGCAGCCATTCTGGCAGCTAAGGACAAAGCCCATTAAAACACATATAACTGGAAACCACGGTACAACCAATTTTTTAAATCTTGTAAAGACTTTTGCATATTATTTAAGGCCGTAAAACATAACAATGAATTAGAATAGAATAGAATAGAATAAAAAGTACTTTATTGATCCCTGGGGGAAATTCAGTACCACAGTTTGCTCAAAATAGACAATAAACACTTGGGTATTTTTTACATGTGAATAATATAAATGCAGTCTATTATACAGCATTATTCACATGTGAATAACATAAATACAGTCTATTATACGGCATTATTCACATGTGAATAACATCAATACAGTCTATTATACAGCATTATTCACATGTGAATAACATCAATACAGTCTATTATACAGCATTATTCACATGTGAATAATATAAATACAATCTATTATACAGTATTATTCACATGTGAGTAATATAAATACAGCGTATTATACAGCATTATTCACATGTGAATAATATAAATACAGACTATTATACAGCATTATTCACATGTGAGTAACATAAATACAGTCTATTATACAGCATTATTCACATGTGAATAACATCAATACAGTCTATTATACAGCATTATTCACATGTGAATAACATAAATACAGTCTATTATACAGCATTATTCACATGTGAATAATATAAATACAATCTATTTACAGCATTATTCACATGTGAGTAATATAAATACAGTCTATTATACAGCATTATTCACATGTGAATAACATAAATACAGTCTATTATACAGCATTATGCACATGTGAGTAACATAAATGCAGTCTATTATATGGCATTATTCACATGTGAATAATATAAATACAGCCTATTATACAGCATTATTCACATGTCAATAACATAAATACAGTCTATTATACGGCATTATCCACATGTTAATAATATAAATACAGTCTATTATACAGCATTATTCACATGTGAATAACATAAATACAATCTATTTACAGCATTATTCACATGTGAATAACATAAATACAGTCTATTATACAGCATTATTCACATGTGAATAACATAAATACAGCCTATTACACAGCATTATTCACATGTGAATAACATAAATACAGCCTATTATACAGCATTATTCACATGTGAATAATATAAATACAGTCTATTATACAGCATTATTCACATGTGAATAAAATAAATACAGTCTATTATACAGCATTATTCACATGTGAATCAAATAAATACAGTCTATTATACAGCATTATTCACATCTAAATAATATAAATACAGTCTATTATACTGCATTATTCACATGTGAGTAACACGAATACAATCTATTACACAGCATTATTCACATGTGAATAACATAAATACAGTCTATTATACGGAATTATTCACATGTGAGTAACATAAATACAGTCTATTATACAGCATTATTCATATGTGAAAAACATAAACACAGTCTATTATACAGCATTATTCACATGTGAATAACATAAATACAGCCTATTATACAGCATTATTCACATGTGAATAATATAAATACAGTCTATTATACAGCATTATTCACGTGTGAATAAAATAAATACAGTCTATTATACAGCATTTTTCACATGTGAATAAAATAAATACAGTCTATTATACGGCATTATTCACATCTAAATAATATAAATACAGTCTATTATACTGCATTATTCACATGTGAGTAACATGAATACAGTCTATTACACAGCATTATTCACATGTGAATAACATAAATACAGTCTATTATACGGCATTATTCACATGTTAATAACATAAATACAGTCTATTATTCAGCATTATTCACATGTGAATAACATCAATACAGTCTATTATACAGCAATATTCACATGTGAATAATATAAATACAGTCTTTTATACAGCATTATTCACATGTGAATAACATAAATACAGTCTATTATACAGCATTATTCACATGTGAATAATATAAATACAGTCTATTATACAGCAATATTCACATGTGAATAATATAAATACAGTCTTTTATACAGCATTATTCACATGTGAATAACATAAATACAGTCTATTATACAGCATTATTCACATATGAATAATATAAATACAGTCTATTATACAGCAATATTCACATGTGAATAATATAAATACAGTCTTTTATACAGCATTATTCACATGTGAATAACATAAATACAGTCTATTATACAGCATTATTCACATGTGAATAATGCTGTATAATACAGTCCATTATGCAGCATTATTCACATGTGAATAATGCTGTATAATGGACTGTATTTATATTCATTCTTAATTGCTGGGTCTCAGGATGTTTATACTAAAGAAACAAGCATTGTTGGGCCTTTTTCCCCCTAAATGTCTGTTGGTCAGAGTGGGATGTCAGGAGGAAAGAGAATCCCCAAATGAGTAGAGGATGTGAGGGATCCAGAGGAGGTTGTGGTGATTAAAGTATTAAAGGTGAGAGGATTAGACATGAAACCATGTGAATTGAGGCTGATGACGAGCTCACATGAGACAGAGATGAGTTGAGACAAGTCCCGTGGTTCTGAGGCTCGGTCGAGTCGAGCCGGTGTGATGCGTCAAGCCGGTGAATCAGCCGTGAGGACTTAGGGGAAGAAAAAAAAAAGAAAAAGAAAAAAGAAGAGAGGATGGAAAAGAGGGGAGGAAAGAAGGAGGAGGAGGGTGCAAAAAGCCGTTGCCTTGTTGTTGAGCGTGTCAAGCATTTAAGACCACACAAGTCAAAAGGAGAGAGGCTCCATCCTCAGGGACACCTTCTTCAAAGCATCACCTGCTTCATCACTTCTTCCAAAGGACTACAAAGACCCAGGACACCTTTAAGGGATCCTTCCAGCCCATACTCAACTTCTGAGGGAGAGCAAGAGTACCAGAGAGAGACAATCAAAGGGAAATAACAGGATTTTAAAAGAAAATGACATTTTGCAAAGGTAAGTCAATCACTCAAATATTACTAAACATTTGACTTTTGCAGTGTTTTCATACTTTGATGATGTTGCTCTTTTCTATATCACACATTTTTATTATACACCTAATATAGTTGGCCACAAATTCTCAACTGTAATAAAAAATGTGGAAATGTGAGTCGTAAAAGTGACACAATGGGCGCTTTTCTTAATGTTTCTTAATCATAAATATTATACATTTTTTAAATATATATATATACAAAAAATTTTATTCTTAAAACATGCTTAACCATTAAAAAAAAATAATTATTTAGTGTGAAATTCAAATATGGTATTAAACTCAGAGAATTTCTAGCAACACTTAATGTAATTTAACCAATAAAAACATATTTTTTGACAATTAAACACGTACAAATGTTGACTTTTTTTTTTAACGTTTTCCAATATAGAGAAATATATCGGAAAATTTAGAAAAAAAGTCAACGTTTGTACTTGTTTAATTGTCAGAAAAATATGAAAATATTTATATGTGTTTTCATATATATATATATATTCATATGGTAATATAGAAAAAAAGTCAACGTTTGTACGTCTTTAATTGTCAGAAAATAGGAAAAATATATTTTCATACTTGTCCAGTGTGTACCTCGCCTTCCGCCCGCGTGCAGCTGACATCGGCTCCAGCACCCATTGCAACCCCGTAAGGGACAAGCGGTAGAAAATGGATGGCTATATATATATATATTCGTATGAAAATATAGACACAAAGTCAACGTTTGTACATCTTTAATTGTCAAAAAATAGGAAAATATATAAATGTATTTTCATATATATATAAAAATATAGAGAAAAAGTAAATGTTTGTACATGTTTAATTGTCAAAAAATAGGAAAATATATAAATACATTTTCATATATATATGAAAATATAGAAAAAAAGTCGATGTTTGTACGTCTTTAATTGTCAAAAATAGGAAAATGTATAAATATATTTTCATATATACATATTTATATGAAAACATAGAAAAAAAAAATCAACATTTGTACGTCTGTAATTGTTAGAAAATAGGAAAATATATACATATATTTTCATATATATATGAAAATATAGAAAAAATTCAATGTTTGTACATCTTTGTCAAAAAATAGGAAAATATATTCATATATTATCATATGTATATTTTTATACAAAAATATAGAAAAAAAGCAACATTTGTACACCTTTAAATGTCCAAAAAAGGAACATATATAAATATATTTTCATACAAATAAATGTATGTGAAAATATAGGAAAAAAATCAACTAATGTAGGTCTTTAATTGTCAGAAAATAGGAACATATATAAATACATTTTCAGATACATATTTATATGAAAATATTTAAAAAAAAAAGTCAACGTTTGTACATCTTTAATTGTCAAAAAATAGGAAAATATATAAATATATTTATATATATATATATATATATAGTTATATATACATATATAGTTATATGAAATATAGGAAAAAAGTCAACGTTTGTACATCTTTAAAGATCAAAAAATATGATTTTATTGTTTGAATTGCATTAAGTGTTGCTAGAGCTCCACCGTGTGTATACTTTTTTCCTATATTTTCATATAAAAAAAAAAAAAATATATATATATATATATATATATACATATGAAAATATATTTATATATTTTCCTATTTTTTGACAATTAGAGATTTACAAACGTTGCCTTTTTTTCCTATATTTTCATATATATATGAAAATATATGTATATATTTTCCTATTTTTTGATAATTAAAGATGCACAAACGTTGACTTTTTTCTATATTTTCATATAAGTATATATATATATATGAAAATGTATTTATGCATGTAAGTCAACGTTTGTACATCTTTAATTGTCAAAAAATAGGAAAATATATACATATATTTTCATACACTATATATATATATATATATTTATATGAAAATATAGAAAAAAAGTCAACGTTTGTATATCTTTAATTGTCAGAAAACATGTTTTTATTGGTTGAATTGCATTAAGTGTTGCTAGAGCTCCACTGTGTGTACAACACAATATTTGAATTTCACTAAACAAATATTTTTTTTTTATTGTGTTAGCATTTTGACGAAGGATAAAACTGGTGTAAAAAAAATCTCTATATGGGTCAGAGGTCAGAGGAAGCTTGGAGCGCCTGTCAAGTTAACTGCCGCTGATAGGTGAAAGTCCTGTTAGTCACACACTGGCAGAAGGAAACACACTGATTCCTATTCCCGTTTATATAAGCAGTCTGGCAATTATAGCGCATAAACACCAACGTTATGACTGTGATGCTTGAATTGGAATCGCTGGAAGTGGGGTGAAAGGAGTTCGTCTCCACAAAGGAGAAATGTCCCCAAGTAGAAAGACAAGATGCTATTTGATTTATTTATTGTTTTACATATATATATATATATATATATATATATATATATATATATATATAGTAGAGTCCCATTTGTATAGTAGTCCCACCTACAAGTAAGAGTTGATTCGGAACATGGACACAAATCCACATCACCCAGAGGGGAAGCGAAAGAAAGGATCATATAAAATGAGTCGGTCACGCTTTGAACACTTACACATGCTGTTTACATTTTTGCCAAATTAACATGGCCCCTTGCGGAAGAAAAAAAAAAAACCTCCACTCCCCCTCTGAGTCTCTCCTGCAACACTGCTGGAAGTCACAATGCGAGCTAGTATAAAACATCACTTTGTGGGATTCATAACCGCCATGTAATGTTTGTTTTTTTCTACTTCATGCCGCAATATAGAACAGACTATCCTTCAACCTCAGTCAAACTAAAATAATGCTATTCGGTAATAGTAGACGGGATGGTCAAACACAAACACAAATAGAAAGGGGGAATTAAACCAACATTTCTAGGTATATTGATTGATGATAAAATGAACTGGAAAGCTCGTGTAAAAAAATATGCAACATAAAGTAGCAAGAAACACGTCAATAATGAATTAAGCAAAACATGTTCTGGACCAGTGGTGCCCAACCGGATCGATTGGTACCGGGCCGCACAAGAAATAACTAAAAAAGAAAAAAAAAGAAAAAAGATTTAATAAAAAAAAGAAAAAGAAAAAAAAAAAAAAAAAAAAATATATATATATATATATATATATATATATATATATACACATATATATATATATATATTATTTACGGAGCCCCTAAAGGGACATGGGGGAATTTTTTTTTTTTATAATTTAAAAACATTTTTTTTAGACATGTACCTCGTGCGCACGAGAAACTTTTTATAAAGTTATAAAAAAATAAAATAAAAAAAAGTATACTTTTTTAGACATGTATCTCGTGTGCACGAGAAACTTTTTATAAAGTTATAAATACATAAAAAATTTATACTTTTTTTTTTTTTTTTTTTTTTTTTTTTACACAAAAATAAAAATAAAAAGTTCTAATTAATTTATTTTTTTAGACATGTATCTCGTGCGCACGAGATACATGTCTAAAAAAAATAAATAAATACAAAAATTTTTTAATCCCCCCCGCCCCCCATGTCCCTTTAGGGGCTCCGTAATTATTTCTTGTGCGGCCCGGTACATTACATTCATTCACACTCATTCACACAAAAGGGTTGTTTCTTTCTGTTATTAATATTCTGGTTCCTACATTATATATTTACACTCATTCACACAAAAGGGTTGTTTCTTTCTGTTATTAATATTGTGGTTCCTACATTATATATCAATATACATCAATACAGTCTGCAGGGATACAGTCCGTAAGCACACATGATTGTATTTTTTTATGACATAACCCCCCCCCCCCAAAAAAAACCCTGCACCACCCCCCCACCTCGGTCTGTGGGACAAATTTACAAGCGTTGACCGGTCCGCAGTGACAAAAAGGTTGGGGACCACTGTTCTACACCAAAAATGACTTCATATTCTCCACTGCTCACTAGTGTTGCCATATCTGAGCTATTGTGTAGAAATACGGGGAAATAACTACAAAAGTACACTTCATTTATTAACTGTGTTACAAAAAAGATCAGTTAGAATAATACATCATGTTGGATATAGAGAACATACAAACACTTTATTTATTGAATCAAAAATACTGAAATTCCACGACATAGTACATTTGCAAACAGCTAAAATTATACACAAAGCAAACTCAAACCTTCTAGCCAAGAATGTACAACAATTTTTCTCAACAAAAGAGGAGGAATATAACCTTAGAGGAAAATCTAATTTAAAACATTTGTATGCACGTACAACACTTAAAACCTTTAGTATATCAGTATGTGCAATTAATTGATAGAATGGATTAAGCAAAGCAATCAAACAATGTACTAATATGATCCACTTCAAGAAACTCTTCAAACTTAAAGTGTTTACAAAGTACAAAGAAGAAGATAAACATTCAGAATTTATCTAATCCATCCATTCATTTTCTAGATAATCTTACTCATCTCACCATATGAAATACAAATTATTTATTTGTATTGTTATTACTTATGGAGTATATTGTGAATAAATTGAGAACAGGAAGTGAACAAAAGTTTTAGCAACTGTATATATATATATATATATATATATATATATATATATATATATGTAGTGAGGACAGCCTGTCGTCACGTCTGCTTGGCCAACCAAAAAGTAACCACAGAACACTATACCGTATAGTGTTCTGTGGTTACTTTTTGGTTGGCCAACGGTTTACGTTGTATTGTGCACCCTGACAGCAAGTGTGGGAGTCGGTTCTGAAGTATGAAGTAAAGAGACGTAGCTTTGTCACCTCGCCTGGCTATTGACTCCAACCCAGAATATTACACTGCCCATACCTATGCTCCTTCAAAGGCTGTGCTACTGGCTGCAAAGCATTGCACTTTCAAATACAACAATGAGTAGAGAGGAGTGTTATGTGTGTACCGGTATATGTGTAAATAAATGAACACTGAAATTCAAGTATTTATTTTATTTATATATATATATATATATATATATATATATATATATATATATATATATATATATATATATATATATATATATATATATATATATATATATATATATACAGTATATGTATATATAGATATATAATAAAATACATATATATATAGCTAGAATTCACTGAATGTCAAGTATTTATTTTATTCATATATATATATATATATATATATATATATATATATATATATATATATATATATGAATAAAATAAATACTTGACATTCAGTACATATATATATATGTATATATATATATATATGTATATATATATATATATATATATGAATAAAATAAATACTTGACATTCAGTACATATATATATATATATATATATATATATATATGTATATATATATATATATATATGTATATATATATATATATGTATATATATATATATATGTATATATATATATATATATATATATATATAATAAAATACATATATATATAGCTAGAATTCACTGAATGTCAAGTATTTATTTTATTCATATATACATATATATATATGCATATATATAATACAATACATATATATATAGCTAGAATTCACTGAATGTCAAGTATTTATTTTATTTTTATTTATATATATATATATATACATATATATATATATATGTACTGAATGTCAAGTATTTATTTTATTCATATATATATATATATATATATATATATATATATATATATATATATATATATATATATATATATAAGAAATACTTAAATTTCAGTGAATTCTAGCTATAAATATACTCCTCTATAATATAATCCCGCCCTCCCTTCCCCTTTACCATAAAATCGACAGTCTACTTAAAACAATTTATATGATTAACAATGAAATCCAGAGGCAAATTCATACATTGTACAAGCGGCCCCCTGATGGCAGCCATAACTGCCATTTGGCCCTCAATGAAAACATGTTTGACATCCCTGCTCTACAACAACAATATGATTTACCTAAAAAATAAATAAAATAATACCAAAAATGTTTTAAATATATATATATATTATATATGGGAGTATGAGGCTACGTTCTTCACTCGTGGTGCTGATACATGGTAAAATGTGTTGTTTTGGCCCTTAGAGACAAAACGTTTGGGCATATATATATATATATATATATATATATATATATATATACAGGAAAAACAAGCACTCTCCAAAAAACTTAAAAAAAACAAAAATAAAGAGGTGCACGACAAGAAGTGTTTTTCATGTTTTCATTTCTATTTAAATGTGTTATTATATATTCTAAATTTCTATTTTTTTTAATACTTTGTAGCACTTAAGATATTTTAACAAATGTAAAGTGCGTTACAAATGTAATTCATTATTATTATTTATTATTAAGTGCACTGAAAGAAAAAGCCAGGCCTAATAATTTGAAGACAAACCGTGCAGGCCGCGTTCGACAACGTCTTCTTCAGTCTGCAATTTCCAACAGGAAGTGATGCACTTAAATAGTCACAGCTGTGGCCAATCAATTGGCATAATAAATCACCAACAACTTCAAAAATGAAAGTGCACAAATAATAGACAGAATGGAACATTGTAGAAAATAAATCAAAGTATCATAGGAAAATAAATAAAATGTGTGGACAACTATTATAATAAAAGGAGACATCAGCACGGGGAACAAAATAGATAAAGAGAATAGCTATAGGTCCCTCTATCTATGATATAATAGTAATAAATGACCAACCTGAAGCCCTATATTAATATATATGAAAGGCATGATTATGCATATACACAATTTCATGGAAAACCATTCTAGAAAACATCCCAAAAGCAACTCTCGTTCATCCCTTTTTAAGGCCGATGTGTCAAAGTCATTTTAGCTCAGGGGCCGCGTGGAGGAAAATGATGTGCACACGCGGGCAAGACAATTCATATAATTAATAATGAAATCCATCAGCGAATTCATACATTATTATCACGCCAGTGCCTCCATGGAAATGCCCCCATCTACCTCGAAGAACTGCTCACCCCCAAAATCCTCCACACAACACCTCCGCTCCGCAGCGTCCAGTCTGTGGAACGCTCTCCCTGACCACCTGAGGGCACCACAGACTGTGAATGCTTTTAAAAAAGGCTTAAAAACTCTTCTTTTAAAAAAAAAAAAAAAGCATTTTTTTTCATTTTTTTATATATATGCATACTAGCTCTAGTTATTTGGCTGGTCTAGTTTTTATTTTTATTTATTTTTTATTTTCTTTTTATTATAATTTTTTTTAATACACTGTAGCACTTTGAGTGAATGTAAGGTGCTTTTTACAAATAAAATATATCATTATTATCCATCCATCCATCCATCTTCTTCCGCTTATCCGAGGTCGGGTCGTTATTATTATTATTATTATTCAAATCATGGCATTAAAAGTACAAAAATAAAGACAACTTCAGATTGTTTTCTTTGTCTTACTTTGGCCAAAAATAGAACAAACACATTGCAATAAAAATATAGGAAAAAAAAAGCGGTAAAGTTTCGATCCATAAAGGAATGAAGAAAGTGAATGAATGTTTAAAACTGAATACATATGCATAAAAATGTGTTTAATTTTGTATTATTATTTTTAAAATGAATGAAGTAACGTTTGTGACATGTTTTCATTGAGGGCCACATGGCAGTTATGGCTGCCATCAGGGGCCCGCTTGTAAGTTAAGTTAAAGTTAAGTTAAAGTAGCAATGATTGTAACACACACACTAGGTGTGGTGAAATTTGTCCTCTGCATTTGACCCATCACCCTTGTTCACCCCCTGGGAGGTGAGGGGAGCAGTGAGCAGCAGCGGTGGCCACGCCCGGGAATAATTTTTGGTGATTTAACCCCCAATTCCAACCCTTGATGCTGAGTGCCAAGCAGGGAGGTAATGGCTCCCATTTTTATAGTCTTTGGTATGACTCGGCCAGGGTTTTATTTATATCATTTGTTGTAAGTATTTTACAGTAAAAACTTTACAAACCCCGTTTCCATATGAGTTGGGAAATTGTGTTAGATGTAAATATAAACGGAGTACAATGATTTGCAAATCCTTTTCAACCCATATTCAGTTGAATATGCTACAAAGACAACATATTTGATGTTCAAACTCATAAACATTTTTTTTTGTGTGCAAATAATCATTAACTTTAGAATTTGATGCCAGCAACACGTGACAAAGAAGTTGGGAAAGGTGGCAATAAATACTGATAAAGTTGAGGAATGCTCATCAAACACTTATTTGGAACATCCCACAGGTGTGCAGGCTAATTGGGAACAGGTGGGTGCCATGATTGGGTATGAAAGTAGATTCCATGAAATGTTCAGTCATTCACAAACAAGGATGGGGCGAGGGTCACCACTTTGTCAACAAATGCCTGAGCAAATTGTTGAACAGTTTAAGAACAACATTTCTCAACCAGCTACTGCAAGGAATTTAGGGATTTCACCATCTACGCTCCGTAATATCATCAAAGGGTTCAGAGAATCTGGAGAAATCACTGCACGTAAGCAGCTAAGCCCGTGACCTTCGATCCCTCAGGCTGTACTGCATCAACAAGCGACATCGGTGTGTAAAGGATATCACCACATGGGCTCAGGGACACTTCAGAAACCCACTGTCAGTAACTACAGTTGGTCGCTACATCTGTAAGTGCAAGTTAAAACTCTCCTATGCAAGGCGAAAACCGTTTATCAACAACACCCAGAAACTCTGTCGGCTTTGTTGGGCCTGAGCTCATCTAAGATGGACTGATACAAAGTGGAAAAGTGTTCTGTGGTCTGACGAGTCCACATTTCAAATTGTTTTTGGAAACTGTGGCCGTCGTGTCCTCCGGACCAAAGAGGAAAAGAACCACCCGGATTGTTATAGGCGCAAAGTGTAAAAGGCAGCATGTGTGATGGTATGGGGGTGTATTAGTGCCCAAGACATGGGTAACTTACACATCTGTGAAGGCACCATTAATGCTGAAAGGTACATACAGGTTTTGGAGCAACATATGTTGCCATCCAAGCAACGCTACCATGGACGCCCCTGCTTATTTCAGCAAGACAATGCCAAGCCACGTGTTACATCAACGTGGCTTCATAGTAAAAGAGTGCGGGTACTAGACTGGCCTGCCTGTAGTCCAGACCTGTCTCCCATTGAAAATGTGTGGCGCATTATGAAGCCTAAAATAGCACAACGGAGACCCCCGGACTGTTGAACAACTTAAGCTGTACATCAAGCAAGAATGGGAAAGAATTCCACCTGAGAAGCTTAAAAAATGTGTCTCCTCAGTTCCCAAACGTTTACTGAGTGTTGTTAAAAGGAAAGGCCATGTAACACAGTGGTGAACATGCCCTTTCCCAACTACTTTGGCACGTGTTGCAGCCATGAAATTCTAAGTTAATTATTATTTTAAAAAAACATCAAATATGTTGTCTTTGTAGCATATTCAACTGAATATGGGTTGAAAATGATTTGCAAATCATTGTATTCCGTTTATATTTACATCTAACACAATTTCCCAACTCATATGGGAACAGGGTTTGCATCTCCTTTCTTTAATGTCGACGCTATTTTCTTCATATGTTTATGTATTGTAGTCATTTGATGTCATTTTTTGTGCATGTTGTTATTGTGGAGGAGACTAATGGCTTGAGGAGGCGCATGAAAGAAGAAGAGGAAGTTAGGCAATGAAAGATGAAGATGGAGGCAACAAGTGCACTGCGAAAAGTCAGTGTTCAAAAACAAGAAAAAAAAAATTACAAAAATGAGGGGTATTTTATTTGAACTAAGTAAAATTATCTGCCAATAGAACAAGAAAATTCGGCTTGTCAAGACTTTCCAAAAAGAGGAAAAATTAGCTAACCTCAATGAACCCAAAAATACCTTAAAATAAGTATATTCTCACTAATAACAAGTGCACTTTTCTTGGTAGAAAAAAAGAGACCTTTTTAGAATAGAATAGAATAGAATAGAATAGAAAGTACTTTATTGATCCCTGGGGGAAATTCAGTACCACAGTTCGCTCACAATAGACAATAAACACTTAGGTATTTTTTACATGTGAATAATATAAATACAGTCTATTATACAGCATTATTCACATGTGAATAACATAAATGCAGTCTATTATACAGCATTATTCACATGTGAATAACATAAATACAGTCTATTATACAGCATTATTCACATGTGAATAATATAAATACAGTCTATTATACAGCATTATTCACATGTGAATAATATAAATACAGTCTATTATACAGCATTATTCACATGTGAATAACATAAATACAGTCTATTATACAGCATTATTCACATGTGAATAACATAAATACAGTCTATTATACAGCATTATTCACATGCGAATAAAATAAATAGTCTATTATACAGCATTATTCACATGTGAATAATATAAATACAATCTATTATACAGCATTATTCACATGTGAATAATATAAATACAGTCTATTATACAGCATTATTCACATGTGAGTAATATAAATGCCGTCTATTATACAGCATTATTCACATGTGAATAACATAAATACAGTCTATTATACAGCATTATTCACATGTGAATAATATAAATACAGTCTATTATACAGCATTATTCACATGTGAATAATATAAATACAGTCTATTATACAGCATTATTCACATGTGAATAACATAAATACAGTCTATTATACAGCATTATTCACATGTGAATAACATAAATACAGTCTATTATACAGCATTATTCACATGCGAATAAAATAAATAGAGGGTATTATACAGCATTATTCACATGTGAATAATATAAATACAATCTATTATACAGCATTATTCACATGTGAATAATATAAATACAGTCTATTATACAGCATTATTCACATGTGAGTAATATAAATGCCGTCTATTATACAGCATTATTCACATGTGAATAACATAAATACAGTCTATTATACAGCATTATTCACATGTGAATAATATAAATACAGTCTATTATACAGCATTATTCACATGTGAATAATATAAATACAGTCTATTATACAGCATTATTCACATGTGAATAATATAAATACAGTCTATTATACAGCATTATTCACATGTGAATAATATAAATACAGTCTATTATACAGCATTATTCACATGTGAATAAGAAATGCAGTCTATTATACAGCATTATTCACATGTGAATAATATAAATACAGTCTATTATACAGCATTATTCACATGTGAATAGCATAAATACAGTCTATTATACAGCATTATTCACATGTGAATAACATAAATACAGTCCATTATACAGCATTATTCACATGTGAATAACATAAATGCAGTCTATTATACAGCATTATTCACATGTGAATAATATAAATACAGTCTATTATACAGCATTATTCACATGTGAATAACATAAATGCAGTCTATTATACAGCATTATTCACATGTGAATAATATAAATACAGTCTAGTATACAGCATTATTCACATGTGAATAATATAAATACAGTCTATTATACAGCATTATTCACATGTGAATAACATAAATGCAGTCTATTATACAGCATTATTCACATGTGAATAACATAAATACAGTCTATTATACAGCATTATTCACATGTGAATAATATAAATACAGTCTATTATACAGCATTATTCACATGTGAATAATATAAATACAGTCTATTATACAGCATTATTCACATTTGAATAACATAAATACAGTCTATTATACAGCATTATTCACATGTGAATAACATAAATACAGTCTATTATACAGCATTATTCACATGTGAATAAAATAAATAGAGTATATTATACAGCATTATTCACATCTGAATAACATAAATACAGTCTATTATACAGCATTATTCACATGTGAATAACATAAATACAGTCTATTATCCAGCATTATTCACATGTGAATAACATAAATACAGTCTATTATACAGCATTATTCACATGTGAATAATATAAATACAATCTATTATACAGCATTATTCACATGTGAATAATATAAATACAGTCTATTATACAGCATTATTCACATGTGAGTAATATAAATGCCGTCTATTATACAGCATTATTCACATGTGAATAACATAAATACAGTCTATTATACAGCATTATTCACATGTGAATAATATAAATACAGTCTATTATACAGCATTATTCACATGTGAATAATATAAATACAATCTATTATACAGCATTATTCACATGTGAATAATATAAATACAGTCTATTATACAGCATTATTCACATGTGAGTAATATAAATGCCGTCTATTATACAGCATTATTTACATGTGAATAACATAAATACAGTCTATTATACAGCATTATTCACATGTGAATAATATAAATACAGTCTATTATACAGCATTATTCACATGTGAATAATATAAATACAGTCTATTATACAGCATTATTCACATGTGAATAATATAAATACAGTCTATTATACAGCATTATTCACATGTGAATAATATAAATACAGTCTATTATACAGCATAATTCACATGTGAATAACATAAATGCAGTCTATTATACAGCATTATTCACATGTGAATAATATAAATACAGTCTATTATACAGCATTATTCACATGTGAATAATATAAATGCAGTCTATTATACAGCATTATTCACATGTGAATAATATAAATACAGTCTATTATACAGCATTATTCACATGTGAATAATATAAATACAGTCTATTATACAGCATTATTCACATGTGAATAATATAAATACAGTCTATTATACAGCATTATTCACATGTGAATAACAAATGCAGTCTATTATACAGCATTATTCACATGTGAATAATATAAATACAGTCTATTATACAGCATTATTCACATGTGAATAGCATAAATACAGTCTATTATACAGCATTATTCACATGTGAATAATATAAATACAGTCTATTATACAGCATTATTCACATGTGAATAATATAAATACAGTCTATTATACATCATTATTCACATGTGAATAATATAAATACAGTCTATTATACAGCATTATTCACATGTGAATAACATAAATACCGTCTATTATACAGCATTATTCACATGTGAATAATATAAATACAGTCTATTATACAGCATTATTCACATGTGAATAATATAAATACAGTCTATTATACAGCATTATTCACATGTGAATAACATAAATACAGTCTATTATACAGCATTATTCACATGTGAATAACATAAATACAGTCTATTATACAGCATTATTCACATGTGAATACATAAATACATTATACATTTACAGTACATGTACAGTCAAAAGGAACATATGCATTATACAGTCTGATGGCTGTCGGTAGGGTTTTGCTCAATAGGTTGAAAAATATTCTTAAATGAAGTAAATGCTAGTGCCATTATCTTGACATAATGATATGCGCTCGGCATTACATTTCTTGAAACCAGCAAACTTATACTAAAGACTAATTTATTGTTTTTAATGGAAAGGCAACAAGGCAACCGCTTGTTACTCTCGGGGTCTCCTAGCCTTATACGGTCTAAAAATGCATTTTTCCATGGATAACATGACATCATCGCGCCAAGTGCGTGCTCTTTCAGTCAATTAGTGCACATATATACAGCCCGGCCCCCGGACAAAACATTTTTAATTGTAACTTTGAAGAATTTATCTGAATGTGCATGAACTATTTCTGTTCAAAATTGTTAGAACGTTTAAATATTAACTGTCAGTTTACTGTACTGTGCCAACTGTACTACTATATGAGTACCTGTTTTTTATTGTTTCATTGAAAATAAAACAGCATTGGGCTGTCATCTGTTTTAATTATGAGACACAATTGTGTCAAAGTCATGATTTTATTTTTTTTTTCATGCTTGAAATAAGAAATGATGACTTTAAAAAAGTAGTTTTATACTTGTGAGTGTTGATGACACAGCTTTGCAACACTTGATATTCTAGTTTCAAGCGTGTTTTACTCAATAAAGGTCATAAAATCTCGGCAACGAGCCGTAATATCTTACTGAGATTGTCAAGTTCAAACACTGATGACATCTATTAAACAGACAAGAAGCAAGGAATTAAACAGAGACGGAATTAAATTTAGCTCAATTGAGGAGAAACGTCCGGGCTGTACTCTTTGTTCAGTCTTCCACCACGCTCTGACGAAAGATTGTACGCCTCCTCTTTTATTTGGACTTTCCCTGATTACATGGCAACAGCTGTTTCTAAGGGAAGGGGGGTCGTAAACAGCCGTCGCCTTTGGTTACAAAACAGTTCAAAGAAAAGGTGCCTGGAGGGGGGGTCAAGACAAAATCTTCCCGTGGATTACTATACATCAAAGAAACCGACACCTTCATGTCGCTTCCCATCCTACACAGTGGAGTTTTACAAGCCTTTTGATTGGTAAGATCAAAGACAGCTTTTGTCTGCTCGCCGGGAACTCATTGAAACACAAAGTTTTGTGATAACTTAGATATAATTATTCTGAAAGAGATCATTTCGGACCAAAACACTTAAAACAAGTAAAACACTCTAACATAAAATCTGCTTAGTGAGAAGAATTATCGTATCAGACAGAAAATAAGCAAATATCACCCTTATTTGACATATTTCATCGTACTTGGATTGCAGTTTTTGCAGTGTGGAGCCAATTAGTGGCAGGTCAAGCAGAGTGAAGGTTAATTAGCAACAAGCACCTTTGACCTTGGGGAGGAAGGTCGTGCAAGAGGACATGAAATGGAAGGTGATAAAAGATGGATGTGAGCTTCAAAATGATACAGCTTGCTTGTGTGTCCAAAGTGTGTGCGTGGGATGGCTTTAACGTGCGTGACCACACACTGCTTTGGTTATATGGATTATTCTGTGTGTGTGTGTGTGTGTGTGTGTGTGTGTGTGTGTGTGTGTGTGTGTGTGTGTGTGTGTGTGTGTGTGTGTGTTCTTGTATCTACTTTACGTGTGTTCCTTTTTGTGTGTCGAGTTAGCGAAGGAATGCACATTTGATTGGCTACAGGCTGCTCGTAAATCCGGCTTCTAAACACACACGCACGCACACACACACACACACACACACACACACACCGCTGACCCCTGACCCCTGGGCCGCCGTCGCCCCCGACTCATCCTTAAGGTCCACTTCTAACAGCTTTCATGAATGAGGCTTTAAAACAACAACGTGTTCAGGTGTCGTCACATGACCTTTCTACTTCCTGGTATTGTCGTAACCATGACAACCGGTCCAAGATAGACTCACTTAGTTTACAGAACATTTTTGTCTCCTTATTTGTTTTATGTAATCAAGTCAGTAAAATGTCAAAGATCTTTTATGCAACAGAAACACTCTCCTACTCCCGATACCAATATTTTGGTACCGGTACCGGTACTTTTGATACTTTTCGATACCTTTCGATACTTTTCTAAATAAAGGGGATCACAAAAAATGTCATTATTGTCTTTATTTGAACAAAAACTGTTAGTGTACATGAAACATATGTTTATTATTGTCATTTAGTCCTTAAATAAAATAGTGAACATACTAGACAACTTGTCTTTTAGTAGTAAGTAAACAAACAAAGACTCCTAATTAGTCTGCAGTAACATATTGTGTCATTTATACACCTATTATTTTGTACACATTATGAGGGACAAACTGTAAAAATGTTTAATAATATCCACAATTTTGCATTTTTTTTTTTTTTTTTTTGCATCATGACTAGGGAAGGTTGTTTGGATTGTGTCTATGGTTGTCCCGATACCAATAGTTTGGTACCAGTACGGGTACCAACATTTTTTTCGATACTTTCGGTGCTTTTTGATACTTTTCTAAATAAAGGGGATCACAAAAAATGTCATTATTGTCTTTATTGTAACAAAAAATGTTAGTGTACATGAAACATATGTTTATTATTGTCATTTAGTCCTTAAATAAAATAGTGAACATACTAGACAACTTGTCTTTTAGTAGTAAGTAAACAAACAAAGACTCCTAATTAGTATGCAGTAACATATTGTGTCATTTATACACCTATTATTTTGTACACATTATGAGGGACAAACTGTAAAAATTTTTCATAATATCCACAATTTTGCATTTTTTTTTTTTTGCATCATGACTAGGGAAGGTTGTTTGGATTGTGTCTATGGTTGTCCCGATAACAATAGTTTGGTACCAGTACGGGTACCAACATTTTTTTCGATACTTTCGGTGCTTTTTGATACTTTTCTAAATAAAGGGGATCACAAAAAATGTCATTATTGTCTTTATTTGAACAACAAATGTTAGTGTACATGAAACATATGTTTATTATTGTCATTTAGTCCTTAAATAAAATAGTGAACATACTAGACAACTTGTCTTTTAGTAGTAAGTAAACAAACAAAGACTCCTAATTAGTCTATGCAGTAACATATTGTGTCATTTATACACCTATTATTTTGTACCGGTACACATTATGAGGGACAAACTGTAAAAATGTTTCATAATATCCACAATTTAGCTTTTTTTTTTTTGCATCATGACTAGGGAAGGTTGTTTGGATTGTGTCTATTGTTGTCCCGATACCAATAGTTTGGTACCAGTACGGGTACCAACATTTTTTTCGATACTTTCGGTGCTTTTTGATACTTTTCTAAATAAAGGGGATCACAAAAAATGTCATTATTGTCTTTATTTGAACAACAAATGTTAGTGTACATGAAACATATGTTTATTATTGTCATTTAGTCCTTAAATAAAATAGTGAACATACTAGACAACTTGTCTTTTAGTAGTAAGTAAACAAACAAAGACTCCTAATTAGTCTATGCAGTAACATATTGTGTCATTTATACACCTACTATTTTGTACACATTATGAGGGACAAACTGTAAAAATGTTTCATAATATCCACAATTTTGCTTTTTTTTTTTTTTGCATCATGACTAGGGAAGGTTGTTTGGATTGTGTCTATGGTTGTCCCGATACCAATAGTTTGGTACCAGTACGGGTACCAACATTTTTTTCGATACTTTCGGTGCTTTTTGATACTTTTCTAAATAAAGGGGATCACAAAAAATGTCATTATTGTCTTTATTTGAACAACAAATGTTAGTGTACATGAAACATATGTTTATTATTGTCATTTAGTCCTTAAATAAAATGTTGAACATACTAGACAACTTGTCTTTTAGTAGTAAGTAAACAAACAAAGACTCCTAATTAGTCTATGCAGTAACATATTGTGTCATTTATACACCTATTATTTTGTACACATTATGAGGGACAAACTGTAAAAATGGATTATTAATCTGCTTGTTCATTTACTGTTAATATCTGCTTATTTTCTACATGTCTGTTAAAATGTAATAATCACTTATTCTTCTCTTCTTTGATACTTGACATTAGTTTTGGATGATACCACACATTTAGGTATCGATCTGATACCAAGTAGTTACAGGATCATACAATAAAATATAATACCTAATAAACCAATAATAATATGGTTAAGAAATACTGATGTAAAGGGTAGGTGTCGTGCTGTTTTCTGTTTCAACATGTTCTATCTACACTTCTGTTAAAATGTAATAATCACTTATTCTTCTCTTCTTTGATACTTGACATTAGTTTTGGATGATACCACACATTTAGGTATGGATCCGATACCAAGTAGTTACAGGATCATACATTGGTCATATTCAAAGTCCTCATGTGTCCAGGGACGTATTTACTGACTTTATGAACATAATATGAATTTAAAAAAACAAAAGAAGATGTGGTGAAGCCAAAAAATATCGATGTACTCATAGTAGTATCAACTGGATACGCTCTTGTACTTGGTATCATTACAGTGGATGTCATTGTGACGCCGGTGAGGTATTGTATCCTCCTACGGTGTGTAGTGAAGCATGTTTAGCTATTCCTCGTCCTCCAGTGATAATGATACTTGTAAGAAACTTACTTTATTTGTCGCCATGTAGACCAGGATTATTGATTTAGAAGTAGCTAAAACACTGTGGATGGACATTAGCCGCTAGCTAGCTAGCCATGTTTTAAAGCACTTCTTCCTGAGGGTGTTTCAGTGTTATAACTTCACCTTTATCTTTACTTTTTACACCAAAATGCGTCCATTCTCCCTTTTCTGTCCACACACTGTGTCTGCTTGTAAGTACTCTGTGTGTGTGCGCTGCCGAACATGCTCCTCTGCACGTAAAACCAGCAATGTCACAACATGACATCATGCCTGGTACTTTTCAAACAGTGTATAGTACCGTTTTTGATGCATTAGTACCGCGATTTGGCCTGCTACATCATTTTTAATGTGCGTCAATAAAGTACTTCAGCTTATTGAAAGTGTTTCTTTGTTTCCATTTTCCATCCATCCATTTCAACTTGAATACTATCTGATGATGCTGTCAAGACTTGGTCCTGGGGTTTAGTTTTTCTCGAAGGCAACGGAAATTTGGCTCGGGCGAGACGGGAATGCAGGTACATTTTTATTTAAACACTATAAATACAAAACAAGGAAGTAAACAAAAGGCGCGCACAATGGCGGAGAACACACTATGAAACCAAACACTTGCACAAAGGCAAAAACTATGAACAACAAAAAAACACTAACTGTGGCAATAATAAACAAAACTTACTTGGCATGGACAAAAAGGAGCAGCGTGAACGATGGACATGAAAAAAAGAGTCAGAAATGTGCAGAAGCATAAATGTGGAGATGTCACCAGAAAGACAAACTGAAAACAATGAACTTAAATACTACAGACATGATTAACGAAAACAGGTGCGTGACTCAAAACGTGAAACAGGTGCGTGACGTGACAAGTGAAAACTAATGGGTTGCTATGGTGACAAACAAGAGTGCACAATGAGTCCAAACGTGGAACAGGTGAAACTAATGGGTAATCATGGAAACAAGACAAGGGAGTGAAAAGCCAGAAACTAAAGAGTCCAATAACTAAACAAAACATGATTACGCAGACATGACAGATGCAACACACAGTATTATTATATACTGTTTGACGACAATTAAACACACTAATGAATTTTTCAAGAATTTTGTTAGAATCATTATTTATAAATCGAACATTTTCATATTTAGAACATAAAAAAAAAACCTTCTGAATACTTTTTTCAACATTATATGAGCCATCTAGACATGAAATATCACCTTTTAGTCATCTTTAAATTCACTATAGTAATGCTACTTTAGTATCAATGTTTTGACTTTATTTAGCCATTTTGTTGCTTGAAAATACTTCATTTTGGGTAAAACAATGTTTGAGAATATGCTTTAAAAAGTTATAAAAAAATCTGGGAGTGGTGAAGTGGCATTATTTGCTGTGGCAAGGTACGACTTTGACCGATGACTTCAAAGCAAAACATCAATACATAAAATAATCTCGTAATAAAATGCATTGGCGATTGTGTAATAACATCATTATTCATTCATGTATTCATATGCAAAACCACTAGTCAAAGATCCTCTATATCAGTGGTTCTCAAACTTTTTTTAACCAAGTACCACCTGAGAAAACACCTGACCTTTAAAATACGGTAGCGTAGTAGACTTAAGTATTCATTAAAAACAAAGCAGAGTTCTTTTTATTCAATATATTTTATTCATGCACTGAAGTATATTTCATATGTTTGGCCACTGTAACATTACACACAGTTTGAACAGTAACACTGGGTTTGAAAATAGGAAAAATAAAGCACTAATCACTTAATGAAGTGATTATTTGACGTGCCACTAGATGTAGCCCGCACCACAGTTTGATAATATTTGACCTATATTGCAAAAACACAAGCCAAAGATCCTCTATATGACAGGACAGGAGTGCTCTGCTGTTTTTAAAGACATATACTGCAAAAACACGAGCCAAAGATCATCTATATGACAAGACAGGAGTGCTCTGCTGTTTTTAAAAACATATAATGCAAAAACACCAGCCAAAGATCCTCTATATAACAGGACAGGAGTGCTCTGCTGTTTTTAAAGACATATACTGCAAAAAAAATAGCCAAAGATCCTCTATATAACAAGACAAAAGCTCTCTGCTCTTTTAAAGACATATACTGCAAAAACACAAGCCAAAGATCCTCTATATGACAAGACAAGAGCTATCTGCTGTTTTAAAGATATATACTACAAAAACACGAGCCAAAGATCCTCTATATGACAGGACAGGAGTGCTCTGCTGTTTTAAAGACATAAACTTCAAAAAAACAAAACAGCCAAAGATCCTCTATATAACAAGACAAGAGCTCTCTGCTGTTTTAAAAACATATACTGCAAAAACACGAGCCAAAGATCCTCTATATGACAAGACAGGAGCGTTATGCTGCTTTAAAGACACATACTACAAAAACACTAGCCAAAGATCCTCTATATGACAAGACAGGAGTGTTCTGCTGTTTTTAAAGATATATACTGCAAAAACACCAGCCAAAGATCTTCTATTTGACAAGACAAGAGCTCTCTGCTGTTTTAAAGACACATACTGCAAAACCACAAGCCAAAGATCCTCTATATAACAAGACAAGAGCTCTCTGCTGTTTTTAAAGACATATACTGCAAAAACACAAGCCAAAGATCCTCTATATAACAAGACAAAAGCTCTCTGCTCTTTTAAAGACATATACTGCAAAAACACAAGCCAAAGATCCTCTATATGACAAGACAAGAGCTATCTGCTGTTTTAAAGATATATACTACAAAAACACGAGCCAAAGATCCTCTATATGACAGGACAGGAGTGCTCTGCTGTTTTAAAGACATAAACTTCAAAAAAACAAAACAGCCAAAGATCCTCTATATAACAAGACAAGAGCTCTCTGCTGTTTTAAAAACATATACTGCAAAAACACGAGCCAAAGATCCTCTATATGACAAGACAGGAGCGTTATGCTGCTTTAAAGACACATACTACAAAAACACTAGCCAAAGATCCTCTATATGACAAGACAGGAGTGTTCTGCTGTTTTTAAAGATATATACTGCAAAAACACCAGCCAAAGATCTTCTATTTGACAAGACAAGAGCTCTCTGCTGTTTTAAAGACACATACTGCAAAACCACAAGCCAAAGATCCTCTATATAACAAGACAAGAGCTCTCTGCTGTTTTTAAAGACATATACTGCAAAAACACAAGCCAAAGATCCTCTATATAACAAGACAGGAGCGCTCGGCTGTTTTTAAAGACATATACTGCAAAACCACAAGCCAAAGATCCTCTATATAACAAGACAAGAGCTCTCTGCTGTTTTTAAAGACATATACTGCAAAAACACAAGCCAAAGATCCTCTATATAACAAGACAGGAGCGCTCGGCTGTTTTTAAAGACCTATACTGCAAAAACACAAGCCAAAGATCCTCTATATGACAAGACAGGAACGCTCTGCTGCTTTAAAGATATATGATGCAAAAACACTAGCCAAAGATCCGCTATATGACAAGACAAGAGCTCTCTGCTGTTTTTAAAGACATATACTGCAAAAACACAAGCCAAAGATCCTCTGTATAACAAGACAAGAGCTCTCTGCTGTTTTAAAGACATATACTGCAAAAACACTAGCCAAAGATCCTCTATATGACAGGACAGGAGTGCTCTGCTGTTTTTAAAGACATATACTGCAAAAACACTAGCCAAAGATCCTCTATATAACAAGACAGGAGCTCTCTGCCGTTTTAAAGACATATACTGCAAACAAATAAAAAATAGCCAAAGATCCTCTATATGACAAGACAAGAGCTCTCTACTGTTTTTAAAGACCTATACTGCAAAATAAAAAATAGCCAAAGATCCTCTATATAACAAGACAAAAGCTCTCTGCTGTTTTAAAGACATATACTGCAAAAACACGAGCCAAAGATCCTCTATATAACAAGACAAGAGCTCTCTGCTGTTTTAAAGACATATACTGCAAAAACACTAGCCAAAGATCCTCTAAATGACAAGACAGGAGTGCTCTGCTGTTTTTAAAGACATATACTGCAAAAAAATAAAATAAATAGCCAAAGATCCTCTATATGACAAGACAAGAGCTCTCTGCTGTTTTAAAGACATATACTACAAAAACACTAGCCAAAGATCCTCTATATGACAGGACAGGAGTGCTCTGCTGTTTTTAAAGACATATACTGCAAAAACACTAGCCAAAGATCCTCTATATAACAAGACAGGAGCTCTCTGCCGTTTTAAAGACATATACTGCAAAAAATAAAAAATAGCCAAAGATCCTCTATATGACAAGACAAGAGCTCTCTGCTGTTTTTAAAGACCTATACTGCAAAATAAAAAATAGCCAAAGATCCTCTATATAACAAGACAAAAGCTCTCTGCTGTTTTTAAAGACATATACTGCAAAAACACTAGCCAAAGATCCTCTATATAACAAGACAGGAGCTCTCTGCCGTTTTAAAGACATATACTGCAAAAAAAAAAAAAAAAAAAGCCAAAGATCCTCTATATGACAAGACAAGAGCTCTCTGCTGTTTTTAAAGACCTATACTGCAAAATAAAAAATAGCCAAAGATCCTCTATATAACAAGACAAAAGCTCTCTGCTGTTTTAAAGACATATACTGCAAAAACACTAGCCAAAGATCCTCTATATGACAAGACAGGAGCGCTCTGCTGTTTTTAAAGACATATACTGCAAAAACACAAGCCAAAGATCCTCTATATAACAAGACAAAAGCTCTCTGCTGTTTTTAAAGACATATACTGCAAAAACACTAGCCAAAGATCCTCTATATAACAAGACAGGAGCTCTCTGCCGTTTTAAAGACATATACTGCAAAAAAAAAAAAAAAAAAAAAAAAAAAAAGCCAAAGATCCTCTATATGACAAGACAAGAGCTCTCTGCTGTTTTTAAAGACCTATACTGCAAAATAAAAAATAGCCAAAGATCCTATATATATCAAGACAAAAGCTCTCTGCTGTTTTAAAGACATATACTGCAAAAACACTAGCCAAAGATCCTCTATATGACAAGACAGGAGCGCTCGGCTGTTTTTAAAGATATATACTGCAAAAACACTAGCCAAAGATCTTCTATTTGACAAGACAAGAGCTCTCTGCTGTTTTAAAGACATATACTGCAAAAACACAAGCCAAAGATCCTCTATATAACAAGACAAGAGCTCTCTGCTGTTTTTAAAGACATATACTGCAAAAACACAAGCCAAAGATCCTCTATATAACAAGACAGGAGCGCTCGGCTGTTTTTAAAGACATATACTGCAAAAACACTAGCCAAAGATCCTCTATATGACAAGACAGGAACACTCTGCTGCTTTAAAGACCTATACTGCAAAAACACTAGCCAAAGATCCTCTATATGACAAGACAGGAACGCTCTGCTGCTTTAAAGATATATGATGCAAAAACACTAGCCAAAGATCCGCTATATGACAAGACAAGAGCTCTCTGCTGTTTTTAAAGACCTATACTGCAAAATAAAAAATAGCCAAAGATCCTCTATATAACAAGACAAAAGCTCTCTGCTGTTTTAAAGACATATACTGCAAAAACACAAGCCAAAGATCCTCTATATGACAGGACAGGAGCAATCTGCTGTTTTTAAAGATATATACTGCAAAAACACTAGCCAAAGATCTTCTATTTGACAAGACAAGAGCTCTCTGCTGTTTTAAAGACATATACTGCAAAAACACTAGCCAAAGATCTTCTATTTGACAAGACAAGAGCTCTCTGCTGTTTTAAAGACATATACTGCAAAAACACTAGCCAAAGATCTTCTATTTGACAAGACAAGAGCTCTCTGCTGTTTTAAAGACATATACTGCAAAAACACTAGCCAAAGATCCTCTAAATGACAAGACAGGAGTGCTCTGCTGTTTTTAAAGACATATACTGCAAAAACACTAGCCAAAGATCCTCTATATGACAAGACAAGAGCTCTCTGCTGTTTTAAAGACATATACTACAAAAACACTAGCCAAAGATCCTCTATATGACAGGACAGGAGTGCTCTGCTGTTTTTAAAGACATATACTGCAAAAACACTAGCCAAAGATCCTCTATATAACAAGACAGGAGCTCTCTGCCGTTTTAAAGACATATACTGCAAAAAATAAAAAATAGCCAAAGATCCTCTATATGACAAGACAAGAGCTATCTGCTGTTTTTAAAGACCTATACTGCAAAATAAAAAATAGCCAAAGAT
This sequence comes from Nerophis lumbriciformis, assembly GCF_033978685.3. Taxonomy (NCBI): domain Eukaryota; kingdom Metazoa; phylum Chordata; class Actinopteri; order Syngnathiformes; family Syngnathidae; genus Nerophis; species Nerophis lumbriciformis. The sequence goes on along the minus strand of NC_084583.2, from coordinate 15,605,551 downwards.
CCTCTATATAGCAAGACAAAAGCTCTCTGCTGTTTTTAAAGACATATACTGCAAAAAAAAGAAGAAAAAAAAGCCAAAGATCCTCTATATGACAAGACAAGAGCTCTCTGCTGTTTTTAAAGACCTATACTGCAAAATAAAAAATAGCCAAAGATCCTCTATATAACAAGACAAAAGCTCTCTGCTGTTTTAAAGACATATGCTGCAAAAACACGAGCCAAAGATCCTCTATATAACAAGACAAGAGCTCTCTCCTGTTTTAAAGACATATACTGCAAAAACACTAGCCAAAGATCCTCTAAATGACAAGACAGGAGTGCTCTGCTGTTTTTAAAGACATATACTGCAAAAAAATAAAATAAATAGCCAAAGATCCTCTATATGACAAGACAAGAGCTCTCTGCTGTTTTAAAGACATATACTACAAAAACACTAGCCAAAGATCCTCTATATGACAGGACAGGAGTGCTCTGCTGTTTTTAAAGACATATACTGCAAAAACACAAGCCAAAGATCCTCTATATAACAAGACAGGAGCTCTCTGCCGTTTTAAAGACATATACTGCAAAAAATAAAAAATAGGCAAAGATCCTCTATATGACAAGACAAGAGCTCTCTGCTGTTTTTAAAGACCTATACTGCAAAATAAAAAATAGCCAAAGATCCTCTATATAACAACACAAAAGCTCTCTGCTGTTTTTAAAGACATATACTGCAAAAACACTAGCCAAAGATCCTCTATATAGCAAGACAGGAGCTCTCTGCCGTTTTAAAGACATATACTGCAAAAAAAAAAAAGAAAAAAAAAAAGCCAAAGATCCTCTATATGACAAGACAAGAGCTCTCTGCTGTTTTAAAGACATATACTGCAAAAACACTAGCCAAAGATCCTCTATATGACAGGACAGGAGCAATCTGCTGTTTTTAAAGACCTATACTGCAAAAACACAAGCCAAAGATCCTCTATATGACAAGACAGGAACGCTCTGCTGCTTTGAAGACCTATACTGCAAAAACACTAGCCAAAGATCCTCTATATGACAAGACAAAAGCTCTCTGCTGTTTTAAAGACATATACTGCAAAAACACGAGCCAAAGATCCTCTATTTGACAAGACAAGAGCTCTCTGCTGTTTTAAAGACATATACTGCAAAAACACTAGCCAAAGATCCTCTATATGACAAGACAAGAGCTCTCTGCTGTTTTTAAAGACCTATACTGCAAAAACACAAGCCAAAGATCCTCTATATAACAAGACAGGAGCAATCTGCTGTTTTTAAAGACATATACTGCAAAAAAGAATAGCCAAAGATCCTCTATATAACAAGACAAAAGCTCTCTGCTGTTTTAAAGACACATACTGCAAAAACACAAGCCAAAGATCCTCTATATGACAAGACAAGAGCTCTCTGCTGTTTTAAAGATATATACTGCAGAAACACTAGCCAAAGATCCTCTATATGACAGGACAGGAGTGCACTGCTGTTTTTAAAGACATAAACTTAAAAAAAAAAAAAAAAAGCCAAAGATCCTCTACATAACAAGACAAGAGCTCTCTGCTGTTTTAAAGACATATACTACAAAAACACTAGCCAAAGATCCTCTATATGACAGGACAGGAGTGCTCTGCCGTTTTTAAAGACATATACTGCAAAAACACGAGCCCAAGATCCTCTATATAACAAGACAGGAGCGTTATGTTGCTTTAAAGACACATACTACAAAAACACTAGCCAAAGATCCTCTATATGACAAGACAGGAACGCTCTGCTGCTTAGAAGACCTATACTGCAAAAACACAAGCCAAAGATCCTCTATCTGACAAGACAAGAGCTCTCTGCTGTTTTTAAAGACATATACTTCAAAAACACTAGCCAAAGATCCTCTATATGACAAGACAGGAGCAATCTGCTGTTTTTAAAGACATATACTGCAAAAACACTAGCCAAAGATCCTCTATATGACAGGACAGGAGTGCTCTTCTGTTTTTAAAGAAATATACTGCAAAAAAAATAAAAAAAATAGCCAAAGATCCTCTATATAACAAGACAAGAGCTCTCTGCTCTTTTAAAGACCTCTACTGCAAAAACACAAGCCAAATATCCTCTATATGACAAGACAGGAGCAATCTGCTGTTTTTAAAGACATATACTGCAAAAACACTAGCCAAAGATCCTCTATATGACAGGACAGGAGTGCTCTTCTGTTTTTAAAGACATATACTGCAAAAAAAAAAATAGCCAAAGATCCTCTATATAACAAGACAAGAGCTCTTTGCTGTTTTAAAGACATATACGACAAAAACACTAGCCAAAGATCCTCTATATGACAGGACAGGAGTGCTCTGTTGTTTTTAAAGACATATATTGCAAAAAATAAATAAATAAATAAAATAGCCAAAGATCCTCTATATAACAAGACAAAAGCTCTCTGCTGTTTTAAAGACATATACTGCAAAAACACGAGCCAAAGATCCTCTATATAACAAGACAGGAGCTCTCTGCTGTTTTAAAGACATATACTGCAAAAACACAAGCCAAAGATCCTCTATATAACAAGACAAGAGCTCTCTGCTGTTTTAAAGACATATACTGCAAAAAAAAAAAAAATAGCCAAAGATCCTCTATATGACAAGACAGGAGCGTTATGCTGCTTTAAAGACCTATACTGCAAAAACACTAGCCAAAGATCCTCTATATAACAAGACAGGAGCTCTCTGCTGTTTTAAAGACATATACTGCAAAAACACAAGCCAAAGATCCTCTATATAACAAGACAGGAGCTCTCTGCTGTTTTAAAGACATATACTGCAAAAAAAAAAAAAAAATCAAAGATCCTCTATATGACAAGACAAGAGCTCTCTGCTCTTTTAAAGACATATACTACAAAAACACTAGCCAAAGATCCTCTATATGACAAGACAAGAGTTCTCCTGCTGTTTTTAAAGACCTATACTGCAAAATAAAAAATAGCCAAAGATCCTCTATATAACAAGACAAAAGCTCTCTGCTGTTTTAAAGACATATACTGCAAAAACACAAGCCAAAGATCCTCTATATAACAAGACAGGAGCTCTCTGCTGTTTTAAAGACATATACTGCAAAAAAAAAAAAAAATCAAAGATCCTCTATATGACAAGACAAGAGCTCTCTGCTCTTTTAAAGACATATACTACAAAAACACCAGCCAAAGATCCTCTATATGACAAGACAAGAGTTCTCCTGCTGTTTTTAAAGACCTATACTGCAAAATAAAAAATAGCCAAAGATCCTCTATATAACAAGACAAAAGCTCTCTGCTGTTTTAAAGACATATACTGCAAAAACACAAGCCAAAGATCCTCTATATAACAAGACAGGAGCTCTCTGCTGTTTTAAAGACATATACTGCAAAAAAAAAAAAAAAATCAAAGATCCTCTATATGACAAGACAAGAGCTCTCTGCTCTTTTAAAGACATATACTACAAAAACACTAGCCAAAGATCCTCTATATGACAAGACAAGAGTTCTCCTGCTGTTTTTAAAGACCTATACTGCAAAATAAAAAATAGCCAAAGATCCTCTATATAACAAGACAGGAGCTCTCTGCTGTTTTAAAGACATATACTGCAAAAACACAAGCCAAAGATCCTCTATATAACAAGACAGGAGCTCTCTGCTGTTTTAAAGACATATACTGCAAAAAAAAAAAAAAAAATCAAAGATCCTCTATATGACAAGACAAGAGCTCTCTGCTCTTTTAAAGACATATACTACAAAAACACTAGCCAAAGATCCTCTATATGACAAGACAAGAGTTCTCCTGCTGTTTTTAAAGACCTATACTGCAAAATAAAAAATAGCCAAAGATCCTCTATATAACAAGACAAAAGCTCTCTGCTGTTTTAAAGACATATACTGCAAAAACACTAGCCAAAGATCCTCTATATGACAAGACAGGAGCAATCTGCTGTTTTTAAAGACATATACTGCAAAAACACTAGCCAAAGATCCTCTATATAACAAGACAAAAACTCTCTGCTGTTTTCAAGACATATACTGCAAAAAAACGAGCCAAAGATCCTCTATATGACAAGACAGGAGCCCTCTGCCGTTATTGAAGACCTATACTGCAAAAAAAGGAGCCAAAGATCCTCTTTTGTTGTGTAATACATCATATCATTGACAGCGAGTGGTCACGCCTCTCTCCATTATATCATCTTTGATCTGACAGTGAATGAGACGGTCCGGAATTTATTGCCCTGATTAGAAATGAGCGACGCATTTTTTCATCTTTAGATGTCTTTGACGGTGTTAAGTGAGGAGCGTCTTATAAAGCAGAGTTCAAAAGAGGGCAAGGATGATGAAAGTAGAAACTACACAAGCAGTGAAGTTGTCACGTTGTGTAAATGGTCAATAAAAAGAGAATACAACAAATCCTTTTCAACTTATATTCAATTGAATAGACTGCAAAGACAAGATATTTCATGTTCACACTGAGAAACTTTCTTATTTTGTGCAAATATTAGCTCATTTGGAATTTGATGCCTGCAACATGTTTCAAAAAAGCTGGCACAAGTTGCAAAAAAGACTGAGAAAGTTGAGGAATGCTCATCAAACACTTATTTGGAACATCCCACAGGTGAGCAGGCTAATTGGGAACAGGTGGGTGCCATGATTGGGTATAAAAGCAGCTTCATTCACAAACAAGGACGGGGCGAGGGTCACCACTTTGTCAACAAATGCCGAAGCAAATTGTTTAAGAACAACATTTCTCAACCAGCTATTGCAAGGAATTTAGGGATTTCACCATCTACGCTCCGTAATATCATCAAAAGGTTGAGAGAATCTGGAGAAATCACTGCACGTAAGCCATGATATCACGCACTTCGGATCCCTCAGGCGGTACTGCATCAAAAAGTCACATCAGTGTGTAAAGGATATCACCACATGGGCTCAGGAACACTTCAGAAACCCACTGTCAGTAACGACAGTTGGTCGCTACATCTGTAAGTGCAAGTTAAAACTCTACTATGCAAAGACAAAGTCATTTATCAACAACACCCAGAAACGCCGCCGGCTTCGCTGGGGCCCGAGCTCATCTAAGATGGACTGATGCAAAGTGGAAAAGTGTTCTGTGGTCTGACGAGTCCACATTTCCAAATTGTTTTTGGCAACTGTGGACGTCGTGTCCTCCGGACCAGACAGGAAAAGAATCATCCGGATTGTTATAGGTGCAAAGTTCAAAATGTGTATATATATACTGTATATATATTTATTTTTTTATTTTTTATTTTTTATTTTTTTCATATACTGCTAATAACATTTTATGATTTATTTCATACAAAAAAATGACCCTTTTCACAATATATTTCACTTTGTGTAAAATACCATCATTTTTCTTTAAAAAAATTCAAACTTCTTTCTTAAAAAATTTATACGCAATTTTTGTAAAATAACTTTTTTCTCAGAATATTGCATTTTTTCAAATTATTTTTTTCTTCAGAATATTGTTGACTTTAATCCTGTAAAATGGCATAATTCTTATTTTTTTAATTTGAAGCCTTTTCAAATTATTCTGAGTTATTCAACTTTTTACTCGCAATATTAACTTTTTTTTCGAAAAAGAAAAAAAAAACCAAACAAAACTTTTTTCATAATATATTTGACTTTAAAGCTGGAAAACGACATACTTTTGTCTTGTAAAATAACATTTAAAAATCTCAGAATATTCCTAAAAAATCTTGTATCACACCTGAGTTAATCCAGCCATTTGGCTGCCTTTTGGTAGTTGGAGTGTTCCAGGGCCCTGTTGTGCAAAACCAACTTTTCTTACCTATTGGTGCCTATTTTGGTGTATTTGGGATCTGCATAAGTCCCCCCAAAAATTGAAATCAAACAATAGAGGCATGACGGAGATACTTATAAAATAATCTTGCCTTCCTTCATACCTTTTGGAATTTTTCCAAAGTCCGAGATAAAGATTTACCCAAAGTGTTTTGCGCGAGTCTGCCACTGTAGTTAGCTCATTCTTTTTCTCCATCCTCCCGTTGTGGGGCAGACTGGCTCATACATGCACATGCATCCTCCGCTGTTGCCATTGCTAATAGAAATTACCTTACAGTTTGAACTTAATCAGTAGATTCGCTATGGAAGCGCTAAAACTTACAACCTGGGTGAGAAGGAGAATACGCCGTTGAAGTCGAGGCACGTAAATAAGATATGTTTGTTGACAAAATGGTGACCCTCGCCCCGTCCTTGTTTGTGAACGACTGAGCTGCTTTTATACCCAATCATGGCACCCACCTGTTCCCAATTAGCCTGTTCACCTGTGGGATGTTCCAAATAAGTCTTTGATGAGCATTCCTCAACTTTCTCAGTCTTCTTTGCCACTTGTGCCAGCTTTTTTGAAACATGTTTCCGACCTGAGTTGAGGACAACATGCAAAGAAATGCTCCAATTTGAACTTTGGAGCATCACAAGCCTCTTCTAGGCAGCGACTAATGATGTTGCTGGAATGTATTCCCCTTTTGCATTGTACACAGAACCTGGTATTGCGCAATCAGATAATTGGATGCGTTGGCGCGACAATGTCAACACGAGCGTGCTGCACGGTGACTCACGAGTGGAACATGTTGACTTTGTGGAATGTCCTTCCACGCACACCTGCTGGTGTAACGCTGGATATGAAAGTTCAGAGGGCGAGGGTTCAATTCCAGGAATTAATGCGATTGACTCATTGTGGTGACCCCTGATAGAGAAAGTTGAAAGGTAGAAAAATGAAAAACTGATATATTATTATTCATTATTAATAATCTACTTCTTAAAAAGTTAAAGTTCCAATGATTGTCACACACACACACACTAGGTGTGGCCAAATTATTCTCTGCATTTGACCCATCAGTGAGAATAGAAAGTACTTTATTGATCCCTGAGGGAAATTCAGCACCACAGTTCGCTCATAATAGACAATAAACACTTGGGTATTTTTTACATGTGAATAATATAAATACAGTCTATTTATACAGCATTATTTACATGTGAATAACATAAATACAGTCTATTATACAGCATTATTCACATGTGAATAATATAAATACAGTCTATTATACTGCATTATTCACATGTGAATAACATAAATGCAGTCTATTATACAGCATTATTCACATGTGAATAACATAAATACAGTCTATTATACAGCTTTATTCACATGTGAATAATATAAATACAGTCTATTATACAGCATTATTCACATGTGAGTAATATAAATACAGTCTATTATAAAGCATTATTCACATGTGAATAACATAAATACGGTCTATTATACAGCATTATTCACATGTGAATAATATAAATACGGTATATTATACAGCATTATTCACATGTGAGTAATATAAATACAGTCTATTATAAAGCATTATTCACATGTGAATAACATAAATACAGTCTATTATACAGCTTTATTCACATGTGAATAATATAAATACAGTCTATTATACTGCATTATTCACATGTGAATAACATAAATACAGTCTATTATACAGCATTATGCACATGTGAATAATATAAATACAGTCTATTATACAGCATTATTCACATGTGAGTAATATAAATACAGTCTACTATACAGCATTATTCACATGTGAATAACATAAATACAGTCTATTATACAGCATTATTTACATGTGAATAACATAAATACAGTCTATTATACAGCATTATTAACATGTGAATAACATAAATACAGTCTATTATACAGCATTATTCACATGTGAATAACAAATACAGTCTATTATACAGCATTATTCACATGTGAATAATATAAACACAGTCTATTATACAGCATTATTCACATGTGAATAACAAATACAGTCTATTATACAGCATTATTCACATGTGAGTAATATAAATACAGTCTACTATACAGCATTATTCACATGTGAATAACATAAATACAGTCTATTATACAGCATTATTTACATGTGAATAACATAAATACAGTCTATTATACAGCATTATTCACATGTGAATAACATAAATACAGTCTATTATACAGCATTATTTACATGTGAATAACATAAATACAGTCTATTATACAGCATTATTCACATGTGAATAACATAAATACAGTCTATTGTACAGCATTATTTACATGTGAATAACATAAATACAGTCTATTATACAGCATTATTAACATGTGAATAACATAAATACAGTCTATTATACAGCATTATTCACATGTGAATAACAAATACAGTCTATTATACAGCATTATTCACATGTGAATAATATAAACACAGTCTATTATACAGCATTATTCACATGTGAATAACATAAATACAGTCTATTATACAGCATTATTCACATGTGAATAATATAAACACAGTCTATTATACAGCATTATTCACATGTGAATAAAATAAATACAGTCTATTATACAACATTATTCACATGTGAATAATATAAATACAGTCTATTATACAGCATTATTCACATGTGAATAATATAAATACAGTCTATTATACAGCATTATTCACATGTGAATAATATAAACACAGTCTATTATACTGCATTATTCACATGTGAATAACATAAGTACAGTCTATTATACAGCATTGCTCACAAGTGAATAACATAAATACAGTCTATTATACAGCATTATTCACACGTGAATAATATAAATACAGTATATTATACAGCATTAATCACATGTGAGTAATATAAATACAGTCTATTATACAGCATTATTCACATGTGAATAATATAAATACAGTATATTATACAGCATTAATCACATGTGAGTAATATAAATACAGTCTATTATACAGCATTATTCACATGTGAATAACATAAATACAGTCTGTTATACAGCATTATTCACATGTGAATAACATAAATACAGTCTATTATACAGCATTATTCACATGTGAATAACATAAATACAGTCTATTATACAGAATTATTCACATGTGAATAATATAAACACAGTCTATTATACAGCATTATTCACATGTGAATCACATAAATACAGTCTATTATACAGCATTATTCACATGTGAATAATATAAATACAGAGTAAACAACTAAAAAAGTAAGGTTTTAAGCATTGTTTTCTCTAAAACGCGTACATTTGTCTAAATATGGCCAAGGACACGTGTCCCGCACGTCGTCTTCATCATGAAAGGAAAACTCTAATCTGTAGGAGAGAATTCCTCTGCTATTTTCACATGTTTTTTTGGGGGAGTGGTCAGCTTGAAGCGTCCCTCTGTCTCCGACTCCCTCGTCGTCATGTGACATAAGTAGGGTTACCACGGGAAGTTAGGCTTGGGAAGTTTGGAAATGTTGACCATTTTTTGATTATTCAAAGTTGGACACCGTCCATGGGAATTAATGGGAATATATGGGAATTAATAAGGAATTACAATAATAATATATTATTGGGCACTTGTATTTTAGTATTTGCTAGTTGAACTTTACACATCACAAAAAAGGTAAAGTCAGATCGCTAATGTTGTTAGCATAAATTAATGGGATTTAACATAGAGAAAATTAGCATCACGGCTAACGGAGAAATATTTTCAGTTCATTATGAGACTGTGGTGGTACAAAAACCTAGCTAGCTAGAGATATTGGCCACAAAATCATTGAACAAGTACAGGAACAGCTAGTCTGCTGGAGTAGTCTACAGTCATACAAGCAATTACACCTCTATTACACTTAAATACCATAGATCAAATATATTTACCCCAGTAATATCATCAACACTTACCAGTCCTTGGGCTCAATTACTAGTGTGGCCTCAATAGCCCTGCTGTAGTGTGTTGCATGCTGGGAATTATCGGTGCATGTGATGGAAGAATGCACTGCACATGTGATTGAGGAATGCACAGTGCAGGGTAGAAATTCTACTGAATTTGCATTAAATCAGGTTGTTTTAGCAAATAATCATGCTGCAAGATCTAGCATGTTGCATTCAATCTTTATTCCCATTCATTTCCCATTCATTCCCGTTAATTCCCATGGAAATGTTTCCAACTTTTTCAAATTAGGCTGACATAATTCTTGTACAATGACAACTTTTTACTCACAATATTAACTTTTTTCTAAAAAAAAAACCCAAAAAAACCCAAACATAATTTTTTTCATAATATATTTGACTTTAAAGATGTAAAACTACATACTTTTGTCTTGTAAAATAAAATAAAAAAAAATCTCAGGATATTCTGACTAAATCTTATATGACATCTTTTTCTCACGATACTATTTGAAAAGTTTTTCTCACAATATCACAGCTTTTTTTTTTTCTTTTTTAAACACTTTTCTCCACAATATATTTGACTTTAATCATGTAAAATAGCGTACATTTTTCTTTAAAATGTAAACTTTTTTCTTGAATATTTTTTCTCAATTTTCGTAAAATACTTTTTTTCGCACAAAAAATGTTTTTTTGGTTACTTTTTTTCCCCACAATATTTTTGACTTCTATCATGTAATTTGGCATAATCTTTTCTTGTATTTTTTGCTTTTCTAATCTCAAAATATTCCGACATTTTTGTACAATGACAATCTTTTTCTCAAAGATGAATTGAATGCAACATGTTGCGTTCAATGTTTATTCCCATTAATTTCCCGTTAATTCCCATGGAAAGTGTCCAACTTTGAATAGTCCCGGAATTTTGCAACCCTAGACATGAGTGTTTGTTATGATTTTGCTTAGTAGTTTCGATGACCCGCCTTATCTTGCCTCTGATTGGCCAGTCCGTAATGTTTCGCCCTAACCTTAGTCAATGGTGACTCATCAATAGGAACACCAACCAATCATCATGGATGTTCTCTGCATGTATGGATCTTCTCATTCATCCAGCTCAGGGGTGGGCAACTATTTTTTTTACCGGGGGCCGCATGAGCAACCCGAGCACTGCTGGAGGGCCACATCGACAATATTTCAATTACATTTTGCTCAATATTATTTTTGATATACCGTAAGATAGAAAAATAACAATAATAATAATAATTTCATTTAACCTAACTTAAATGTATACAAAAGCAGATTGCTTTTGATGGTTTTATTAAAACTCTTAATCCTTAAATATTTATATTAGGCCATGTGAAATGGTCTGAGATGGTCTCAACCCGCCTCGTTAAAGTGCGTCGGGAGAGTGACACATTCTCAAATGCGCCCCTCTTCTCCGGGCATATCAGCGCAACAGAGTCCAATAAGCACTCCTTGATAAACTCTTCATCAGAAAACGCCTTACTTTTACTACAAAATGCCCAGGTCTGATCCAGCTCATTGGATTTTCTGTTTTTTTTTTGACCGGATCCATATTCCATTTTCTCTCTTTTTTTTAATTTTTTTTAATTTTTTTATTTTTATTAAATCACATAGAAAAAAAACACACGATACACTTTCAACTAGTGCATCAACCCCAAAAAAAAAAAACCCTCCCTCCCCCATTCACACTCACACAAAAGGGGTTGCTTCTTTCTGCCATCAATACTCTGGTTTCTACAACATGGACAACACTTCTGCAAGGGACACAACACAGTCCCTGAAGCACACTTGATTGTTTGTGCTGCTGGTCCACTAACATTTTCATTTAATTACTTTTTCTTTTTTCTTTTTTCTCCCTTATGTAATTATTTTTATATTGTTTACTTTCCTCTTTATCCAAGAAAATATTTATTTATCTTATCTATAAAAAAATAAATAATAATAAATAAAAAAAATAGGAAAGAAAGGACCTTATCTTCACCAGACCTGGTTGTAAATGAAATTAGCTTTGTTTAAAGGTTTTTTTTTGTATTTTTTTAAAAACAGGTCCAGTCCAGATAATGTCCAAGTCGGGTCCAGCAACACACACCTTCATTCATGTACACTGACAAAAAAAAAAAACAAAAAAAAATTTTTGGTGCACAACAGATTGCATATAATCTATAAACAAAATTACATTTTCAAAAGAAAAACAAAAACAAAAAATGTATGTACAGTCCAGCTTATGTTCAGGTCACTAAAAGTTAGGGAATACAACAACAGATAGCATATAATCTATAAACATAATTACACTTTCAACATAAGCCTTTGAGGACTTCCCATCTTTTTTAATGTTTTTTGGCATCATTATCGTTTTCAACCATGTAACTTTCTAAAGTTAAAAAATACTGAATAAATGTTTTAAAGAAAGTAATACTAAGTGAATATCTGTTTTTGGCCTTAAAAATAAACCTTTTACCGAGTACTATAATTAAATTGATTAAATCATGATTGTCAATGAACTCTCCCAAAATAACAGAAACCACATCAAGCTTCATAAACAAACCAATCCTTAAACACATTTTTTTCAACTTCCACCCAAAAGGAAGACACAATATGACAATACCAAAACAAATGCAGGGTGGATTCAGACTCCTGACAACAAAATCGGCAGTCATCTGACTCTGTCATATTCCATAATTTTAACATTTTCCCCGTGGGTAAGAAGTTATAAATAATTTTAATTTGAAAATAACGATTTTGCACATCAATAGTAGTTTTATAGATTAGTTTGAATATGGCATCCCACGGCAACGGGCAGTCAAAAAAGTCCTCCCATTTTCCAAATGTGTTGTATGCAGGCCCGGCCCTAACCAATCTGGCGCCCTAGGCAAGATTTTAGGTGGCGCCACCACCCCCACATCGGCAGTGAAGTGTATATACTCACAAGAAACCGAATAGCTTTGTCTTTGACCTTTTTTTTTACTTAAAGAAAGCAAATTAACAATCAGAATAGTTAACAAGATAAAAAAAAATATGAATAAATAAATGAATGCAAAAAATAAAAAATGAATATATGAAATACAATATTTTTTACATACATATTGCTTAATTAACATTAATGATGTGCACTTTAACAACTAGGCTTACAACTATACCTAATATATAAAGGGGTGGAAAAGTGACTATTACCTGCAGGGCAAACATTAGCTAACCAGAAGGCAATAACAATGTAAACAAAAAACACCTGCTTAAAAGATCTAATACAAATGTCCCTGAGGAATGTAAGGTGGGAGTACTGTAATTACCTAACGTTACATTATTATTTTCCATAACAATTTAGCCCCCTCCACAATTAACCCGACGTTAAAACAGAACTAGCTATTTATTGATTAGCAATTGCCGAATCATGTAACATTAGCTTAATGCTAAAAAGCCAGGTTACTATCACATTCTGTAACAGACAAATAATTTCATGTAGGCTAACGTTACCTACCTGCTACCTCTGTCTTTTTCTCGTTTCTCCTCCTCTTCTTTTCTCTTTTTTCTTCCCTGGGCACCTGACAGTTTTGGCCGTTTTGACATCTTGTGTTGATTTTTTGATGTGGTGACGTCCAAAAAGAGTCATGATACGGGAAGGGAGGGGGGGGGGGGGGGGGGGGGGGGCGTAATGTTGTAACAAATAATATTTCTATTATATAGGCTTTACTTTGCATTTTAATTAACGAGGGATTATTTTTTGTATTTAGAAATAATAGTACCAACTTTTTTTTTTTTCTCCAACATTTGTGGCACTGGCGTGGCGCCCCCTGATGGACGGCGCCCTTAGCATTTGCCTATACGGCCTATGCCACGGGCCGGCCCTGGTTGTATGGGGCAGCCTTCAAAGATTTCTTTATTAAATAAAACTTATATATTTTTCTATTTATTTTAGTTCCTTTTTGCCAACTCAAATTTCTTATTAGAGGTTTACAAACTAATAATTTAGTAGTTCCATAATTAATTATTTGTTTCCATCTTTTCCCAATGACTCCAGTTAGTTGATTAAATGAAAAGCTTGAGCAAGCATCACCATACATAGTTATACATTCTTCATACTTCATAATCTTACCATTCTCATTAATAATATCATTGACAAAAATGATTCCTCTTTCAAACATATTTTTCCAAAAGAAAGGCTTTCCATCTATTACAATATTAGAGTTCATCCATATTATCTCCACCATACCATTTTCTCTCTTTGTAGTTTGTAGCTTTGATGTAAGCTACCTCGCTACATGGCTCCAAAAGTAAATGGAAAATGGAGTTAAGCCACGTAGCTTAGCTACATGTAGCTCGTTACTTCCCATCCCACAGAGAATGTTCTGGATGGAATAGTGCCGTAAATAGCACGAGGTGCTCCCATCATGCACCAGGTACATGCACGCCTGCAGGGCTCACCTTGATGTCTGCTCCCATGCCAGCTGTAATAAAGTCACTCATTATATAACAACAATTTCGCGTTATGTCAGTTATGTTTGGGAACTGAGTAATGGAGCTGGAACTTTTGTGCTCATGGACGTTAACCTCGAAGATGATTATTGCTCCTGACAAAGAGGTTGTACGGAGGTCGGAGAGATCAGAGCCAGTTCTCGGGGTTGACGGCGGTTGTTTTAGTTGATGGATTTTAAGGCGTGTGTGTGTGTGTGTGTGTGTGTGTGTGTGTGTGTGTGTGTGTGTTGTGGGAGTGTGGGAGCGGCCCGGGACTACAGAAGAGTTTTCCAAAATAGTCAGTGGAGACGCTTTGATGTGGCTGAGCAGGTAGTGTTACAAGCCATCAGCCCGTAATTAGAAATGTTGCCGCTTGTACTTCTTCCAAGGCCAAAAAGGCCACGGGCGGCGTTCGCCTGGCGTGTCAAACTCATGACATGATCTAAAAAAACAAACATACTATTTTTATTTGAAAGGACCAATCCGGAGCTCAATTTGTCATTCAAACTACAGATTTGTAATGAGTACTGTGTTTTTCGGACTATAAAATCCTTTCATTTTCACAAAACTCGACAGTGCGCCTTATAATCCGGTGCGCCTAATGTACGGAATAATTCTGCTTGTGCTTACCGACCTCGAAGCAATTTTATTTGGTACATGGTGCAACGATGAGTGTGACCAGTAGATGGCAGTCACACATAAGAGATACGTGTTAATGGGATTCCGTAACACCATTTCTCAATTGAACATGTTACTACTTCAACATTTCTCGACCGATTTAAACAATTCCAACACCAACCAATTCAGATCATTCAGGACATTCAGGCTCTTAATTTTTTATTTTTTATTTATTTTTTTTATCCCGGTTTTCCCAAATTTCCAGGAAGTTCCCATTGAAATGACTGGGACATTTTCCCAAGTTGCACAATTCCTACAAATGTTCAACCGATTCAAATCATTTGACCTTCAACATATTCTACTCATCTTGGACATTCAAACTATTATTTTTTCAAGTTGAAAATTTTTTCCAGGAATTCCCGTTTTTTTCAAACCATTTTTTCACCCATTTTTCTGTCAACTACTCCTCACAATCAATCAATCCCACATTTTTCAACCCACTTCAAACGTTTCGCCGTCCAAACATTCCTCTTAATCAGGACAAAAAATTCCCGGCTTTCCCGAAATTCCAGGAATTCCGTAATACCATTTCTCAATTAAAAATGTTACTACTTCAACATTTCTCGACCGATTTAAACAATTCCAACACCAACCAATTCAGATCATTCAGGACATTCAGGCTCTTAATTTTTTTTTTTTTTTTTTTTTTTTTTTTTTTTAATCCCG
This sequence comes from Nerophis lumbriciformis, assembly GCF_033978685.3. Classification (NCBI taxonomy): domain Eukaryota; kingdom Metazoa; phylum Chordata; class Actinopteri; order Syngnathiformes; family Syngnathidae; genus Nerophis; species Nerophis lumbriciformis. The sequence goes on along the minus strand of NC_084583.2, from coordinate 15,590,004 downwards.
GTTTTCCCAAAATTCCCAAATTTCCAGGAAGTTCCCATTGAAATGACTGGGACATTTTCCCAAGTTGCACAATTCCCACAAATTTTCAACCGATTCAAATCATTTGACCTTCAACATATTCTACTCATCTTGGACATTCAAACTATTATTTTTTCAAGTTAAAAAAAAATTCCAGGAATTCCCAGAATTCCCGTTTTTTTCAAACCCTTTTTTCACCCATTTTTCTGTCAACTACTCCTCACAATCAATCAATCCCACATTTTTCAACCCACTTCAACAGTTTCGCCGTCCAAACATTCCTCTTAATCAGGACAAAAAATTCCCGGCTTTCCCGAAATTCCAGGATTTCCGTAATACCATTTCTCAATTAAAAATGTTACTACTTCAACATTTCTCAACTGATTTGAAAAATGCCAACACCAACCATTTGAACTCATTCAGAACATTCAAGTCTTTAAACAATTTCCCAAAGATATAGCTTTTCCCTAAATTCCCAAATTTCCATGAAATTCCCATTGAAATGAATGGGGCATTTTTCAAAGTTCCACAATTCCCACATTTTTCAACCAATTCCAACCATTCCACCTTCAACATATTCAACTCATCCTAGATATTCAACCTACCATTTTTCCACGTTCAACAAATTTCCAGGAATTCCTGTTTTTTTTCTAACCCTATGTCCAACCTTTTTTTGTTTGACTATTCCTTTTACATTTTTCATCCCATTTAAACTATTCCACCGTCAAAACATTTTTCTTAGGACAAAAAACCAAGTTGGTTTAGGAACAAGAAACATTCCCGGTTTTCCCGAAATTCCAGGAATTCCATAATACCATTTCTCAATTAAAAAACTGTTACTACTTCAACATTTATTGACCGATTTAAACAATTACAACACCAACAAATTCAGCTCATTTAGGACATTCATGCTCCTAATCTTTTTTTTTGTTGAATCCGCTTTTCCCAAAATTTTAAAATTTCCAGGAAGTTCCCATTGAAGTTAATGGGACATTTTTCCAAGTTGCACAATTCTCACATTTTTCAACCAAATCAAACCATTTCACCTTGAACATATTCCACTCATTCTGGACATTAAAACTATTATTTTTTTCATGTTAAAAATAAATTCCAGGAATTCCCGGAATTCCTGTTTTTGTCAAACCCTTTTTTCACCCATTTTTCTGTCGACTACTCCTGCCACATTTTTCAACCCACTTCAACCGTTTCACCGTCCAAACATTCCTCTTAATCAGGATGAGAAATTCCCAGCTTTCCCAAAATTCCAGAAATTCCGTAATACCATTTCTCAATTAAAAATGTTACTACTTCAACATTTCTCGACCGATTTGAACAATTCCAACACCAACCATTTCAACTCATTCAGAACATTCAAGTCTTTAAACATTTTCCCAAAAATATAGCTTTTCCCTAAATTCCCAAATTTCCATGAAATTCCCATCGAAATGAATGATACATTTTTCAAAGTTCCACAATTCCCACATTTTTCAACCAATTCCAACCATTCCACTTTCAACATATTCAACTCATCCTAGATATTCAACCTACCATTTTTCCACGTTCAACAAATTTCCAGGAATTCCTGGTTTTTTTCTTACCCTATTTCCAACCTTTTTTTGTTTGACTATTCCTTTTACATTTTTCATAACATTTCAACTGTTCCACCGTCAAAACATTTTCCTTAGGACAAAAAACCAAGTTGGTTTAGGGACTAGAAACATTCCCGGTTTTACTGAAATTCCAGGAATTCCGTAATACCGTTTTTCAATTGAACATGTTACTACTTCAACATTTCTTGACCGATTTAAACAATTCCAACACCAACCAATTCAGATCATTCAGGACATTCAGGCTCTTAATCTTTTTTTATTTTTAAAAAATCCCGCTCCTCCCAAAATTCTCAAATTTCCAGGAAGTTCCCATTAAAATGACTGGGACATTTTTCCAAGTTGCACAATTCCTACACATTTCCAACCTATTCAAACCAATTCACCTTCAACATATTCTACTCATCCTGGACATTCAAACTATTATTTTTTCAAGTTCCAAAAAATTCCAGGAATTCCCAGAATTCCTGTTTTTTCAAACCCTTTTTTCACCCATTTTTCTGTCCACTACTCCTCCCACATTTTTCAACCCACTTCAAACGTTTCACCGTCCAAACCTTCTTCTTAATCAGAATGAAAAATTCCAGTTTTTCCTGAAATTCCAGGAATTCCGGAATACCATTTCTCAATTAAAAATGTTACTACTTCAACATTTCTCGACCGATTTGAAAAATTCCAACACCAACCATTTCAACTCATTCAAAATATTCAAAATAACCCTATGTTCGAAAAAATTTTGTTTGACTATTCCTTTTACATTTTTCTTAGGACAAAAAAACAAGTTGGTTTAGGAACTAGAAACATTCCCGGTTTTCCCGAAATTCCATAATACCATTTCTCAATTAAAAAACTGTTACTACTTCAACATTTCTTGACTGATTTAAACAATTCCAACACCAACCAATTCAGCTCATTTAGGACATCTATGCTCCTAATCATTTTCCCCCAAAAAATCAGCTTTTCCCAAAATTCCCATTGAAATGAATGGGCCATTTTTCCAAGTTGCACAATTCCCACATTTTTCAACCTATTCAAACCATTCCAACATCAACACATCCCACTCATCCCGGACATTCAAACGAACACTTTCCCAAGTTCCAAACCAAATTCCGGTTTTCCTGGAAATTCAAACCCTTCAACATTCAAACCAGTTCAGTTCAACTTCAGCATTGGAGCGTTCACACGCAATTCCTTCAGGAATTGCCTCATCTAGTATATTTTGTAATTTTTTTCTTATATAAAGACAGTTTTGCTTGAATATATTTGTATTCATTTGTTGACAAATACGTGCAGATTCCTGGAAAAGCCTGTTTCAAGTTGGCTGTCAATTAGTCAACATTCAACTGTGAAAAGGTCACGGCTTGAACAATGAAATATTTCTGTTAGTTTAAGCTGTTCGCTCTGCGACCTGCCAGGCCGTCATGGCGGACACATGAAAGGAACGGGACGAGGGTCAGAGGAGTGGGAGCGTTGTGGGGCTAATGGGGGTTAATTGTCTGCTGTTATTTTGACTGCAGGCGTAGGAGCGATGATAAGCGTTTGAAGGGAGAGTGACGCAAGACGCGAGGCCCGAGGTGTGTCAGTCAGACACGGAGAATAAAGCCGGCCGGGTCGCACAACAAAACCCTCTAAAAAAACGTTGTGTAATACTTAATTCACGCCTGTTAAATCGTAATGACTCGCATGCATCACTGAAGGATGCAAAAGGACGACAGAGACAGTGTGTGCGTGTGTGTGTGTGTGTGTGTGTGTGTGTGTGTGTGTGTGTGTGTGTGTGTGTGTGTGTGTGTGTGTGTGTGTGTGTGTGTGTGTGTGTGTGTGTGTGTGTGAGAGTGAAAGCAGGACAAGAGTGCAGTATGATGAACATGCTGTTCCTTGAAAACCAGCATTCAGCTTCAATTATCTCAGTTTGAAAGCAGAGCTGCACTGTCCCCTCTGAAACGCACGTCAGTTCTGCACACTGTAGACATTTTGCTTGGCGTCGGCCATGTTTTGCAACCGATCCAACTCAATTTTTACTCACACGTGCTTACAGGTGCCTTACACGTGCGTACCGAATTTTGTGCTGATCCGACTAAAGCAGGGGCGTCAAAGTCATTTTAGGTCAGGGGCCGCATGGAGGAAAATGTGTGCAAACACGGGCATTAAAACTAAAAAATAAAGACAACTTCAGATTGTTTTCTTTATCTTACTTACAAAAATAGAACAAACACATTCTGAAAATATTACAATAAAAAATATGGGAAAAAATTACCGGCAGCGGTAAAGTTTAGATTCATGAAGGAAAGAAGAAAGTGAATAGAATAGAATAGAACAGAAAGTACTTTATTGATCCCTGGGGGAAATTCAGCACCACAGTTCGCTCACAATAGACAATAAACACTTTTACATGTGAATAATATAAATACAGTCTATCATACAGCATTATTCACATGTGAATAACATAAATACAGTCTATTATACAGCATTATTCACATGTGAATAATATAAATACAGTCTATTATACAGCATTATTCACATGTAAATAACATAAATACAGTCTATTATACAGCATTATTCACATGTGAATAATATAAATACAGTCTATTATACAGCATTATTCACATGTGAATAATATAAATACAGTCTATTATACAGCATTATTAACATGTGAACAATATAAATACAGTCTATTATACAGCATTATTCACATGTTAATAATATAAATACAGTCTATTATACAGCATTATTCACATGTGAATAATATAAATAGTCGTTATACAGCATTATTCACATCTGAATGATATAAATACAGTATATTATACAGCATTATTGACATGCGAATAACATAAATACAGTCTATTATACACCATTATTCACATGTGAATATTATAAATACAGTCTATTATACAGCATTATTTACATGTGAATAATATCAATACAGTCTATTATACAGCATTATTCACATGTGAATAATATAAATACAGTCTATTATACAGCATTATTCACATGTGAACAACATAAATACAATTTATTATACAGCATTATTCACATGTGAGTAATACAAATACAGTCTATTATACAGCATTATTCACATGTGAAAACTATAAATACAGTCTATTATACAACATTATTCACATGTGAATAATATAAATACAATCTATTATACTGCATTATTGACATGTGAATAACATAAATACAGTCTATTATACAGCATTATTCACATGTGAATAATATAAATACAGTCTATTATACAACATTATTCACATGTGAATAATATAAATACAATCTATTATACTGCATTATTGACATGTGAATAACATAAATACAGTCTATTATACAGCATTATTCACATGTGAATAATATAAATACAGTCTATTATACAACATTATTCACATGTGAATAATATAAATACAATCTATTATACTGCATTATTGACATGTGAATAACATAAATACAGTCTATTATACAGCATTATTCACATGTGAATAATAGAAATACAGTATATTATACAGCATTATTCACATGTGAGTAATATAAATACAGTCTATTATACAGCATTATTCACATGTGAATAATATAAATACAGTCTATTATACAGCATTATTCACATGTGAGTAATATAAATACAGTGTATTATACAGCATTATTCACATGTGAGTAATACAAATACAGTCTATTATACAACAGTATTCACATGTGAATAATATAAATACAGTCTATTATACAGCCTTATTCACAAGTGAGTAATATAAATACAGTCTATTATACAGCATTATTCACATGTGAGTAATATAAATACAGTCTATTATACAGCATTATTCACATGTGAGTAATATAAATTCAGTCTATTATACAGCATTATTCACTTGTGAATAATATAAATACAGTCTATTATACAGTATTATTCACATGTGAGTAATATAAATACAGTCTATTATACAGCATTATTCACATGTGAATAATATAAATACATTATACATTCACAGTACATGTACAGTCAAAAAGGAACATATGCATTATACAGTCTGATGGCTGTCGGTATGAAGGATCACTAGCTGACAATGATGGCTTTAATCTCTAGTTGACAACTAGAGTGCTAATCGCTAACTATCTTAAATGCTAACATAAATATAATAATACAATTATTATATATATATATATATATATATATATATATATATATATATATAAAATAATACAATAATGCATTTATTCATGTTATTATTTTGTCACATTTAACTACAGGACAGTGTTGGCTCAATGTTCATGTAGAAGTAAAGATATTTATAAAAAAATAATATTATTTTTTTTAATTTACCACAAATTTGTCTGTGTGAGAAATTTCAAGTTTATACCAGTTATGGGGTGTAAACACAGCGCCCCCATGTGGGGTGTTTGTCTTACAAATAATAGCACAGCAGGGGTGCATGTTGTGCACACACACCTTCCCCAGTAGAAATGTGGGCTTATGCACAAACAAAAGGTAAACATTGTCCTGATGAACCCAAATAAAACATTTTTTAGGAAGGTGCACGTGTGTTGGTGAACACGGACGCCGTTTGTCCGACAAGCTGTTAAGTGAAGTTTTATTAGAAGCCAGCGTAAACCCCTGGGAACCCAAAAAAAAAAGAGCTTTATTGGCTGCACTGGAAGTGTGTAAACAGAAAGAGACCATCGCCATGGCAACCAGGAAATACACCAGGAAATGATAAGAGAGAGCGAGAAAATATGAGCGTAAACAATGACGGCGTAAGTTTGGAATTTATTTATAGGAAATCGTTCTTATAAAATCAACACATTGGGAGAAGAATCGCTGAGATGATCTCATTAAATGTTTTGATTGTAGGGTTGTACTGGTACTAGTATAGTATATACCAATCAATCATATACCGGTACTAGTATAGTATATACTAATCAATCATATACCGGTACTAGTATAGTATATACCAATCAATCATATACCGGTACTAGTATAGTATATACTAATCAATCATATACCGGTACTAGTATAGTATATACCAATCAATCATATACCGGTACTAGTATAGTATATACTAATCAATCATATACCGGTACTAGTATAGTATACACCAATCAATCATATACCGGTACTAGTATAGTATATACTAATCAATCATATACCGGTACTAGTATAGTATATACCAATCAATCATATACCGGTACTAGTATAGTATATACCAATCAATCATATACCGGTACTAGTATAGTATATACCAATCAATCATATACCGGTACTAGTATAGTATATACCAATCAATCATATACCGGTACTAGTATAGTATATACCAATCAATCATATACCGGTACTAGTATAGTATATACCAATCAATCATATACCGGTACTAGTATAGTATATACCAATCAATCATATACCGGTACTAGTATAGTATATACCAATCAATCATATACCGGTACTAGTATAGTATACACCAATCAATCATATACCGGTACTAGTATAGTATATACCAATCAATCATATGCCGGTACTAGTATAGTATATACTAATCAATCATATACCGGTACTAGTATAGTATATACTAATCAATCATATACAAGAGAAGAATAAGTGATTATTACATTTGAACAGAAGTGTAGATAGAAAATGTTGAAACAGAAAATAAGCAGATATTAACAGGAAATGAAAATGTAGATTAATAATAATTTATTACAGTTTGTCCCTCATAATGTGTACAAAATAATAGGTGTATAAATGACACAATAGGTTACTGCATACGTCAGCAGACTAATTAGGAGTCTTTGTTTGTTTACTTATTACTAAAAGACAAGTTGTCTAGTATGTTCACTGTTTTATTTAAGGACTAAATTGTTAGGAACTGGTCAAGGAGGTGACCCCAGGATGCAGATACGGGAGGCAAGGTAGAATTACAAAAAGGGAAACATTTAGTAAGTCCAAAAAGTGTAATAAAAGGCGATGGGGCAGAAGTGCACACCATTAATAACAAACAAAAACAGAGTTCCTCAGTGGTCGGCAGGGGAAAAGGCCAGGGCGCACTGAGCACAGCATAAAGTCCAACACAGAATCCTCTTTACCTCAGGGAGGCTAGGAAACAAACACAAAGAGGTGAGGGATTACAGGACTACAGAGAGACAACGTACCAGGACTAACGAGGTGAAGCAGGCGCATGCACGGGGGAGGTTCAGGAGACAATAACCGGCAAGACCATGCTGTCACTGACGAGCTTAAATACGCCTAGGTAGAAATTGGTTGCAGGTGTGCCTTAGTGTCCGCCCCTCGCTGAAGGAAACAGACATCACAATAAAGGAGAAGGCAGGGAAATGATAAAACACAACATAAATTAAAGCTGCAAGCAGCGATGGACGGGACCGACTTTGAGGGCTCATAAAATCCAAACCGGAGCAGTAATTAAAACTCTTTCATCAACTTTTAATCAGAAGGGTTCAATCTCTCTCCTGTGCTAATTTGAATCCGACAGGACAAACGCGCTCAGAGGAGATAATGTTTGAAAAAAGGGGACTGTTTTTACACACTTTTTGTTTTGAAGGGGGAATTGCAAACTTACTCTTGATTTTTGCTGGGGGTTGTTAGTGAATGAAATATAGGTCTAAGTGAGACCTACATAGAGGTTTTTGTTTCATGTCTCTACGACATTCCTACTGGGAGTTACAGGAAGTTTTGTCTGTGTTTCCTTCCTAGGGGGCGCTAGAGCGTAATTTTGAATTTTGGGGTTTGGTTTTTTGATTAGATCGCAATTTTCGCCAGTCCTGATGTGTGTGTTCAATTTGGTGAGTTTTGAAGCATGTTAAAGGGGGTCAAATTACAGCTCAAAGAGGCGGCGGTATAGTAATAAAACGCTAGAAATTCAATAGGGTCCTCTGTCCCAAAGGGACTCGGTCCCTAATTAAAGCTGCAAGCAGCGATGGACGGGACCAACTTTGAGGGCTCATAAAATCCAAACCGGAGCAGTAATTAAAACTCTTTCATCAACTTTTAATCAGAAGGGTTCAATCTCTCTCCTGTGCTAATTTGAAGCCGACACGACAAACGCGCTCAGAGGAGATAATGTTTGAAAAAAGGTGACTGTTTTTACACACTTTGTTTTGAAGGGGGAATTGCAAACTTACTGTTGATTTTTGCTGGGGGTTGTCAGTGAATGAAATATAGGTCTAAGTGAGACCTACACAGAGGTTTTTGTTTCATGTCTCTACGACATTCCTACTGGGAGTTACAGGAAGTTTTGTCTGTGTTTTCTTCCTAGGGGGCGCTAGAGCGTAATTTTGAGTTTTGGGGTTTGGTTTTTTGATTAGATCGCAATTTTCGCCAGTCCTGATGTGTGTGTTCAATTTGGTGAGTTTTGAAGCATGTTAAAGGGGGTCAAATTACAGCTCAAAGAGGCGGCGGTATAGTAATAAAACGCTAGAAATTCAATAGGGTCCTCTGTCCCAAAGGGACTCGGTCCCTAATTAAAGCTGCAAGCAGCGAAGGACGGGACCAACTTTGAGGGCTCATAAAATCCAAACCGGAGCAGTAATTACAACTCTTTCATCAACTTTTAATCAGAAGGGTTCAATCTCTCTCCTGTGCTAATTTGAAGCCGACACGACAAACGCGCTCAGAGGAGATAATGTTTGAAAAAAGGTGACTGTTTTTACACACTTTTTGTTTTGAAGGGGGAATTGCAAACTTACTGTTGATTTTTGCTGGGGGTTGTCAGTGTATGAAATATAGGTCTAAGTAAGACCTACATAGAGGTTTTTGTTTCATGTCTCTACGACATTCCTACTGGGAGTTACAGGCCGTTTTGTCTGTGTTTTCTTCCTAGGGGGCGCTAGAGTGTAATTTTGAGTTTTGGGGTTTGGTTTTTTGATTAGATCGCAATTTTCGCCAGTCCTGATGTGTGTGTTCAATTTGGTGAGTTTTGAAGCATGTTAAAGGGGGTCAAATTACAGCTCAAAGAGGCGGCGGTATATTAATAAAACGCTAGAAATTCAATAGGGTCCTCTGTCCCAAAGGGACTCGGTCCCTAATTAAAGCTGCAAGCAGCGAAGGACGGGACCAACTTTGAGGGCTCATAAAATCCAAACTGGAGCAGTAATTAAAACTCTTTCATCAACTTTTAATCAGAAGGGTTCAATCTCTCTCCTGTGCTAATTTGAAGCCGACACGACAAACGCGCTCAGAGGAGATAATGTTTGAAAAAAGGTGACTTTTTTTACACACTTTTTGTTTTGAAGGGGGAATTGCAAACTTACTGTTGATTTTTGCTGGGGGTTGTCAGTGTATGAAATCTAGGTCTAAGTGAGACCTACATAGAGATTTTTGTTTCATGTCTCTACGACATTCCTACTGGGAGTTACAGGCAGTTTTGTCTGTGTTTTCTTCCTAGGGGGCGCTAG
>NC_084583.2:15505000-15575000 GCF_033978685.3 Nerophis lumbriciformis | reverse complement strand
TTACTTTTTTTTAAATGTAAAATGATTACTTTTTAATGCAAAATGGTGACATTTACCGTATAAAATTCTGACTTTTATCGCAATAATGCCAATTTTTTGTTGTTGTTCTTGTAAAATAGTGACATTTTTAGAGTTAAATTCCGATTATTACTGTAATATTGCCAAAACATTTGAAGTTTTCTTATAAAATTGTGACTTTTGTAGAGTCGATTTACGACGCTTTTCATAAAGGGAAAATTGCGACTGTTATTGAGTAAAATTCCAACTTTTCCCATGATATTGCACAAATGTTCAGTTTTTCTTGTAAAATTTTGACTTGCGTTGAGTGAAATTACGACTTTTATTATAATATTAGAGTTAGGCATTTTACGGAGGTCTCGAGAAGGCAACAAATACAAGAATGTGTGTGTGTGTGTGTTTGTGTGTGTGTGTGTGTTCTCTTGTATCTCTACCCTTCTTGAGACATGAAGAAGGAAAAGTATCTTCCATATGAGGAGGTGTGAATAAGTGATGACATAAATCAATAACATTGCATCTAATAGACAATGTCTCATTTGTGGTGACATCTATCAACATGAGGGTGGTCCCAAAAAGGAGGCATTTTTCACATTGACTGTGTGTCGTTTTAAAAGAGCTCCCCCTCTGGTCAACATATGAAATAACAAGTGTGTGTAAGAAATTTAAATGCGCCCCCTTTGGCCAAAATTAATTTAAAAAAAAAATGTATATAGAGACATACTGTAATAACTTGAAGTAAATATTGAAGATTAAAAAACAATTACAAATTTTTTTTTTTTACTAAAAGCAGTCTTTTTTTCACAATGTGTCGACTTCTTTCTTATAAAATTGGAAACAATTTCTAATATTTTTTCAGTTTCTGTAATGTTGCAATATTTTCTCGTAAAATTATTACTTTTTTTAATGTAAAATTATTACTTTTTTTTAATGTAAAATTATTACTTTTTAATGCAAAATGGTGACATTTACCGTATAAAATTCTGACTTTTATCGCAATATTGCCAATTTTTTGTTGTTGTTCTTGTAAAATAGTGACATTTTTAGAGTAAAATTCAGATTATTACTGTAATATTGCCAAAACATTTGAAGTTTTCTTATAAAATTGTGACTTTTGTAGAGTCAATTTACGACGCTTCTCATAAAGGTAAAATTGTGACTGTTATTGAGTAAAATTTCAACTTTTCTCATAATATTGCACAAATGTTCAGTTTTTCTTGTAAAATTTTGACTTGCGTTGAGTGAAATTACGACTTTTATTATAATATTAGAGGTCGGCATTTTACGGATGTCTCGAGAAGGCAACAAATACAAGAATGTGTGTGTGTGTGTGTGTGTGTGTGTGTGTGTGTTCTTGTATTTCTACCCTTCTTGAGACATGAAGAAGGAAAAGTATATTCCATATGAGGAGGTGTGAACAAGTGATGACATAAATCAATAACATTGCATCTAATAGACAATGTCTCATTTGTGGTGACATCTATCAACATGAGGGTGGTCCCAAAAAGGAGGCATTTTTCACATTGACTGTGTGTCGTTTTAAAAGAGCTCCCCCTCTGGTCAACATATGAAATAACAAGTGTGTGTAAGAAATTTGAATGCGCCCCCTTTGGCCAAAATTAATTCAAAAACTTTGTAAATATGTGTATAGAGATATGCTGTAATAACTTGAAGTAAATATTGAAGATTAAAAAACAATTACAAAATTTTTTTTTTTTACTAAAAGCAGTCTTTTTCTCACAATGTGTCGACTTCTTTCTTATAAAATTGGGAACAATTTCTAATATTTTTTCAGCTTCTGTAATGTTGCAATATTTTCTCATAAAATTATTACTTTTTTTTAATGTAAAATTATTACTTTTTAATGCAAAATGGTGACATTTACCGTATAAAATTCTGACTTTTATTGCACTATTGCCAATTTTTTGTTGTTGTTCTTGTAAAATAGTGACATTTTTAGAGTGAAATTCCGATTATTACTGTAATATTGCCAAAACATTTGAAGTTTTCTTATAAAATCGGGACTTTTGTAGAGTCGATTTACGACGCTTCTCATAAAGGTAAAATTGCGACTGTTATTGAGTAAAATTCCAACTTTTCTCATAATATTGCACAAATGTTCAGTTTTTCTTGTAAAATTTTGACTTGCGTTGAGTGAAATTACGACTTATATTATTTAATTAGAGGTAGGCATTTTACAGATGTCTCGAGAAGGCAACAAATACAAGAATGTGTGTGTGTGTGTGTGTGTGTGTGTGTGTGTGCGTGTGTTCTCTTGTATCCCTACCCTTCTTGAGATATGAAGAAGGAAAAGTATCTTCCATATGAGGAGGTGTGAACAAGTGATGACATAAATCAATAACATTGCATCTAATAGACAATGTCTCATTTGTGGTGACATCTATCAACATGAGGGTGGTCCCAAAAAGGAGGCATTTTTCACATTGACTGTGTGTCGTTTTAAAAGAGCTCCCCCTCTGGTCAACATATGAAATAACAAGTGTGTGTAAGAAATTTGAATGCGCCCCCTTTGGCCAAAATTAATTCAAAAACTTTGTAAATATGTGTATAGAGATATGCTGTAATAACTTGAAGTAAATATTGAAGATTAAAAAACAATTACAAAATTTTTTTTTTTTACTAAAAGCAGTCTTTTTCTCACAATGTGTCGACTTCTTTCTTATAAAATTGGGAACAATTTCTAATATTTTTTCAGCTTCTGTAATGTTGCAATATTTTCTCATAAAATTATTACTTTTTTTTAATGTAAAATTATTACTTTTTAATGCAAAATGGTGACATTTACCGTATAAAATTCTGACTTTTGTTGCACTATTGCCAATTTTTTGTTGTTGTTCTTGTAAAATAGTGACATTTTTAGAGTGAAATTCCGATTATTACTGTAATATTGCCAAAACATTTGAAGTTTTCTTATAAAATCGGGACTTTTGTAGAGTCGATTTACGACGCTTCTCATAAAGGTAAAATTGCGACTGTTATTGAGTAAAATTCCAACTTTTCTCATAATCTTGCACAAATGTTCAGTTTTTCTTGTAAAATTTTGACTTGCGTTGAGTGAAATTACGACTTATATTATTTAATTAGAGGTAGGCATTTTACAGATGTCTCGAGAAGGCAACAAATACAAGAATGTGTGTGTGTGTGTGTGTGTGTGTGTGTGTGCGTGTGTTCTCTTGTATCCCTACCCTTCTTGAGATATGAAGAAGGAAAAGTATCTTCCATATGAGGAGGTGTGAACAAGTGATGACATAAATCAATAACATTGCATCTAATAGACAATGTCTCATTTGTGGTGACATCTATCAACATGAGGGTGGTCCCAAAAGGGAGGCATTTTTCACATTGACTGTGTGTCGTTTTAAAAGAGCTCCCCATCTGGTCAACATATGAAATAACAAGTGTGTGTACGAAATTTAAAAGAGCCCCCTTTGGCCAAAATTAATTTAAAAAAAAAATGTATAAAGAGACATACTGTAATAACTTGAAGTAAATATTGAAGATTAAAAAACAATTACAACATTTTTTTTTTTTTACTAAAAGCAGTCTTTTTCTCACAATGTGTCGACTTCTTTCTTATAAAATTGGGAACAATTTCTAATATTTTTTCAGCTTCTGTAATGTTGCAATATTTTCTCGTAAAATTATTACTTTTTTTTAATGTAAAATTATTACTTTTTAATGCAAAATGGTGACATTTACCGTATAAAATTCTGACTTTTATCGCAATAATGCCAATTGTTTTTGTTGTTCTTGTAAAATAGTGACATTTTTAGAGTGAAATTCTGATTATTACTGTAATATTGCCAAAACATTTGAAGTTTTCTTATAAAATTGGGACTTTTGTAGAGTCGATTTACGACGTTTCTCATAAAGGTAAAATTGTGACTGTTATTAAGTAAAATTCCAACTTTTCTCATAATCTTGCACAAATGTTCAGTTTTTCTTGTAAAATTTTGACTTGCGTTGAGTGAAATTACGACTTTTATTATAATATTAGAGGTCGGCATTTTACGGATGTCTCGAGAAGGCAACAAATACAAGAATGTGTGTGTGTGTGTGTGTTTGTGTGTGTGTGTGTTCTCTTGTATCCCTACCCTTCTTGAGACATGAAGAAGGAAAAGCATCTTCCATATGAGGAGGTGTGAACAAGTGATGACATAAATCAATAACATTGCATCTAATAGACAATGTCTCATTTGTGGTGACATCTATCAACATGAGGGTGGTCCCAAAAAGGAGGCATTTTTCACATTGACTGTGTGTCGCTTTTAAAAGAGCTCCCCATCTGGTCAACATATGAAATAACAAGTGTGTGTAAGAAATTTAAATGAGCCCCCTTTGGCCAAAATTAATAAAATAAAAATAAAAGTATATAGAGATATACTGTTATAACTTGAAGTAAATATTGAAGATTAAAAAACAATTACAAACAATTTTTTTTTACTAAAAGCAGTCTTTTTCTCACAATGTGTCGACTTCTTTCTTATACAATTTCTAATATTTTTTCAGTTTTTGTAATGTTGCAATATTTTCTCGTAAAATTATTACTTTTTTTTAAATGTAAAATTATTACTTTTTAATGCAAAATGGTGACATTTACCGTATAAAATTCTGACTTTTATCGCAATAATGCCAATTTTTTTTTGTTGTTCTTGTAAAATAGTGACATTTTTAGAGTGAAATTCCAATTATTACTGTAATATTGCCAAAATATTTGAAGTTTTCTTATAAAATTGGGACTTTTGTAGAGTCGATTTACGACGCTTTTCATAAAGGGAAAATTGCGACTGTTATTGAGTAAAATTCCAACTTTTTTCATAATATTGCACAAATGTTCAGTTTTTCTTGTAAAATTTTGACTTACGTTGAGTGAAATTACGACTTTTATTATAATATTAGAGGTAGGCATTTTACGGAGGTCTCGTGAAGGCAACAAATACAAGAATGTGTGTGTGTGTGTGTGTGTGTGTGTGTGTGTGTGTGTGTGTGTGTGTGTGTGTGTGTGTGTTCTGGCAATGCATACTTAATGGGGACTTCGCTCTGTTTACACAGTCACCTTTAGGGAACCTCTGACGGTATGGGGACAAAAAAACAGGTCCCCTAAAGGGAACCCTTTTTAAATGATAGTCAGATCCATTCTGAAGATTTTTAAGCTTTGGCCCTTAAACATGTTTACTGGTTAGTTTGAGTGTGAGACATTTGCACATTTTCCCTTTTCACGTACAAATTTGTGTGAATTATGCAAAATGATTTAAATTTGGTCCCCAGGGTCCCCAGCAAGAATGAACAGCACATTACTTCATCAATCCAGAGATTTAAAGACGTGTATGAGCCTACTGGGTGTCAGGTTCAAGCACTGATGACATCTATTAATCAGACAAGAAGCAAGGAATCATGCAGAGACAGAGTTCAATTTAGCTCATGAGGAGAACGCATGGAGCTGCACACTTAGTCACAGTCTCGTCCTACGCTCAAAGGTTCAGCTCCTGCGTCCCTCTATTTATTCAGGAGTTCCACAGTCAACAACACTAAGGCCGCCTCGAAAAAGGAGTGGTCACATATATTATGCAAAGCAGGTCCAGGACACACAATACGTGACGGAATGTGCTGGGGGCCTTGTGATTTCGCCCTTGTCCCCGCTTCCATTTTCCATTTTCTTTATTCCTCCACAACCTGTAGAAAGGGTCATGAACAAAAACTTGGTCCCCATTCCAAATGATAACCAGTGTGTGTGTGTGTGTGTGTCCTCCCAGTTGACGTATCTGGGCGCCCCGTTCAACGAGAAAGACTTCTCCCCTCCGAGACCCAACAGCAGCGCTCTCTCCCTGCCCAGCGCCGCCACCCGCCTGGAACTGTGGCACGGCCTGGAGAACCAAGCCCGGCTGGCCCAGAACCAGAAGGCCTACTCGGTCCTGCTGGCGGCGGTGAGGGAGCTGGCTCGCTCCACCCTCTGCCCCTCCCTCAGGACCTCCCTGCTGCACTTCTGCATCGGCCTGGACGGCCTTCTGGGCTCCATATCGGCGCTGATGACCACCCTGGGCTACGCCCTCCCTCCGTCGTTAAACCCCGCCGACCAGTACCCTCAGAGCGGGTTGGAGGGAGACCACCCGGCCCCGCTGGTCAGCAGGAGCTCGTCCAGGACCAGGACCAGGACCAGGACGGATGCGAGGGAGGACGCGAAGAGAAGGAAGGCGGCCGCAGCTGGTGGAAGGAGCGGCGGGTCCGGGGAGAAGAGGAGGAGAGGGAGGCGGGATGAACCGGAGACTTGGATGGAGGAAGAGGAAGCAGGAGGCGGGAGGAGGCGCCTGCTGAGCATCAGCGAGGATGAAGAAGAAGGCTACACTTACTACATGGACACGCTCAGAGAGGAGGACGGCGGGAGCATTTTGTCCCACCTTCATCACCGACCTCCTCGCTCCCTCCTTTTCACGCCCACACTGCAGCCGCCGCCATTCGCCCTCGCCCTCCTCCACCGGGAGGACGGCGCCCTGCCGCCGTCCGCGGTCTCCTCCTCCTCCACCTCCGTGCTCCTCGCCGTGCGGCCCGCCATGAACGACTTTGCCCGCAAGGTGGAGGGCTTCTGGGTGCTGCGCGAGCTGCAGAGCTGGCTGTGGAGGTCGGCCAAGGACTTCAACCGCCTAAAGAGGAGGCTCCGAGGCTAAGGGACAACACGGCGTTGACACTTTTTGCACTAAGGATGGATGTTTGACTCGAACCCTCGATTGGCCCCGTGTGCACTGCACACCACATCGGATTGTGTGGCCCTCAGGTGACACGGATCCGATTTTTTTGGGGCCAGTCTAAACGCTCCAAATCAGATCTTTTGGCATCGGATTCAGGCCACATCAGGAGGCGGTCCTGAATCCCATCTTTTCTGATGGGACTTCAATCTAAATCAGGCCTGGGCAATTATTTTGACTCGAGGGCCAAATTTAGAGGAGAAAAATGTGTCTGGGGGCCGGTACCGTATTTTTCAGATTATAAGTCGCAGTTTTTTTCATAGTTTGGCCGGGGGTGCGACTTATGCTCAGGAGCGACTTATACTCCGAAAAATACGGTATATCTATTTTTGGGGAAAACTAATATAAAACCTCACAATAAAGTCTGATTGAATGCTAAAAATGTTATGACAGACCGCCTTAAAAACGGAATGGAATTTTTTTATTTTTCTACGAAGGATAAAACCCTGAATATTGACAACATATGAACGTCACACCCCCTCTCAATCGACATATTTTACAATCAAGCCAAATGCAACAAAAATGCAACTAACAAGGGACTCCCCCCAGTAGCTCCAACCACTCGGCAGATGATTTTATGAATTTCTTTAATAAGAAAATTAAACTCATTAGAAAGGAGATTAAAGACAATGCATCGCAGCTACAACTGGGTTCTATTAACACAGATACAACTGTATCTACGACGGATACTGCAATACAAAATAGTTTCTCTCTCTTTGATGAAATAACATTAGAGGAATTGTTAAGATGTGTTAATGGGACAAAACAAACAACATGTTTACTTGACCCATCATGACAGACTGCCTTAAAAAGGGAATGGAATTTTAAAATTTTTCTATGAAAGATAAAACCCTGAATATTGACAACATATGAACGTCACACCCCCTCTCAATCCACATATTTTACAATCAAGCCAAATGCAACAAAAATGCAACAAACAGCGAAATATGAACGCGAAGGGTAAAAAAACAAAAAAACATTTACAATCTGATATATCTATTTTTGGGAAAACTAATATAAAACCTCACAATAAAGTCTGATTGAATGCTAAAAATGTTATGACAGACCGCCTTAAAAACGGAATGGAATTTTTTTATTTTTCTACGAAGGATAAAACCCTGAATATTGACAACATATGAACGTCACACCCCCTCTTAATCGACATATTTTACCATCAAGCTAAATGCAAAAAAAATGCAACAAACAGCAAAATATGAACGCGAAGGGTAAAAAAAACAAAAAACATCTACAATCTGATATATCTATTTTTGGGAAAACTAATATAAAACTTCACAATAAAGTCTGATTGAATGCTAAAAATGTTATGACAGACCGCCTTAAAAACGGAATGGAATTTTTTTTATTTTTCTACGAACGATAAAACCCTGAATATTGACAACATATGAACGTCACACCCCCTCTCAATCGACATATTTTACCATCAAGCCAAATGCAACAAAAATGCAACAAACAGCAAAATATGAACGCGAAGGGTAAAAAAAACAAAAAACACCTACAATCTGATATATCTATTTTTGGGAAAATTAATAAAAAACCTCACAATAAAGTCTGATTGAATGCTAAAAATGTTATGACAGACCGCCTTAAAAACGTAATGGAATTTCACATTTTTCTATGAAGGATAAAACCCTGAATATTGACAACATATGAACGTCACACCCCCTCTCAATCGACATATTTTACCATCAAGCCAAATGCAACAAAAATGCAACAAACAGCAAAATATGAACACACACACACTGGTGCTGGTCCACTGTTCATAGTCAGCGCGCGCACACACACACACACACACACACACACACACACACACACACACACACACACACACACACACACACACACACACACACACACACACACAAAAAAAAAACCATCTATAATCTGATATATCTGATAAATCACTAAGCTTTAGAACATGATTGATTGACACACACACACAATCACCAAAAATTATTCCTGGGCGTGGCCACCGCTGCTGCTCACTGCTCCCCTCACCTCCCAGGGGGTGATCAAGGGTGATGGGTCAAATGTAGAGAATCATTTCGCCACACCTAGTGTGTGTGTGTGTGTGTGTGTGTGTGTGTGTGTGTGTGTGTTAAAGTTAAAGTACCAATGATTGTCACACACACACACACACACACACACACACACACACACACACACACACACACACACACACACACACACCTTGCCTACTTTGTGTGGACCCACGTTTGGTCAGTATGTTGTGAGGGCCCCCCTTTCCACTATAGCTAGAATGACACATACACATCTTGCCTACTTTGTGTTGACCAACGTTTGGTCAGTATGTTGTGAGGGCCCCCCTTTCCACTATAGCTAGAATGACACATACACATCTTGCTTACTTTGTATGGACCCACGTTTGGTCAGTATGTTGTGAGGGCCCCCCTTTCCACTATAGCTAGAATGACACATACACATCTTGCCTACTTTGAGTTGACCCACGTTTGGTCAGTAGGTTGTGAGGGCCCCCCTTTCCACTATAGCTAGAATGACATACACATCTTGCCTACTTTGTGTTGACCCACGTTTGGTCAGTAGGCTGTGAGGGCCCCCCTTTCCACTATAGCTAGAATGACATACACATCTTGCCTACTTTGTGTTGACCCACGTTTGGTCAGTAGGCTGTGAGGGCCCCCCTTTCCACTATGGCTAGAATGACACATACACATCTTGCTTACTTTGTATGGACCCACGTTTGGTCAGTATGTTGTGAGGGCCCCCCTTTCCACTATAGCTAGAATGATGAAAAAAATCTATATCTAGCTAGTTGCAACCTCACTTCAGAATGCAAACATTTTACTTTTGTAGTTGTGAGGACTGACCCCTGTTGCTAGGTAGAGTTGACCACACACACACACACACACACACACACACACACACACACACACACACACACTGGGGTGGCTTGAATTACCGGACTTCATGGCTCGTAGATCAGCAGAAATACTGCTGCAGGTGGCTCGACTTTAGACACACACACACACACACACACACACACACACACACACACACACACACACACACACACACACACACACACACACACACACACACACACACACACACACACACACGCGGTTAGGCCGAGTGACAGACAGTGTGGCCATTGAGGGACAAACTGATTCAGTATCACAAATGGTGTGAATCAGCAAACATTCGTCAGAAATGTTATGAATGGAGCGGACACAAAACCGCCAGACGGGTCAAGAAGTGGCAGAAGAAAGACGGAGAGGAAGACCACGTGAGTCAGTGGACAGACGCCGGAAAGAAAGGGCATTGTGGGGGGGCGGGTGGGGGGCAATGCTGAGTAAGCACAAGTCAACCGGTCAGTTACAGTAACTACTGCACACACACACTCTTGTACTTCTGACCTTCTTGAGACTTCCAAAAATGCCTCCCTCTTTAGGACCAGCCTTTCTAGATATATAAAGAAGTGTATTTACAACATTAATAATATATACATACTATGCAAATATAAAAAAGGTAAGCTTTTAGTTCATTATTATTATTACAGTATGTCTCTGTTTATTTTTTAAATTAATTTTGGCCAGAAGAAGCACATTTCCATTTCTTACACACACTTGTTATTTCATATGTTGACCAGAGGGGGGGGGCACTTTTAAAAGCGACACACAGTCAATTTGAAAAATCCCTCCTTTTTGGGACAACCCTCATGTTGATAGATGTCACCAGCAGGGGTGCAAATGTGACATTCTACATATATATATTTTTTTTTTAAATACATTTTGGCCAAAGGGGGCGCATTTCAATTTCTTACAAACACTTGTTATTACACATGTTGACCACAGGGGGAGCACTTTTAAATGCGACACACAGTCAATTTGAAAAATGCCTCCTTTTCCGGACCACCCTCATTTTGATAGATTTCACCACAAATAAGACATTCTACATATTTATTTTATTTTTTTAATGAATTTTGGCCAAAGGGGGCGCATTTCAATTTCTTACACACACCTGTTGTTGCATATGTTGGTCAGAGGGGGAGCACTTACATTTTTTTACACACTTGTTATTTCATATGTTGACCTGAGGGGGAGCACTTTTAAAAGCGACACACTGTCAATTTGAAAAATCCCTACTTTTTGGGACCACCCTCATTTTGATAGATTTCACCACAAATAAGACATTCTACATATTTATTTTATTTTTTTATTTAATTTTGGCCAAAGGGGGCGCATTTCAATTTCTTACACACACTTGTTATAACATATGTTGACCACAGGGGGAGCACTTTTAAAACCGACACACAGTCAATGTGAAAAATCCCTCCTTTTTGGGACCACCCTCATGTTGATAGATTTCACCACAAATGAGACATTGTCTATTAGATGCAATGTTATTGATTTATGTCATCACTTGTTCACACCTCCTCATATGGAAGATACTTTTCCTTCTTCATGTCTCAAGAAGGGTAGAAATACAAGAAGACACCATTGAATTTTGGTCATTTCCCAACCAGTATTCAACAACACAAACACAATGTTGAAACAACATGCTTTTTGACGACGTTTGACCTTTGAAATTTGGTCATTTCCCAACCAGTATACAACAACACAAATACAACGTTGAAACAACATGTTTTTTGATGACGTTTGACCATTGAATTTTGGTCATTTCCCAACCAATATTCAACAACACAAACACAATGTTGAAACAACATGCTTTTTGACGATGTTTGACCATTGAATTTTGGTCATTTCCCAACCAATATTCCACAACACAAACACAACGTTGAAACAACATGCTTTTTGACGACGTTTGACCATTGAATTTTGGTCATTTCCCAACCAGTATTCAACAACACAAATACAACGTTGAAACAACATGCTTTTTGACGACGTTTGACCATTGAATTTTGGTCATTACCCAACCAGTATTCAACAACACAAATACAACGTTGAAACAACATGCTTTTTGACGACGTTTGACCATTGAATTTTGGTCATTTCCCAACCAATATTCTACAACACAAACACAACGTTGAAACAACATGCTTTTTAACGACGTTTGACCATTGAATGTTGGTCATTTCCCAACCAGTATTCAACAACACAAACACAACGTTGAAACAACATGCTTTTTGACAACGTTTATCCATTGAATTTTGGTCATTTCCCAACCAGTATTCAACAACACAAACACAACGTTAAAACAACATGCTTTTTGACGACGTTTGACCTTTGAAATTTGGTCATTTCCCAACCAGTATCCAACAACACAAATACAACGTTGAAACAACATGTTTTTTGATGACGTTTGACCATTGAATTTTGGTCATTTCCCAACCAGTATTCAACAACACAAACACAACGTTGAAACAACATGCTTTTTGACGACGTTTGACCATTGAATTTTGGTCATTTCCCAACCAATATTCTACAACACAAACACAACGTTGAAACAACATGCTTTTTAACGACGTTTGACCATTGAATTTTGGTCATTTCCCAACCAATATTCTACAACACAAACACAACGTTGAAACAACATGCTTTTTGACGACGTTTGACCTTTGAATTTTGGTCATTTCCCAACCAGTATTCAACAACACAAACACAACATTGAAACAACATGCTTTTTGACAACATTTGACCATTGAATTTTGGTCATTTCTCAACCAATATTCAACAACACAAACACAACATTGAAACAACATGCTTTTTGACAACTTTGACCATTGAATTTTGGTCATTTCCCAACCAGTATTCTACAACACAAATACAACATTGCAACAACATGCATTTTGACGACGTTTGACCATTGAATTTTGCTCATTTCCCGACCAGTATTCAACAACACAAACACAACGTTGAAACAACATGCTTTTTGACGACGTTTGACCATTGAATTTTGGTCATTTCCCAACCAATATTCTACAACACAAACGCAACGTTGAAACAACATGCTTTTTGACAACATTTGACCATTGAATTTTGGTCATCTCCCAACCAATATTCAACAACACAAACACAACATTGAAACAACATGCTTTTTGACAACGTTTGACCATTGAATATTGGTAATTTCCCAACCAATATTCTACAACACAAACACAACGTTGAAACAACATGCTTTTTGACAACGTTTGACCATTGAATTTTGGTCATTTCCCAACCAGTATTCAACAACACAAACACAATGTTGAAACAACATGCTTTTTGACAACACTTGACCATTGAATTTTGGTCATTTCCCAACCAGTATTCAACAACACAAATACAATATTGCAACAACATGCATTTTGACGACGTTTGACCATTGAATTTTGGTCATTTCCCAACCAATATTCTACAACACAAACACAACGTTGAAACAACATGCTTTTTGACGACGTTTGACCATTGAATTTTGGTCATTTCCCAACCAGTATTCAACAACACAAACACAATGTTGAAACAACATGCTTTTTGACAACACTTGACCATTGAAATTTGGTCATTTCTCGTTCAACAGCGTTGATCCAACGTTGGGCATCAACCTTGTCTCAACTTACAAATACTTGGAAATGCTTAGAAAATATGAAGTGTTCCCCGGAGAATTTAGCGTGGAACTAACGCAAACGTCCCAAAGATTTTCCTGCACTAAAACCCCCGCCGTGATCCAGAGGAAAAAAACGGGTCCTGAGTCAAAACTGTCCAACGTGCATATAAAATATGATATTTTTTTTTACAGCATCTATAATTTCAAAGATTGTTTCAACTAAATTCTTGTGAGAGCAGCTTTCAGATGCAAACATCCTATATCAAAACCCACAGGTGATAACATTTAATTATTTTCGATCAGGCATGAGAATATGAAAATAGGTGTGCTCTCATGGCTCATATAGGCTGCACCTTTGCAGGCACGTTAGCCAGAAGAGCTAAAACATGATGCAGCCTGATGGAGGTTATATCTAATACTCCAGCAGGAGAAACTCGATGCTCCGCTATAAATCTTCACCACAGATATCTTTGACGAGGTTATTGACGACCGCTCGTCTCGCCCATAAATCCACCTCTCTTGCACCGTGCATGTGGGTTTTTTTTCACTTCATGTTGTTTGGGGGCCAACTCACACATCCTGCTAGTATAGGGGATAGTTTACGAGAGGAGTTGGATAGACTCTCACATACTGGACTAAGAAGGATGCTTGTGGAGATGATTGACGCCAGGGTTTAGTGCAGGCCTGGGCAATTATTTTGCCTCGGGGGGGCCAATTTTAGAGAGAAAAAAAATGTGTCTGGGGGCCGGTATATGTGATTTTTAGGAACTCTAATACAAAACCTCCCAATAATGTCTGATTGAATGCTAAAAACATTATGACAGACCGCCTTAAATAACAGAATTTTACATTTTTTTACTGAAAGAGACACCCAGAATGTACAGGAAAATAAAGAATGTGGGATTTACAATATTTACTACGAAGGATAAAACCCTGAATATTGACAACATATGAACGTCACCCCCCCTCTACATCGAAATAGTCTACAATCAAGCGAAACGCAACAAACACAGCGAAATATGAACGCGAAGGGTAAAAAAAAAAAAAAACTACAATCTGATTTATCTGATATTAAGATTTAGAACTTTGTTGTAAAAATCTCTTTCCACGTCTGTCCCTGACACCCACATTTCAGGTTAACACTCTGTGGAAACGCTCCCCACCCACACTGCTTGGTGCCTGGTCTGAGCTGCTGTGACTTACGTTACTATAGTAACTAATTAGATGACCATAGTAACTAAATAGATTACCATAATGCAGACCTGGGCAATTATTTTGACTAAAGGGCCGAATTTAGAGAAAAAAAATGTGTCTAGGACCCGGTATATCTGATTTTTAGGAACTCTAATACAAAACCTCACAATAATGTCTGATTGAATGCTAAAAACGTTATGACAGACCGCCTTAAAAAACGGAATTTTACATTTTTTTTACTGAAAGAGACACCCAGAATGTACAGGAAAATAAAGAATGTGGGATATACAATATTAACTATGAACGATAAAACGCTGAATATTGACAACAAATGAACGTCACCCCCCCCCTCTACATCGAAATAGTCTACAATCAAGCGAAACGCAACAAAAATGCAACAAACACAGCAAAATATGAACGCGAAGGGTAAAAAAAATCTAATACATCACTAAGCTTAAAACTTTGTTGTTAAAACCTCCTTCCGCGTCTGTCCCTGACACCCGCATTTCAGGCTGACACTGTGGAAACGCTCCCTGCCAGGTTCAAACACTGATGACATCTATTAAACAAGACAAGAGGCAAACAATCAAACAGAAGCAGAGTTCAATTTGGACTCAATATTGAGGAGAAAACGTGTCGACTTGTAACCTCTTGCAGTGTCACCCACGCTCTGCCAAAAGATTGCGCTCCTCCTTCTTTATTTGACTTTCTCCCCCCCCCACCTGACCACAGCTGCTTCCAGAGGGAAGTGGGTCGTAAACAGCGCCGCAGTTCAATAGAAGAGGTCGTAAAATAGTTCAAAAAGAGTTCCATAAAATAGTTCAAAAAGAGTTCGTCTGGAAATTGGGCAGATCCTTGGTTCTCTCCGCTTTGAAGTCCTTGGGCCAGAACAACATCCTTCTGTTGATTACCACACATGAAAGAACACAGCAACACCATCTTGCTCCCCCCCCCCACGACACAGTGGAGATTTACGAGCCTTTCTCTTGGTAGGCCTCAAAGACAGCCTTGTGTCTTCTTGTCAGGAACACAATGTAATACAAAGTTTTTGTGATAATTTAGAAACAATTATTCTAACACTCCCCACCCACACTGCTTGGTGCCTGGTCTGAGCTGTTGTGACTTAGATTACCATAGTAACTAATTACATGACCATAGTAACTAATTAGATGACCATAGTAACTAGTATATCATCCATAAGCGCAGATTCCAACCATTGAAATACTTTATATAGTTGAAGACTTAGAAAACATAAGTGCACATCATAATGGCAGCTACACTTTACATCTTAAAGATCTTTTATTGGGAATGTCCGACGGGCCAGATTGAGAAGCTTAACGGGTCTTAATTTGCCCAGGTCTGATGCAAAAACGACACCGACGGAGGTGGCACGACAACACACATCTGAGCATACAGCTCCTCTTTTTGTGGTTTGTGTTGCACATGAAAGTGATTATTTATGTTGTTGGTTTTTTTTCTAAACAAAAACTCCCATTTTACCAGAAATAAATGATTGTTTTGTTTGTGCCATGTGCCTTAATGATGTTTGTGCCATGTGCCTTAATGATGTTTGTGCCATGTGCCTTAATGATGTTTGTGCCATGTGCCTTAATGATGTTTGTGCCATGTGCCTAAATGATGTTTGTGCCATGTGCCCTAATGATGTTTGTGCCATGTGCCTTAATGATGTTTGTGCCATGTGCCTTAATGATGTTTGTGCCATGTGCCCTAATGATGTTTGTGCCATGTGCCCTAATGATATTTGTGCCATGTGCCTTAATAATGTTTGTGCCATGTGCCTTAATGTTATTTGTGCCATGTGCCCTAATGATGTTTGTGCCATGTGCCCTAATGATGTTTGTGCCATGTGCCCTAATTTTTTATTTTATTTTTTATTTTTATTTATTTTTTTGTCCTGTGCAGCTTCTCAGGCCAATCATATAGTTGATGTAGATGCCCATATCGGCTGTTCAGGTTTATGTGCCGTAATGATGTTTGTGCCATGTGCCCTGATGATGTTTGTGCCATGTGCCCTAATGATGTTTGTGCCATGTGCCCTGATGATGTTTGTGCCTTAACGACGTGCTTATAGGCTACCAGACGTACAATACAGTGCAAAAGTGTCAGGCCAGGGTTATATTTGTCGTTTTAGCAATCTTATTATTACGAGCGTACGTTATGCTCATCAAATTAACCAGAAAAATTATAAACTTCCTTAATCATTTTCTTATGTATTTATTTAAGAGTGAACACAGTAACTAATCAAAGGAGCTGGAATACAAAGAGATTGTTATTGACGTGTAAAGATGACAAAGATAGTGGTGGCCCAATACTTTTGCACTTTTGTATCTCCATCGTATTTATTGACAGATGTTTATTTATTTTGTATCCAGTGTGGAAATACTTTATCAGGAGAATAAAAACTATAGCTTTTTTTTAATCAATTTTGGTTCCTAATGTTGATTTGTCCATTGAATTTTGGTCATTTCCCAACCAATATTCTACAACACAAACACAACGTTGAAACAACATGCTTTTTGACGACGTTTGACCATTGAATTTTGGTCATTTCCCAACCACAACTCGGGTGAAGAGAGGGGCGGAGCTTTCAACCGATCACCACCTGGTGGTGAGTTGGCTGCGATGGTGGGGGAGGATGCCGGACAGACCTGGCAGGCCCAAACGCATTGTGAGCGTTTGCTGGGAACGTCTGGCAGAGTCTCCTGTCAGAGAGAGTTTCAATTCCCACCTCCGGAAGAACTTTGAACATGTCACGAGGGAGGTGCTGGACATTGAGTCCGAGTGGACCATGTTCCCTCTATTGTCGAGGCAGCTGATTGGAGCGGTGGCCGCAAGGTAGTTGGTGCCTGTCGTGGCGGTAATCCTAGAACCCATTGGTGGACACCGGCGGTGAGGGATGCCGTCAAGCTGAAGAAGGAGTCCTATCGGGTTCTTTTGGCTCATAGGACTCCTGAGGCAGCGGACAGGTACCGACAGGCCAAGCGGTGTGCGGCTTCAGCGGTCGCGGAGGCAAAAACTCGGACATGGGAGGAGTTCGGGGAAGCCATGGAAAACGACTTCCGGACGGCTTCGAAGCGATTCTGGACCACCATCCGCCGCCTCAGGAAGGGGAAGCAGTGCACTATCAACACCGTGTATGGTGGGGATGGTGTTCTGCTGACCTCGACTGCGGATGTTGTGGATCGGTGGAGGGAATACTTCGAAGACCTCCTCAATCCCACCAACACGTCTTCCTATGAGGAAGCAGTGCCTGGGGGGTCTGTGGTGGGCTCTCCTATTTCTGGGGCTGAGGTTGCTGAGGTAGTTAAAAAGCTCCTCGGTGGCAAGGCCCCGGGGGTGGATGAGATCCGCCCGGAGTTCCTTAAGGCTCTGCATGCTGTGGGGCTGTCTTGGTTGACAAGACTCTGCAGCATCGCGTGGACATCGGGGGCGGTACCTCTGGATTGGCAGACCGGGGTGGTGGTTCCTCTCTTTAAGAAGGGGAACCGGAGGGTGTGTTCTAACTATCCTGGGATCACACTCCTCAGCCTTCCCGGTAAGGTCTATTCAGGTGTACTGGAGAGGAGGCTACGCCGGATAGTCGAACCTCGGATTCAGGAGGAACAGTGTGGTTTTCGTCCTGGTCGTGGAACTGTGGACCAGCTCTATACTCTCGGCAGGGTCCTTGAGGGTGCATGGGAGTTTGCCCAACCAGTCTACATGTGCTTTGTGGACTTGGAGAAGGCATTCGACCGTGTCCCTCGGGAAGTCCTGTGGGGAGTGCTCAGAGAGTATGGGGTATCGGACTGTCTGATTTTGGCGGTCCGCTCCCTGTATGATCAGTGTCAGAGCTTGGTCCGCATTGCCGGCAGTAAGTCGGACACGTTTCCAGTGAGGGTTGGACTCCGCCAAGGCTGCCCTTTGTCACCCATTCTGTTCAGAACTTTTATGGACAGAATTTCTAGGCGCAGTCAAGGCGTTGAGGGGATCCGGTTTGGTGGCTGCAGGATTAGGTCTCTGCTTTTTGCAGATGATGTGGTCCTGATGGCTTCATCTGGCTAGGATCTTCAGCTCTCGCTGGATCGGTTCGCAGCCGAGTGTGAAGCGACTGGGATGAGAATCAGCACCTCCAAGTCCGAGTCCATGGTTCTCGCCCGGAAAAGGGTGGAATGCCATCTCCGGGTTGGGGAGGAGACCCTGCCCCAAGTGGAGGAGTTCAAGTACCTCGGAGTCTTGTTCACGAATGAGGGAAGAGTGGATCGTGAGATCGACAGGCGGATCGGTGCGGCGTCTTGAGTAATGCGGACGCTGTATCGATCCGTTGTGGTGAAGAAGGAGCTGAGCCGGAAGGCAAAGCTCTCAATTTACCGGTCGATCTACGTTCCCATCCTCACCTATGGTCATGAGCTTTGGGTTATGACCGAAAGGACAAGATCATGGGTACAAGCGGCCGAAATGAGTTTCCTCCGCCGGGTGGCGGGTCTCTCCCTTAGAGATAGGGTGAGAAGCTCTGTCATACGGGGGGAGCTCAAAGTAAAGCCGCTGCTCCTCCACATGGAGAGGAGCCAGATGAGGTGGTTCGGGCATCTGGTCAGGATGCCACCCGATCGCCTCCCTCGGGAGGTGTTTAGGGCACGTCCGACCGGTAGGAGGCCACGGGGAAGACCCAGGACACGTTGGGAAGACTATGTCTCCCGGCTGGCCTGGGAACGCCTCGGGATCCCCCGGGAGGAGCTGGACGAAGTGGCTGGGAAGAGGGAAGTCTGGGCTTCCGTGCTTAGGCTGCTTCCCCCGCGACCCGACCTCGGATAAGCGGAAGAAGATGGATGGATGGATGGATGGATGGATATTTAACCAGGAAAAAAAAAAACCCATCTGGGTTGTTGTTTTTTAGTTTTTCCTTGCCCGGATATGGGTTTAGATCAGGGGATGTCTTGTGAATTAGTGAAGTTTGAGGCACTGGTGATTAATGGCTACATAAATAAAATGTGATTGATTGATAAATATACAGGAGCCAGATGAGGTGGTTCGGGCATCTGGTCAGGACGCCACCCGAACGGCTCCCTAGGGAGGGGTTTAGGGCACGTAAGACCCAGGACACGTTGGGAAGACTATGTCTCCCGGCTGGCCTGGGAACGCCTCGGGATCCCCCGGGAGGAGCTGGGCGAAGTGGCTGGGGAGAGGGAAGTCTGGGTGTCAGGTTCAAGCACTGATGACATCTATTAATCAGACAAGAAGCAAGGAATCAATCAGAGACAGAGTTCAATTTAGCTCATGAGGAGAACGCATGGAGCTGAACACTTAGTCGCAGTCTCGCCCTACGCTCTAAGGTTCAGCTCTTGCGTCCTTCTATTTATTCAGGAATTCCACAGCCAACAACACTAAGGCCACCTCTAAAAGGAGTGGTCACATATATTATGCAAAGCAGGTCCAGGACGCACAATACGTGATGGAATGTGCTGGGGGCCTTGTGATTTCGCCTTGTCCCCGCTTCATCTGCGTGTTGGCATCTTATCTTCGTTGAGGTCCTTGAAGTCTCTGCTTCGTCTGCGTGCCGTCATCTTATCTTCGTTGAGGTCGTTGAAGTCCTTGGCTGTTAGCGGACTAAAACAAAGATAACATCTACGGCTGAGACCACCCCTCAGACAAGAAGTCTTTGTCCTTGCACAGATTAGAAAAGTCCAACTTGAGCACAATAGCTAAATAACTAAAGCAACGGACTTTAAGCATACTAAAGTTAGTGTGATAATATATACATAATTATTCTAACACTGGGCTTCTCTGCTTAGGCTGCTGCCCCCGTGACAAAACCTCGGATAAGTGGAATAAGATGGATGGATGGATGGATGGACTACAGATGTTCAACAATTTGAAGCCGTCCATTTTGCTGCTTTTAAGCATTTGATAATGCTTCAAAATGAAGCTTCCTGCTTCCTGATTTGCAAATCATTTTCAACCCATATTCAATTGAATGCACTACAAAGACAACATATTTGCAAATTTTTTGCAAATAATAATTAACTTAGAATTTCATGGCTGCAACATGTGCCAAAGTAGTTGGTAAAGGGCATGGTCACCACTATGTTACATCACCTTTCCTTTTAACAACACTCAATAAACGACTGGGAACTGAGGAAAGTAATTGTTGAAGCTTTGAAAGTGGAATTCTTTCCCATTCTTGTTTTATGTAGAGCTTCAGTCGTACAAACACAACGTTGAAACAACATGCTTTTTGATGACGTTTTATCACTGTTGGGTTGTGACGTTGATTTGACTATTGAATTTTGGTCATTTCCCAACCAGTATTCAACAACACAAGATGTTTATTTATTTTGTATCCAGTGTGAGAATACTTTATCAGGAGAATAAAAACTATACCGGTGTGTTTGCGGTCATGTTTGTCATACACAGATCAGGTGACCGGTACAATTAAGAAAGGCGGGGCTTCCACGGACTTTTTATATGTCTGTCCGATGGTGAAAATTTACGATGTTTCCCCTTTCATGATCCCCTTCCCGACTCCCTCTGCTATCTCACGAAGCTCGTCTTCCTGCAAAGTGTCCCCGTGACATCAGCACAGGTAGAAACACACCCCTCCTAATCCCAGGGAGCGCCTTGTCGTGTCTTCTCCTTCTCGTCCCACACCCGCCTTCCCTTCTCTTGTTTGCTTTTATTGCTCTTACCTGAGCTTTTTTCCCATGCGCTCCCTTCTCGCCCCAGGCTGGATATTAAAGGATCAATGAGGATGTATCTCCTCTATCGGCTGCAAGGTTCACACCTGCAAAACAACACAACGTACACACTAGGGTTGTCTCCGTACCAATTGTTAGAATAATGATGTAGAAGTTATCACACAACTCTTATGTTTAAAGGCCGTTGCTATGGTTATTATCAATGGTCAATCAATCAATCAAGATGTGGATCTAACATAATAGCGAGAATCCAGTCCATAATGGATCTAACATAATAGTGAGAGTCCAGTCCATAGTGGATCTAACATAATAGTAAGAGTCCAGTCCATAGTGGATCTAACATAATAGTGTGAGTCCAGTCCATAGTGGATCTAAAATAATATTATGAGAGTCCAGTCCATAGTGGATCTAAGATAATAGTGTGAGAGTCCAGTCCATAGTGGATCTAACATAATAGTGTGAGAGTCCAGTCCATAGTGGATCTAACATAATAGTGAGAGTCTAGTCCATAGTGGATCTAACATAATAGTGTGAGAGTCCAGTCCATAGTGGATCTAACATAATAGTGTGAGAGTCCAGTCGATTGTGTATCTAACATAATAGTGGGAGTCCAGTCCATACTGGATCTAACATAATAGTGTGAGAGTCCAGTCCATAGTGGATCTAACATAATAGTGTGAGAGTCCAGTCCATAGTGGATCTAACATAATAGTGTGAGTCCAGTCCATAGTGGATGTAACATAATAGTGAGAGTCCAGTCCATAGTGGATCTAACATAATAGTGTGAGAGTCCAGTCCATAGTGGATCTAACATAATAGTGTGAGAGTCCAGTCCATAGTGGATCTAACATAATATTGTGAAAGTCCAGTCCATAGTGGATTTAACATAATAGTGTGACAGTCCAGTCCATAGTGGATCTAACATAATAGTGTGAAAGTCCAGTCCATAGTGGATTTAGCATAATAGTGTGAGAGTCCAGTCCATAGTGGCTCTAACATAATAGTGTGAGAGTCCAGTCCATAGTGGATCTAACAAAAGAGTGTGAGAGTCCAGTCCATAGTGGATCTAAGATAATAGTGTGAGAGTCCAGTCCATAGTGGATCTAACATAATAGTGTGAGT
This sequence comes from Nerophis lumbriciformis, assembly GCF_033978685.3. Classification (NCBI taxonomy): domain Eukaryota; kingdom Metazoa; phylum Chordata; class Actinopteri; order Syngnathiformes; family Syngnathidae; genus Nerophis; species Nerophis lumbriciformis. The sequence goes on along the minus strand of NC_084583.2, from coordinate 15,552,670 downwards.
CAAGTCCACACGTACACACTAGGGTTGTCTCCGTACCAATTGTTAGAATAATGATGTAGAAGTTATCACTTAACTCTTGTGTTTAAAGGCCGTTGCTATGGTTATTATCAATGGTCAATCAATCAAGATGTGGATCTAACATAATAGTGTGAGAGTCCAGTTTATAATGGATCTAACATAATAGTGAGAGTCCAGTCTATAGTGGATCTAACATACAGTAATAGTGTGAGAGTCCAGTCCATCGTGGGTCTAACATAATATTATGAGAGTCCAGTCCATAGTGGATCTAACATAATAGTGAGAGTCCAGTCCATAGTGGATCTAACATAATAGTGTGAGAGTCCAGTCCATAGTGGATCTAACATAATAGTGTAAGAGTCCAGTCCATAATGGATCTAACATAATAGTGAGAGTCCAGTCCATAGTGGATCTAACATAACAGTGTGAGAGTCCAGTCCATAATGGATCTAACATAATAGTGTGAGAGTCCAGTCCATCGTGGGTCTAACATAATATTATGAGAGTCCAGTCCATAGTGGATCTAACATAATAGTGAGAGTCCAGTCCATAGTGGATCTAACATAATAGTATGAGAGTCCAGTCCATAGTGGATCTAACATAATAGTGTGAGAATCCAGTCCATAGTGGGTCTAACATAATATTGTGAGAGTCCAGTCCATAGTGGATCTAACATAATAGTGTGAGAGTCCAGTCCATAGTGGATCTAACATAATAGTGTGAGAGTCCAGTCCATAGTGGGTCTAACATAATATTGTGAGAGTCCAGTCCATAGTGGATCTAACATAATAGTGAGAGTCTAGTCCATAGTGGATCTAACATAATAGTGTGAGAGTCCAGTCCATAGTGGATCTAACATAATAGTGTGAGAGTCCAGTCCATAGTGGATGTAACATAATAGTGAGAGTCCAGTCAATAGTGGATTTAACATAATAGTGTGAGAGTCCAGTCCATAGTGGATCTAACATAATAGTGTGAGAGTCCAGTCCATAGTGGATCTAACATAATAGTGAGAGTCCAGTCTATAGTGGATCTAACATAATAGTGTGAGGGTCCAGTCCATAGTGGATCTAACATAATATTGTGAAAGTCCAGTCCATAGTAGATTTAACATAATAGTGTGACAGTCCAGTCCATAGTGGATCTAACATAATAGTGAGAGTCTAGTCCATAGTGGATCTAACATAATAGTGTGAGAGTCCAGTCCATAGTGGATCTAACATAATAGTGTGAGAGTCCAGTCCATAGTGGATCTAACATAATAGTGAGAGTCCAGTCAATAGTGGATTTAACATAATAGTGTGAGAGTCCAGTCCATAGTGGATCTAACATAATAGTGTGAGAGTCCAGTCCATAGTGGATCTAACATAATAGTGAGAGTCCAGTCCATAGTGGATCTAACATAATAGTGTGAGGGTCCAGTCCATAGTGGATCTAACATAATAGTGAGAGTCTAGTCCATAGTGGATCTAACATAATAGTGTGAGAGTCCAGTCCATAGTGGATCTAACATAATAGTGTGAGAGTCCAGTCCATAGTGGATCTAACATAATAGTGAGAGTCCAGTCCATAGTGGATCTAACATAATAGTGTGAGGGTCCAGTCCATAGTGGATCTAACATAATATTGTGAAAGTCCAGTCCATAGTAGATTTAACATAATAGTGTGACAGTCCAGTCCATAGTGGATCTAACATAATAGTGAGAGTCTAGTCCATAGTGGATCTAACATAATAGTGTGAGAGTCCAGTCCATAGTGGATCTAACATAATAGTGTGAGAGTCCAGTCCATAGTGGATCTAACATAATAGTGAGAGTCCAGTCAATAGTGGATTTAACATAATAGTGTGAGAGTCCAGTCCATAGTGGATCTAACATAATAGTGTGAGAGTCCAGTCCATAGTGGATCTAACATAATAGTGAGAGTTCAGTCCATAGTGGATCTAACATAATAGTGTGAGGGTCCAGTCCATAGTGGATCTAACATAATAGTGTGAGAGTCCAGTCCATAGTGGATCTAACATAATAGTGAGAGTCCAGTCAATAGTGGATTTAACATAATAGTGTGAGAGTCCAGTCCATAGTGGATCTAACATAATAGTGTGAGAGTCCAGTCCATAGTGGATCTAACATAATAGTGAGAGTCCAGTCCATAGTGGATCTAACATAATAGTGTGAGGGTCCAGTCCATAGTGGATCTAACATAATATTGTGAAAGTCCAGTCCATAGTAGATTTAACATAATAGTGTGACAGTCCAGTCCATAGTGGATCTAACATAATAGTGAGAGTCCAGTCCATAGTGGATCTAACATAATAGTATGAGAGTCCAGTCCATAGTGGATCTAACATAATAGTGTGAGAATCCAGTCCATAGTGGGTCTAACATAATATTGTGAGAGTCCAGTCCATAGTGGATCTAACATAATAGTGTGAGAGTCCAGTCCATAGTGGATCTAACATAATAGTGTGAGAGTCCAGTCCATAGTGGATCTAACAAAATAGTGTGAGAGTCCAGTCCATAGTGGATCTAACATAATAGTGTGAGAGTCCAGTCCATAGTGGATCTAACATAATAGTGAGAGTCCAGTCAATAGTGGATTTAACATAATAGTGTGAGAGTCCAGTCCATAGTGGATCTAACATAATAGTGTGAGAGTCCAGTCCATAGTGGATCTAACATAATAGTGAGAGTCCAGTCCATAGTGGATCTAACATAATAGTGTGAGGGTCCAGTCCATAGTGGATCTAACATAATATTGTGAAAGTCCAGTCCATAGTAGATTTAACATAATAGTGTGACAGTCCAGTCCATAGTGGATCTAACATAATAGTGTGACAGTCCAGTCCATAGTGGATCTAACATAATAGTGTGAAAGTCCAGTCCATAGTGGATTTAGCATAATAGTGTGAGAGTCCAGTCCATAGTGGATCTAACATAATAGTGTGAGAGTCCAGTCCATAGTGGATCTAACAAAATAGTGTGAGAGTCCAGTCCATAGTGGATCTAACATAATAGTGTGAGAGTCCAGTCCATAGTGGATCTAACATAATAGTGTGAGTCAAGTCCATAGTGGATCTAACATAATAGTGTGAGAGTCCAGTCCATAGTGGATCTAACATAATAGTGTGAGTCAAGTCCATAGTGGATCTAACATAATAGTGAGAGTCCAGTCCATAGTGGATCTAACATAATAGTGTGAGAGTCCAGTCCATAGTGGATCTAACATAATATTGTGAGAGTCCAGTCCATAATGGATATAACATAATAGTGAGAGTCCAGTCCATAGTGGATCTAACATAACAGTGTGAGAGTCCAGTCCATAGTGGATCTAACATAATAGTGGGAGTCCAGTCCATAGTGGATCCAACATAATAGTGTGAGAGTCCAGTCCATAGTGGATCTAACATAATAGTGTGAGAGTCCAGTCCATAGTGGATCTAACTTAATAGTGAGAGAGTCTAGTCCATAGTGGATTTAACTTAATAGTGAGAGAGTCCAGTCCATAGTAGATCTAACATAATAGTGTGAGAGTCCAGTCCATAGTGGATCTAACTTAATAGTGAGAGAGTCCAGTCCAAAGTGGATCTAACATAATAGTGAGAGTCCAATCCATAGTGGATCTAGCATAATAGTGAGAGTCCAGTCCATACTGGTTCTAACATAATAGTGTGAGAGTCCAGTCCATAGTGGATCTAACATAATAGTGTGAGAGTCCAGTCCATAGTGGATCTAACATAATAGTGAGAGTCCAGTCCATAGTGGATCTAACATAATAGTGAGAGTCCAGTCCATACTGGATCTAACATAATAGTGTGAGAGTCCAGTCCATAGTGGATCTAACATAATAGTGTGAGAGTCCAGTCCATAGTGGATCTAACATAATAGTGAGAGTCCAGTCCATAGTGGATCTAACATAATATTGTGAGAGTTCAGTCCATAGTGGATCTAGCATAATGTTAGTGCGAGTGAAGCATGTTTAGCTATTCCTCGTCCTCCAGTGATAATAGTACTTGTAAGAAACACATTTTATTTGTTTCCATGGAGGCCAAGATTAGTGATTTAGAAGTATTTAACTTCACCTTCATCTTTACTTTTTACACCAAAATGCGTCCATTCTCCCTTTTCTGTCTACACACTGTGTCTGCTTGTAAGTACTCTGTGTGTGTGCGCTGCCGAACATGCTCCTCTGCTGGTAAAACCAGCAATGTCACCACGTGACCACGACAGGGTTTTAGAGGTGGTATTCTACCTAATATGATTCATTAGTACCGTGGTACTATACTAGTACTGGTACTATACTAGTACTGGTATACCGTACAACCCTAAGTTACACACACATTACAACTGGTTCAAAAAGGCATTTTTACACACAAAAACACTTCTTTTGACCGTCTCTAAGATGTGCAAACGCGCCTTTGAACGCAGCGTTGGCCGAGGCAGGAAGTGACTTCCATGCATGGTGTCAGCGCTGACACATGATCATGTGAGCGCTGACAGAGCCGTGACATGTACATGAACACACACTCCGCACGCTGTGTGTTTCTTGCATTTGCTCAGCAATGACTGAACGGCTGCCACCAGTCAACAAAGACAGCCTTGTGTGGCGTGTGTGTGTGTGTGTGTGTGTGTGTGTGTGTGTGTGTGTGTGTGTGTGTGTGTGTGTGTGTGTGTGTGTGTGTGTGTGTGTGTGTGTGTGTTATTGTATTTCTACCCTTCTTGAGACATGAAGAAGGAAAAGTATCTTCCATATGATGAGATTCTTCAAATGTGTCGATTTTAAAAGTGCTCCCCCTCTGGTCAATATATGAAATAACAAGTGTGTGTAAAAAAGTTTGAAGTGCTCCCGCTCTGGCAACATATGAAATAACAAGTGTGTGTAAGAAATTGAAATGCACCCACTTTGGCCAAAATGTATTAAAAAAAAAATAATAATAATAATATGTATATAGAGACATACTACGGAGCCCCTAAAGGGACATGGGGGGAAGCATTTTTTAATAATTTTAATTATTTAATTTTATTTTTTTTAGACTAATTTTTTTCTATAAAGTTATAAAAAAAAAATTAAAAAACTTTAAAAAAAATGTTTATAATTTTTTTTTTTTTTTTTTTTACACATGTGTCTCGTGCGCATGAGAAACATGTCTAGAAAAAAAAAAAGTCAATTATAAAAAAAAAATTCCCCCCCATGTCCCCTCAGGGGCTCTGTAACATAATGTAATAACTTGAAGTAAATAATGAAGATTAAAAAATAATTACAAACAAAAAATTAAAAAAAAAAACAAAGATTTACTTAAAGCAGTATCTCGTGCATACGAGAAACTTTTTATAAAGTTGTAAAAGAAAACAAAAAAACATTTATCTTTTTTTTCTTTTTTTTTCCGACATGTATCTCGTGCGCACGAGATACATGTCGGAAAAAATATATATATATTATATTTTTTTTAAATTCCCCCATGTCCCTTTAGGGGCGCCATAACATACTGTAATAACTTGAAGTAAATACTGAAGATTAAAAACCAATTACAGACAAAAAATTTAAAAAAACAAAGATTTACTAAATGCAGTCTTTTTCTCACAATGTGTCGACTTTTTTCTTATAAAATTGGGAACAATTTCTCATATTCTTTCTGTTTCTGTAATGTTGCAATATTTTTTCATAAAATTATGACTTTTTTCATGTACAATTATTACTTTTTAATGCAATACGGTGACATTTGTCATATAAAATTCGGACTTTTATCACAATATTGCTCAATTTATTTTCTTTTGATATGTATATAGAGACATACTACGGAGCCCCTAAAGGGACATGGGGGATTTTTTAAATATAATGTATTTTATTTTATTTTATTTTAGACATGTATCTCGTGCACACGAGAAACTTTTTATAAAGTTATAAAAGAAAAAAGAAAAAATTATAAAATGTTTTTTTTTTTTTTTCGACATGTATCTCGTGCGCACGAGATACATGTCCAAAAAAATATATATATATATTATTAAAAAAAAAATCCCCCATGTCCCTTTAGGGGCGCCATAACATACTGTAATAACTTGAAGTAAATACTGAAGATTAAAAACCAATTACAGACAAAAAATTAAAAAAAAACAAAGATTTACTAAATGCAGTCTTTTTCTCACAATGTGTCGACTTTTTTCTTATAAAATTGGGAACAATTTCTCATATTCTTTCTGTTTCTGTAATATTGCAATATTTTTTCGTACAATTATAACTTTTTTCATGTAAAATTGTAACTTTTTTCACGTAAAATTATTACTTTTTAATGCAAGATGGTGACATTTGTCATATAAAATTCTGACGTGTATCACAATATTGCCAATTGTCTTGTTGTTGTAAAATACTGACATTTTTGGAGTAAAATTATGACTTTTGTCATCATTTTTCCAAGTAAAATTCCGATTGTTATTATAATATTGTCAAAATCTTTAAGTTTTCTCATTAAAATTGTGACTTTTGTCGGGTAAAATGACGACTCTTTTCATAAAGTTGCCAAAATGTTAAGCTTTTCTTGTAAAATTGCGACTGTTATTGGGTAAAATTCCAACTTTTATCATAATATTGCTCAAAATGTTCAGTTTTTCTTGTCAAATTTTGACTTGCGTTGAGTAAAATGATGACTTTTTTTTATAACTGCCAAAATTCCAAGTTTTTCTTGTGAAATTCCAACTCATTTTTCACCACAAGCTTTTTTTATATTTGCATAGTATGTATATATTATTAATGTTGTAAATGCACATCTTTATATAGCTAGAAAGGCTGGTCCTAAAGAGGGAGGCATTTTTCTTAGGTCCCAAGAAGGTACAAAATACAAGAATGTATGTGTGTGTGTGTGTGTGTGTGTGTGTGTGTGTGTGTGTGTGTGTGTGTGTGTGTGTGTGTGTGTGTGTGTGTGTGTGTGTTCTTGTATTTCTACCCTTCTTGAGACATGAAGAAGGAAAAGTGTCTTCGATATGAGGAGGTGTGAACAAGTGATGACATAGATCAATAACATTGCATCTAATAGACAATGTCTCATTTGTGGTGACATCTATCAACATGAGGGTGGTCCCAAAAAAGGAGAGATTCTTCAAATGTGTCGCTTTTAAAAGTGCTCCCCCTCTGGTCAACATATGAAATAACAAGTGTGTGTGAAAAATTTAAGTGCGCCCCCTCTGGTCAACATATGAAATAACACGTGTGTAAAAAATTTAAATGCGCCCACTTTGGCCAAAATTTATTTAAAAAATGTTCATAATAATATGTATACAGAGACATACTACGGAGCCCCTAAAGGGACATGGGGGGAAACATTTTTTAAATAATTGTTATTTTTTTATAGTATTTTTTTTAGACTAATTTTTAATATATATATATATATATATATATATATATATATATATATATATATATATATATATATATATATATATATAAAGTTATATAAAAAAACTTTAAAAAACTATAAAAAAAAAAAATGTTTATAATTTTTTTTTTTTTTTTTACACATGTAAATTGAAATGCGGCCACTTTGGCCAAAATTTATTTAAATTTTTTTTATAATAATATGTATATAGAGACATACTACGGAGCCCCTAAAGGGACATCGGGGAATTTTTTTTTTTATAATTTATTTTATTTTATTTTATTTTATTTTAGACATGTATCTCGTGCACACGAGAAACTTTTTATAAAGTTATAAAAAAAAAAATATATATATATATATATATATATATATATATATTTTTTTTTTTTCTCCGACATGTATCTCGTGCGCACGAGATACATGTCCAAAAAAATATATATATATATTATTAAAAAAAAAAATCCCCCATGTCCCTTTAGGGGCGCCGTAACATACTGTAATATTTTAAGTAAATAATGAAGATTAAAAACCAATTACAGACAAAAAATTTAAAAAAAACAAAGATTTACTAAATGCAGTCTTTTTCTCACATTGTGTCGACTTTTTTCTTATAAAATTGGGAACAATTTCTCATATTCTTTCTGTTTCTGTAATGTTGCAATATTTTTTTGTAAAACTATGACTTTTTTCACGTAAAATTACTACTTTTTAATGCAAGATGGTGACATTTGTCATATAAACTTCTGACCTTTATCACAATATTGCCCAATTTTTTGTCTTGTTGTTGTAAAACAGTGACATTTTTGGAGTAAAATTATGACTTTTGTCATAATTTTTCCAAGTAAAATTCCGATTGTTATTATAATATTTTCAAAATCTTTAAGTTTTCTCATTAAAATTGTGACTTTTGTCGGGTAAAATGACAACTCTTTTCATAAAGTTGCCAAAATTTTAAGCTTTTCTTGTAAAATTGCGACTGTTATTGAGTAAAATTCCAACTTTTATCATAATATTGCACAAATGTTCCGTTTTTCTTGTAACATTTTGACTTGCGTTGAGTGAAATTATGACTTTTGTTATAACACTGTTTTTCTTGTGAAATTGTGACCTTTGTCTTGTGAAATTCAAACTAATTTTTTCACAACAAGCTTTTTTTTTATAATTGCATAGTATGTATATATTATTAATGTTGTAAATACACTTCTTTATATATCTAGAAAGGCTGGTCCTAAAGAGGGAGGCATTTTTCTCTGGTCTCAAGAAGGCAACACATACACGAGTGTATGTGTGTGTGTGCGTGTGTGTGTGTGTGTGTGCTTGAAAGTGCAGCACGTGTGTGAGTCATTATGTATGTGTCAGAGCTCCTCTGTACAAAGCCTGTTGCCGTTAAACAGGCGGTGAGAGAAGACTGTGAATGACATTATTGCCTCGTTAGCTGCTTGAGTTGCAGACAGAAGAAGTGGGACGTGTGCACCCACACCACCATTAGCACCCACACCACCATTAGCACCCACACCACCATTAGCACCCACACCACCATTAGCACCCACACCACCATTAGCACCCACACCACCGTTAGCACAGCTATGAAGGTCCAATTGAAGGCCGTCTTGTTAAAGAGCTTTTTATTTGCTTTTCCAGCCCATTGAGTTGGGTTGGATGCTATAATGAAGGGTTGTACGGTATACCGGTACTAGTATGGTATCCACTACTAATGAATCAAAAATGGTACTATACTCTGTTTGAAAAAAAAAAAAAGGGTTTTCCATATTATTTGTTTTTACAGGCATGACGGCGCGTCGTGGTCACGTGGTGACATTGCTGGTTTTGCCAGCAGAGGAGCATGTTCGGCAGCGCGCGCACACACAGAGTACTTACAAGCAGACACAGCGTGTACACAGAAAAGGGAGAACGGATGCATTTTGGTGTAAAAAGTACAGATAAATCATGTGTTGCCTTCATTATAACACTTATATAAGACTTTTAAATTCAGTTTGATAGTAGGCTAATATAGACACTTACATCATGTGTTGTCTTCATTATAACACTTATATAAGACTTTTAAATTCAGTTTGATAGTAGGCTAATATAGACACTTACATCATGGGTGGCCTTCATTATAACACTTATATAAGACTTTTAAAGTAATTTTGATAGTAGGCTAATATAGACACTTACATCATGTGTTGCCTTCATTGTGACACTTATATAAGACTTTTAAAGTCATTTTGATAGTAGGCTAGTATAGACACTTACATCATGTGTTGCCTTCATTATAACACTTATATAAGACTTTTAAATTCAGTTTGATAGTAGGCTAATATAGACACTTACATCATGTGTTGTCTTAAGTATAACACTTATATAAGACTTTTAAAGTCATTTTGATAGTAGGCTAATATAGACACTTACATCATGTGTTGCCTTCATTATAACACTTATATAAGACTTTTAAAGTCATTTTGATAGTAGGCTAATATCGACACTTACATCATGTGTTGCCTTCATTATAACACTTATATAAGACTTTTAAAGTCATTTTGATAGTAGGCTAATATCAACACTTACATCATGTGTTGCCTTCATTATAACACTTATATAAGACTTTTAAAGTCATTTTGATAGTAGGCTAATATAGCTAATATAGACACTTACATCATGTGTTGTCTTAATTATAACATGTATATAAGACTTTTAAAGTCATTTTGATAGTAGGCTAATATAGACACTTACATCACGTGTTGCCTTCATTATAACACTTATATAAGACTTTTAAATTCAGTTTGATAGTAGGCTAATATAGACACTTACATCATATGTGGCTTTCATTATAACACTTATATAAGACTTTTAAAGTCATTTTGATAGTAGGCTAATAAAGACACTTACATCATGTGTTGCCTTCATTATAACACTTATATAAGACTTTTAAAGTCATTTTGATAGTAGGCTAATATAGACACTTACATCATGTGTTGTCTTCATTATAACACTTATATAAGACTTTTAAAGTCATTTTGATAGTAGGCTAATATAGACACTTACATCATGTGTTGCCTTCATTATAATACTTATATAAGACTTTTAAATTCAGTTTGATAGTAGGCTAATATAGACACTTACATCATGTGTTGCCTTCATTATAACACTTATATAAGACTTTTAAAGTCATTTTGATAGTAGGCTAATATAGCTAATATAGACACTTACATCATGTGTTGTCTTCATTATAACACTTATATAAGACTTTTAGAGTCATTTTGATAGTAGGCTAATATAGACACTTACATCATGTGTTGCCTTCATTATAACACTTATATAAGACTTTTAAAGTCATTTTGATAGTAGGCTAATATAGCTAATATAGACACTTACATCATGTGTTGTCTTAATTATAACACTTATATAATACTTTTAAATTCTGTTTGATAGTAGGCTAATATAGACACTTACATCATGTGTTGCCTTCATTATAACACTTATATAAGACTTTTAAATTCAGTTTGATAGTAGGCTAATATAGACACTTACATCATGTGTGGCCTTCATTATAACACTTATATAAGACTTTTAAAGTCATTTTGATAGTAGGCTAATATAGACACTTACATCATGTGTTGCCTTTATTGTGACACTTATATAAGACTTTTAAAGTCATTTTGATAGTAGGCTAATATAGACACTTACATCATGTGTTGTCTTCATTATAACACTTATATAAGACTTTTAAATTCAGTTTGATAGTAGGCTAATATAGACACTTACATCATGTGTTGCCTTCATTGAAACACTTATATAAGACTTTTAAAGTCATTTTGATAGTAGGCTAATATAGCTAATATAGACACCTACATCACGTGTTGCCTTCATTATAACACTTATATAAGACTTTTAAAGTCATTTTGATAGTAGGCTAATATAGACACTTACATCATGTGTTGTCTTAGTTATAACACTTATATAAGACTTTTAAATTCAGTTTGATAGTAGGCTGATAGAGACACTTACATCATGTGTTGCCTTAATTATAACACTTATATAAGACTTTTAAATTCAGTTTGATAGTAGGCTGATATAGACACTTACATCATGTGTTGCCTTCATTATAATACTTATATAAGACTTTTAAAGTCATTTTGATAGTAGGCTAATATAGCTAATATAGACACTTACATCATGTGTTGTCTTCATTATAACACTTATATAAGACTTAGAGTCATTTTGATAGTAGGCTAATATAGACACTTACATCATGTGTTGCCTTCATTATAACACTTATATAAGACTTTTAAAGTCATTTTGATAGTAGGCTAATATAGCTAATATAGACACTTACATCATGTGTTGTCTTAATTATAACACTTATATAATACTTTTAAATTCTGTTTGATAGTAGGCTAATATAGACACTTACATCATGTGTTGCCTTCATTATAACACTTATATAAGACTTTTAAATTCAGTTTGATAGTAGGCTAATATAGACACTTACATCATGTGTGGCCTTCATTATAACACTTATATAAGACTTTTAAAGTCATTTTGATAGTAGGCTAATATAGACACTTACATCATGTGTTGCCTTCATTGTGACACTTATATAAGACTTTTAAAGTCATTTTGATAGTAGGCTAATATAGACACTTACATCATGTGTTGTCTTCATTATAACACTTATATAAGACTTTTAAATTCAGTTTGATAGTAGGCTAATATAGACACTTACATCATGTGTTGCCTTCATTGAAACACTTATATAAGACTTTTAAAGTCATTTTGATAGTAGGCTAATATAGCTAATATAGACACTTACATCACGTGTTGCCTTCATTATAACACTTATTTAAGACTTTTAAAGTCATTTTGATAGTACCGTATTTTCCGCACTATAAGGCGCACCGGATTATTAGCCGCACCTTCTATGAATTACATATTTCATAATTTTGTCCACCAATAAGCCGCCCCGGACTATAAGCCGCGCCTACGCTGCGCTAAAGTGAATGTCAAAAAAACAGTCAGATAGTTCAGTCAAACTTTAATAATATATTGAAAACCAGCGTTCTAACAACTCTGTCCCAAAATGTACGCAAATGTGCAATCACAAACATAGTAAAATTCAAAATGGTGTAGAGCAATAGTAACATAATGTTGCTCGAACGTTAATGTCACAACACACAAAATAAACATAGCGCTCACCTTCTGAAGTTATTCTTCATTCGTAAATCCTTCGAATTCTTCGTCTTCGGTGTCCGAATTGAAAAGTTGCGCAAGCGTGGGATCCAAAAATGGCCGGCTCCGCCTCGTCGAAGTCATCGGATTCAGTGTCGCTGTTGTTGTGCAGCAGTTCTGTGAATCCTGCCTTCCGGAAAGCTCGGACCACAGTTGTGACCGAAACTATCTGCCCAGGCATTTACGATCCACTGGCAAATGTTGGCGTATGTCGACCGGCGCTATCTGCCCGTCTTAGTGAAGGTGTGTTCGCCTTCGGAGCTGTGTGAAAAAAGCCACCCGGCCTCTTCGCGTAAACTTCCCTTAACCACTCGCTCATCTTTTCTTCATCCATCCATCCCTTCGAGTTAGCTTTTATGATGACGCCGGCTGGAAAGGTCTCTTTTGGCAAGGTCTTCCTTTTGAATATCACCATGGGTGGAAGTTAGCATGGCAAGCTAGAACCACAGTGAAGGATGACTTCTCATTCCCTGTGGTGCGAATATTCACCGTACGTGCTCCCGTTCCACAGTGCGGTTCACAGGAATATCAGTTGCTGTGAAATACGGTAGTAATCCGTGTGCGGATGGAGAGATTGCGTCTTTTTATGAACCGGATCCTTGTCGCGTAGTAGGAGCCATTTTGTGGTCTTTACAGATGTAAACAGGAAATGAAACGTACGGTGATATCCGCGCGTTTTTTCTTCTTCTTCCGGGGGCGGGTGAAGCGCTTCCTGTTCTATGGGGGCGGGTGCTTTCCTTGGCGGTTGCTTGCGTAGAAGAAGAAGCGCTTCCTGTTCTACCGGGAAAAAAGATGGCGGCTGTTTACCGAAGTTGCGAGACCGAAACTTTATGAAAATGAATCGTAATAAAGCGCACCGGGTTATAAGGCGCACTGTCAGCTTTTGAGAAAAATTGTGGTTTTTAGGTGCGCCTTATAGTGCGGAAAATACGGTAGGCTAATATAGACACTTACATCATGTGTTGTCTTAGTTATAACACTTATATAAGACTTTTAAATTCAGTTTGATAGTAGGCTGATATAGACACTTACATCATGTGTTGCCTTCATTATAACACTTATATAAGACTTTTAAAGTCATTTTGATAGTAGGCTAATATATATAAAGACTTTTCATTTTTTGCGGCTCAAGACGGATTAGTTTTTTGTATTTTTGTTCCAATGTGGCTCTTTCAAGGTTTTGGGTTGCCGACCCCAGGACTATACCATCCACCCATTGTCTCCAAGGCCTGAAAGCAACATGACAACTTGGTCTCAAGTCCACTTAAAAGCGTTCAAACCCCCCCCCCAAAAAACCCAAACAGAATAAAAAAGCAGCACAAACATTTTCTTTTTCTTTCTCGTTCTCAGTCGCACGACCCCTCAAGCGCTTCCCCACATGTCCTGCATCAAGTGCACCAAGCCCGTGTCGTCTCACTTGGTGTCATTTTTTTTGTCTCCCCCAGCATTTCCGCCCTGCACGTGTCCATCAAACAGACTTTTTCACGCTTCCTTCCAATTCCCCGGGCCACCCCCGTCTTCTCGGCCTCTTTTTCCATCTGTCCGAGTCCTCCCTGGTCCTCTCTCCTCTGCTCACCTGCAGCACATAAAAATTCCTCTTTTCCTCCTCCAGAGGATTGTGGGGTCGCCCTGGGATTTACCGCATTCCTCCATGCTGTCTGTGTGTCTGTCTCCCCCTTTTTCTTTGGCTTTGGCAGCGCCGCGCAGCTCCCGATCCCGCCCAGCTTCTTCTTTTGCTCTTTTTACCACATTTACGGCCCCCATCTGGGCCTTTTTTTTAACCCCTCTTTTTTTTTTCTTCCCCCGAACAGGCGCTAATCCTACGTGACCTCACCCCATTTGTTTTGGGTGTCACCGTACCTGCCCCACCTGGCCTCCGCCCGCCCACGCGCACTTGGCCGCAGGGCGCCAGGGTTGGGCGGGGTTGTTTCGGGGGGGAGGGTGTTGCCTCGGGGCCCCCGGGGGCGTGTTGAAGTTGATTTACGACTTGATCAATTGTTCTCCGGGTGAGTTAAACGTTTCATGCCGCAAGTCGGTGACCCTGCTTGAGCTGTCGTTAGCCATGTTACTTTGCTCCCAGACGTGCTTTCACAAGCAATTAGGAGGCTGCTGCTTCATCTGACAGCTGAATGGCTCGTGTGTGAAACTCCAACATGAAGGATTCTCAAGCCATCACTTAGTTTCTACAAACCCCGTTTCCATATGAGTTGGGAAATTGTGTTAGATGTAAATATAAACGGAATACAATGATTTGCAAATCCTTTTCAACCCATATTCAGTTGAATATGCTACAAAGACAACATATTTGATGTTCAAACTCAAAAAATTTTATTGGGACGCTTACACTGGACAAAAGTATTGGGACACTTAGGACTAAAACTTGACATAAGTATTGGGACACTTAGGACTAAAACTGGACAAAAGTATTGGGACACTTAGGACTAAAACTTGACATAAGTATTGGGACACTTAGGACTACAACTGGACAAAAGTATTGGGACACTTAGGACTAAAACTTGACATAAGTATTGGGACACTTAGGACTAAAACTGGACAAAAGTATTGGGACACTAAGGACTAAAACTTGACATAAGTATTGGGACACTTAGGACTACAACTGGACAAAAGTATTGGGACACTTAGGACGAAAACTGGACAAAAGTATTGGGACACTTAGGACTACAACTGGACAAAAGTATTGGGACACTTACGACTAAAACTGGACAAAAGTATTGGGACACTTAGGACTAAAACTGGACAAAAGTATTGGGACACTTAGGACTAAAACTTGACACACGTATTGGGACACTTAGGACTAAAACTTGACATAAGTATTGGGACACTTCAGACTACCACTGGACAAAAGTATTGGGCTACTTGGGACTAAAACTTGACAAAAGTTGGGAAACTTCGGACTACAACTGGACAAACGTATTGGGACACTTGGGACGTAAACTGGACAAAAGTATTGGGACACTTGGGACTAACACTTGACAAAAGTATTGGGACACTTAGGACGAAAACTGGACAAAAGTATTGGGACACTTAGGACGAAAACTGGACAAAAGTATTGGGACACTTAGGACGAAAACTGGACAAAAGTATTGGGACACTTAGGACTACCTCTGGACAAAAGTATTGGGACACCTACACTGGACAAAAGTATTGGGACACTTAGGACTAAAACTTGACATAAGTATTGGGACACTTAGGACTAAAACTGGACAAAAGTATTGGGACACTTAGGACTAAAACTTGACACACGTATTGGGACACTTAGGACTAAAACTTGACATAAGTATTGGGACACTTCAGACTACCACTGGACAAAAGTATTGGGCTACTTGGGACTAAAACTTGACAAAAGTATTGGGAAACTTCGGACTACAACGGGACTAAAGTATTGGGACACTTACGACTAAAACTGGACAAAAGTATTGGGACACTTGGGACGTAAACTGGACAAAAGTATTGGGACACTTGGGACTAACACTTGACAAAAGTATTGGGACACTTAGGACTACCTCTGGACAAAAGTATTGGGACACCTACACTGGACAAAAGTATTGGGACACTTAGGACTACAACTTGACAAAAGTATTGGGAAACTTTGGACTACAACGGGACTAAAGTATTGGGACACTTAGGACTACAACTGGACAAAAGTATTGGGACACTTACGACTAAAACTGGACAAAAGTATTGGGACACTTAGTACTAAAACTGGACAAAAGTTTTGGGACACTTAGGACTAAAACTTGACACACGTATTGGGACACTTAGGACTAAAACTTGACATAAGTATTGGGACACTTCAGACTACCACTGGACAAAAGTATTGGGCTACTTGGGACTAAAACTTGACAAAAGTATTGGGAAACTTAGGACTACAACTGGACAAAAGTATTGGGACACTTACGACTAAAACTGGACAAAAGTATTGGGACACTTAGGACTAAAACTGGACAAAAGTATTGGGACACTTAGGACTAAAACTTGACACACGTATTGGGACACTTAGGACTAAAACTTGACATAAGTATTGGGACACTTCAGACTACCACTGGACAAAAGTATTGGGCTACATGGGACTAAAACTTGACAAAAGTATTGGGAAACTTCGGACTACAACGGGACTAAAGTATTGGGACACTTAGGACTACAACTGGACAAAAGTATTGGGACACTTGGGACGTAAACTGGACAAAAGTATTGGGACACTTGGGACTAACACTTGACAAAAGTATTGGGACACTTAGGATGAAAACTGGACAAAAGTATTGGGACACTTAGGACTACCTCTGGACAAAAGTATTGGGACACCTACACTGGACAAAAGTATTGGGACACTTAGGACTAAAACTTGACAAAAGTATTGGGAAACTTCGGACTACAACGGGACTAAAGTATTGGGACACTTAGGACTACAACTGGACAAAAGTATTGGGACACTTACGACTAAAACTGGACAAAAGTATTGGGACACTTAGGACTAAAACTGGACAAAAGTATTGGGACACTTAGGACTAAAACTTGACACACGTATTGGGACACTTAGGACTAAAACTTGACATAAGTATTGGGACACTTCAGACTACCACTGGACAAAAGTATTGGGCTACATGGGACTAAAACTTGACAAAAGTATTGGGAAACTTCGGACTACAACGGGACTAAAGTATTGGGACACTTAGGACTACAACTGGACAAAAGTATTGGGACACTTGGGACGTAAACTGGACAAACGTATTGGGACACTTGGGACTAACACTTGACAAAAGTATTGGGACACTTAGGATGAAAACTGGACAAAAGTATTGGGACACTTAGGACTACCTCTGGACAAAAGTATTGGGACACTTAGGACTACAACTTGACAAAAGTATTGGGAAACTTCGGACTACAACGGGACTAAAGTATTGGGACACTTAGGACTACAACTGGACAAAAGTATTGGGACACTTGGGACTTAAACTGGACAAAAGTATTGGGACACTTAGGACTAAAACTGGACAAAAGTATTGGGACACTTAGGACTAAAACTTGACACACGTATTGGGACACTTAGGACTACCTCTGGACAAAAGTATTGGGACACTTAGGACTACAACTTGACAAAAGTATTGGGAAACTTCGGACTACAACGGGACTAAAGTATTGGGACACTTAGGACTACAACTGGACAAAAGTATTGGGACACTTGGGACTTAAACTGGACCAAAGTATTGGGACATTTAGGACTAAAACTGGACAAAAGTATTGGGACACTTAGGACTAAAACTTGACACACGTATTGGGACACTTAGGACTACCTCTGGACAAAAGTATTGGGACACTTAGGACTAAAACTTGACAAAAGTATTGGGAAACTTTGGACTACAACGGGACTAAAGTATTGGGACACTTAGGACTACAACTGGACAAAAGTATTGGGACACTTGGGACGTAAACTGGACAAAAGTATTGGGACACTTGGGACTAACACTTGACAAAAGTATTGGGACACTTGGGATGAAAACTGGATAAAAGTATTGGGACACTTAGGACTACCTCTGGACAAAAGTATTGGGACACTTAGGACTACCTCTGGACAAAAGTATTGGGACACCTACACTGGACAAAAGTATTGGGACACTTAGGACTACAACTTGACAAAAGTATTGGGAAACTTCGGACTATAACGGGACTAAAGTATTGGGACACTTAGGACTACAACTGGACAAAAGTATTGGGACACTTACGACTAAAACTGGACAAAAGTATTGGGACACTTAGGACTAAAACTGGACAAAAGTATTGGGACACTTCGGACTAAAACTTGACACACGTATTGGGACACTTAGGACTAAAACTTGACGTAAGTATTGGGACACTTCAGACTACCACTGGACAAAAGTATTGGGCTACTTGGGACTAAAACTTGACAAAAGTATTGGGAAACTTCGGACTACAACGGGACTAAAGTATTGGGACACTTAGGACTACAACTGGACAAAAGTATTGGGACACTTAGGACTACCTCTGGACAAAAGTATTGGGACACCGACACTGGACAAAAGTATTGGGACACTTAGGACTACAACTTGACAAAAGTATTGGGACACTTCGGACTACAACGGGACTAAAGTATTGGGACACTTAGGACTACAACTGGACAAAAGTATTGGGACACTTACGACTAAAACTGGACAAAAGTATTGGGACACTTAGGACTAAAACTGGACAAAAGTATTGGGACACTTAGGACTAAAACTTGACACACGTATTGGGACACTTAGGACTAAAACTTGACATAAGTATTGGGACACTTCAGACTACCACTGGACAAAAGTATTGGGCTACTTGGGACTAAAACTTGACAAAAGTATTGGGAAACTTCGGACTACAACGGGACTAAAGTATTGGGACACTTAGGACTACAACTGGACAAAAGTATTGGGACACTTACGACTAAAACTGGACAAAAGTATTGGGACACTTAGGACTAAAACTGGACAAAAGTATTGGGACACTTAGGACTAAAACTTGACACACGTATTGGGACACTTAGGACTAAAACTTGACATAAGTATTGGGACACTTCAGACTACTACTGGACAAAAGTATTGGGCTACTTGGGACTAAAACTTGACAAAACTATTGGGAAACTTCGGAAAACAACGGGACTAAAGTATTGGGACACTTAGGACTACAACTGGACAAAGGTATTGGGACACTTGGGACGTAAACTGGACAAAAGTATTGGGACACTTAGGACTAAAACTTGACATAAGTATTGGGACACTTCAGACTACCACTGGACAAAAGTATTGGGCTACTTGGGACTAAAACTTGACAAAACTATTGGGAAACTTCGGAAAACAACGGGACTAAAGTATTGGGACACTTAGGACTACAACTGGACAAAAGTATTGGGACACTTGGGACTAACACTTGACACACGTATTGGGACACTTAGGACTAAAACTTGACATAAGTATTGGGACACTTCAGACTACTACTGGACAAAAGTATTGGGCTACTTGGGACTAAAACTTGACAAAAGTATTGGGAAACTTCGGACTACAACGGGACTAAAGTATTGGGACACTTGGGACTAACACTTGACAAAATTATTGGGACACTTAGGATGAAAACTGGACAAAAGTATTGGGACACTTAGGACTAAAACTGGACAAAAGTATTGGGATACTTAGGACTAAAACTTGACACACGTATTGGGACACTTAGGACTAAAACTTGACATAAGTATTGGGACACTTCAGACTACCACTGGACAAAAGTATTGGGCTACTTGGGACTAAAACTTTACAAAAGTATTGGGAAACTTCGGACTACAACGGGACTAAAGTATTGGGACACTTAGGACTACAACTGGACAAAAGTATTGGGACACTTACGACTAAAACTGGACAAAAGTATTGGGACACTTAGGACTAAAACTGGACAAAAGTATTGGGACACTTAGGACTAAAACTTGACACACATATTGGGACACTTAGGACTAAAACTTGACATAAGTATTGGGACACTTCAGACTACTACTGGACAAAAGTATTGGGCTACTTGGGACTAAAACTTGACAAAAGTATTGGGAAACTTCGGACTACAACGGGACTAAAGTATTGGGACACTTACGACTAAAACTGGACAAAAGTATTGGGACACTTACGACTAAAACTGGACAAAAGTATTGGGACACCTACACTGGACAAAAGTATTGGGACACTTAGGACTACAACTTGACAAAAGTATTGGGACACTTGGGACTAAAACTGGACTAAAGTATTGGGACACTTCAGACTACCACTGGACAAAAGTATTGGGCTACTTGGGACTAAAATTTGACAAAAGTATTGGGAAACTTCGGACTACAACGGGACTAAAGTATTGGGACACTTAGGACTACAACTGGACAAAAGTATTGGGACACTTGGGACGTAAACTGGACAAAAGTATTGGGACACTTGGGACTAACACTTGACAAAAGTATTGGGACACTTAGGACGAAAACTGGACAAAAGTATTGGGACACTTAGGACTACCTCTGAACAAAAGTATTGGGACACCTACACTGGACAAAAGTATTGGGACACTTAGGACTACAACTTGACAAAAGTATTGGGAAACTTCGGACTACAACGGGACTAAAGTATTGGGACACTTAGGACTACAACTGGACAAAAGTATTGGGACATTTACGACTAAAACTGGACAAAAGTATTGGGACACTTAGGACTAAAACTGGACAAAAGTATTGGGACACTTAGGACTAAAACTTGACACACGTATTGGGACACTTAGGACTACCACTGGACAAAAGTATTGGGCTACTTGGGACTAAAACTTGACAAAAGTATTGGGAAACTTCAGACTACAACGGGACTAAAGTATTGGGACACTTAGGACTACAACTGGACAAAAGTATTGGGACACTTAGGACTACCTCTGAACAAAAGTATTGGGACACCTACACTGGACAAAAGTATTGGGACACTTAGGACTACAACTTGACAAAAGTATTGGGAAACTTCGGACTACAACGGGACTAAAGTATTGGGACACTTAGGACTACAACTGGACAAAAGTATTGGGACACTTACGACTAAAACTGGACAAAAGTATTGGGACACTTAGGACTAAAACTGGACAAAAGTATTGGGACACTTAGGACTAAAACTTGACACACGTATTGGGACACTTAGGACTACCACTGGACAAAAGTATTGGGCTACTTGGGACTAAAACTTGACAAAGGTATTGGGAAACTTTGGACTACAACGGGACTAAAGTATTGGGACACTTAGGACTACAACTGGACAAAAGTATTGGGACACTTAGGACTAAAACTGGACAAAAGTATTGGGACACTTAGGACTAAAACTGGACAAAAGTATTGGGACACTTAAGACTAAAACTTGACACACGTATTGGGACACTTAGGACTAAAACTTGACATAAGTATTGGGACACTTCAGACTACCACTGGACAAAAGTATTGGGCTACTTGGGACTAAAACTTGACAAAAGTATTGGGAAACTTCGGACTACAACGGGACTAAAGTATTGGGACACTTAGGACTACAACTGGACAAAAGTATTGGGACACTTGGGACGTAAACTGGACAAAAGTATTGGGACACTTGGGACTAACACTTGACAAAAGTATTGGGACACTTAGGACGAAAACTGGACAAAAGTATTGGGACACTTAGGACTACCTCTGGACAAAAGTATTGGGACACCTACACTGGACAAAAGTATTGGGACACTTAGGACTACAACTTGACAAAAGTATTGGGACACTTGGGACTAAAACTGGACTAAAGTATTGGGACACTTAGGACTAGCACCTGCCAAGTTTGCGGGCCCGACCAACGCTGCTTGCAGCTTTAATTAACTTTAGAATTTGATGGCAGCAACACGTGACAAAGAAGTTGGGAAAGGTGGCAATAAATACTGATAAAGTTGAGGAATGCTCATCAAACACTTATTTGGAACATCCCACAGGTGTTCAGGCTAATTGGGAACAGGTGGGTGCCATGATTGGGTATAAAAGCAGCTTCCAAAAAAAATGCTCAGTCTTTCACAAGAAAGGATGGGGCGAGGTACACCCCTTTGTCCACAACTGCGTGAGCAAATAGTCAAACAGTTTAAGAACAACGTTTCTCAAAGTGCAATCGCACGAAATTTAGGGATTTCAACATCTACGGTCCATAATATCATCAAAAGGTTCAGAGAATCTGGAGAAATCACTCCACGTAAGCGGCATGGCCGGAAACCAACATTGAATGACCGTGACTTTCGATCCCTCAGACGGCACTGTATCAAAAACCGACATCAATCTCTAAAGGATATCACCACATGGGCTCAGGATCACTTCAGAAAAAGCTTCAACAATTACTTTCCTCAGTTCCCAATCGTTTATTGAGTGTTGTTAAAAGGAAAGGTGATGTAACATAGTGGTGAACATGTCCTTTACCAACTACTTTGGCACATGTTGCAGCCATGAAATTCTAAGTTAATTATTATTTGCAAAAAATATGCAAATATGTTGTCTTTGTAGTGCATTCAATTGAATATGGGTTGAAAATGATTTGCAAATCAGGAAGCAGGAAGCTTAATTTTGAAGCATTATCAAATGCTTAAAAGCAGCAAAATGGACGGCTTCAAATTGTTGAACATCTGTAGTCCATCCATCCATCCATCCATCTTATTCCACTTATCCGAGGTTTTGTCACGGGGCAGCAGGGGGCAGCAGCCTAAGCAGAGAAGCCCAGTGTAAGAATAATTATGTATATATTATCACACTAATTTTAGTATGCTTAAAGTCCGTTGCTTAAGTTATTTAGCTATTGTGCTCAAGTTGGACTTTTCTAATCTGTGCAAGGACAAAGACTTCTTGTCTGAGGGGTGGCCTCAGCCGTAGACGTTACCTTTGTTTTAGCCCGCTAACAGCCAAGGACTTCAACGACCTCAACGAAGATAAGATGACAGCACGCAGACGAAGCAGAGACTTCAAGGACCTCAACGAAGATAAGATGCCAACACGCAGACGAAGCGGGGACAAGGCGAAATCACAAGGCCCCCAGCACATTCCATCACGTATTGTGCGTCCTGGACCTGCTTTGCATAATATATGTGACCACTCCTTTTAGAGGTGGCCTTAGTGTTGTTGGCTGTGGAATTCCTGAATAAATAGAGGGACGCAAGAGCTGAACCTTAGAGCGTAGGGCGAGACTGCGACTAAGTGTTCAGCTCCATGCGTTCTCCTCATGAGCTAAATTGAACTCTGTCTCTGATTGATTCTTTGCTTCTTGTCTGATTAATAGATGTCATCAGTGCTTGAACCTGACACCCAGACTTTCCTCTCCCCAGCCACTTCGCCCAGCTCCTCCCGGGGGATCCCGAGGCGTTCCCAGGCCAGCCGGGAGACATAGTCTTCCCAACGTGTCCTGGGTCTAAACCCCTCCCTAGGGAGCAATTCGGGTGGCGTCCTGACCAGATGCCCGAACCACCTCATCTGGCTCCTGTATATTTATCAATCAATCACATTTTATTTATGTAGCCATTAATCACCAGTGCCTCAAACTTCACTAATTCACAAGACATCTCCTGATCTAAACCCATATCCGGGCAAGGAAAAACTAAAAAACAACAACCCAGATGTTTTTTTTTTCCTGGTTAAATATCCTCCATCCATCTTCTTCCGCTTATCCGAGGTCGGGTCGCGGGGGCAGCAGCCTAAGCAGGGAAGCCCAGACTTCTCTCTCCCCAGCCACTTCGTCCAGCTCCTCCCGGGGGATCCCGAGGCGTTCCCAGGCCAGCCGGGAGACATAGTCTTCCCAACGTGTCCTGGGTCTTCCCCGTGGCCTCCTACCAGTCGGACGTGCCCTAAACACCTCCCGAGGGAGGCGATCGGGTGGCATCCTGACCAGATGCCAGAACCACCTCATCTGGCTCCTCTTGATGTGGAGGAGCAGCGGCTTTACTTTGAGTTCCCCCCGGATGACAGAGCTTCTCACCCTATCTCTAAGGGAGAGCCCCGCCACCCGGCGGAGGAAACTCATTTCGGCCGCTTGTACCCGTGATCTTGTCCTTTCGGTCATAACCCAAAGCTCATGACCATAGGTGAGGATGGGAACGTAGATCGAGAGGTAAATTGAGAGCTTTGCCTTCCGGCTCAGCTCCTTCTACACCACAACGGATCGATACAGCGTCCGCATTACTGAAGACGCCGCACCGATCCGCCTGTCGATCTCACGATCCACTCTTCCCTCACTCGTGAACAAGACTCTGAGGTACTTGAACTCCTCCACTTGGGGCAGGGTCTCCTCCCCAACCTGAAGATGGCATTCCACCCTTTTCCGGGCGAGAACCATGGACTCGGACTTGGAGGTGCTGATTCTCATCCCAGTCGCTTCACACTCGGCTGCGAACCGATCCAGCGAGAGCTGAAGATCCTGGCTAGATGAAGCCATCAGGACCACATCATCTGCAAAAAGCAGAGACCTAATCCTGCAGCCACCAAACCGGATCCCCTCAACGCCTTGACCGCGCCTAGAAATTCTGTCCATAAAAGTTATGAACAGAATCGGTGACAAAGGGCAGCCTTGGCGGGGTCCGACCCTCACTGGAAACGTGTCCGACTTACTGCCGGCAATGCGGACCAAGCTCTGACACTGATCATACCGGGAGCGGACCGCCAAAATCAGACAGTCCGATACCCCATACTCTCTGAGCACTCCCCACAGGACTTCCCGAGGGACACGGTCCAATGCCTTCTCCAAGTCCACAAAGCACATGTAGACTGGTTGGGCAAACTCCCATGCACCCTCAAGGACCCTGCCGAGAGTATAGAGCTGGTCCACAGTTCCACGACCAGGACGAAAACCACACTGTTCCTCCTGAATCCGAGGTTTGACTATCCGGCGTAGCCTCCTCTCCAGTACACCTGAATAGACCTTACCGGTAAGGCTGAGGAGTGTGATCCCACGATAGTTAGAACACACCCTCCGGTTCCCCTTCTTAAAGAGAGGAATCACCACCCCGGTCTGCCAATCCAGAGGTACCGCCCCCGATGCTGCAGAGTCTTGTCAACCAAGACAGCCCCACAGCATCCAGAGCCTTAAGGAACTCCGGGCGGATCTCATCCAACCCCGGGGCCTTGCCACAGAGGAGCTTTTTAACTACCTCAGCAACCTCAGCCCCAGAAATAGAAGAGCCCACCACCGATTCCCCAGGCACTGCTTCCTCATAGGAAGACGTGTTGGTGGGATTGAGGAGGTCTTCGAAGTATTCCCTCCACCGATCCACAACATCTGCAGTCGAGGTCAGCAGAACACCATAGTGCACTGCTTCCCCTTCCTGAGGTGGCGGATGGTGGTCCAGAATCGCTTCGAAGCCGTCCGGAAGTCGTTTTCCAAGGCTTCCCCGAACTCCTCCCATGTCCGAGTTTTTGCCTCCACAACCGCTGAAGCCGCACACCGCTTGACCTGTCGGTACCTGTCCGCTGCCTCAGGAATCCTATGGTTAAATAAATTTAAAAATAAATTTAAAAAAAAAAAAAACCTTATCACGCTTCCCGTGTTCTAACATGACTGTTCAGTGTCTGTGGAATTGACCAAAAAAAATAAAAAATCCTTATATTTTCTTGAAAAGGTCCCGTGTGGTTAGTAATCTGTTTATTATGTCTGTGTTATTTCTTCCCCGTGTCTCTATGTGTACTTGTGTGGAAGACATGATGGAAACAGACAGCGCCAAGCCAGTAATTGGAGTTTGATTGAACATAATAACGCTGATAATGACACGCATGGTGCAGAAACATAGTCAACGCACAACACGGTGGTGAGCCACCCTGAGGTCATAGCTGTTGTCTTGTCATCAAGCACTCTACACAAGTGTTATCAAACATTCACCTGTGATTAATGGTCCTAAAATCATTTTCTCCTTCTTCCCCGAGGCGTCCGCTGACTCAATGAGGCGTTTTTACACGCGGCTCGACGTTGCACGTTCGCCGCGTCACGCTTTTGTGGGAGGCTTAAAAAAAAAAAAAAGCGTGTTGCGGGCCAGCTGTGGAGGCGCAGCAACGTGACGTGCACACACACACAGGAAGAAGGCTGCCAAAGGTAAATACAAAGCTTTTAAACTGTCAGACTGGAGCTGGGGGCCACACACACTAACACACGAGTCCTCTCTTTGTCTGAATAAACACCTTCGATCCTGCCTTGCAGCGCCGCGTGATGTCGAAGTAGGGACACTTTTTTTCGCTGAAAAATGCTATTACGATATTTCGGGAAAACACCGAATTTTTCAATTTCTTAAAGGGGAACATTATCACAATTTCAGAAGGGTTAAAACCATTAAAAATCAGTTCCCAGTGGCTTATTTTATTTTTCAAAGTTTTTTTCAAAATTTTACCCATCACGCAATATCCCTAAAAAAAAGCTTCAAAGTGCCTGATTTTAACCACCCGTCCATTTTCCTGTGACGTCACATAGTGAAGCCAACACAAACAAACATGGCGCATAGAACAGCAAGCTATAGCGACATTAGCTCGGATTCAGACTCGGATTTCAGCGGCTTAAGCGATTCAACAGATTACGCATGTATTGAAACGGATGGTTGTAGTGTGGAGGCAGGTAGCGAAAACGAAATTGAAGAAGAAACTGAAGCTATTGAGCCATATCGGTTTGAACCGTATGCAAGCGAAACCGACGAAAACGACACGACAGCCAGCGACACAGGAGAAAGCGAGGACGAATTCGGCGATTAACCAACGATTGGTATGTGTTTGTTTGGCATTAAAGAAAACTAACAACTATGAACTAGGTTTATAGCATATGAAATACATTTGGCAACAACATGCACTTTGAGAGTGCAGACAGCCCAATTTTCATCAATTAATATATTCTGTAGACATACCCTCATCCGCTCTCTTTTCCTGAAAGCTGATCTGTCCAGTTTTGGAGTTGATGTCAGCAGGCCAGGGAAGCTAGGGTCGATATTTTTCTCTTGATCATCTTCGGTGGCATAAGGGACGGTAGAAGCGGTGTGAGCCAAGACATCCAGGGGGTTTAGCTCGCTCGTCTGCGGGAACAAACTGCCGCAATTGCTTGCCGTGCTACCGAGGTCCTTTGTCCCTGAATTGCTCACACACTCCGGCAGATTCAATGGGGGTGTGGCGGCAGATTTCTTTGACTTTATCGTTGGAAATGCATCTGCTTTGAGTGTCGCAGGATATCCACACATTCTTGCCATCTCTGTCGTAGCATAGCTTTCGTCGGTAAACAAATGACTGACCATTTCGTCGGCTTTCCCCACAGCCTCGTATTTTGAACAAATTTCGTCCAATTTCTGGCCACTTTCGCATCTTTGGGCCACTGGTGCAACTTGAATCCGTCCCTGTTCGTGTTGTTACACCCTCCGACAACACACCGACGAAAGTGAGAAAATGGCGGATTGCTTCCCGATGTGACGTCCGAGAGCGAATAATAGAAAGGCGTTTAATTCACCAAAATTCACCCATTTAGAGTTCGGAAATCGGTTAAAAAAATATATGGTCTTATATTGACGCTTACATAGGTCTGGTGATAATGTTCCCCTTTAAACCAACTTGTTTTTTTGGTCTTGACTCAGGTTGTATGGTATACCGGGACTCGTATAGTACCACGATACTAGGGGTGTAACGGTACGTGTATTTGAATTGAACCGTTTTGGCACGGGTGTTCCGATTCGGTTCGGAGGTATACCGAACGAGTTTCCACACGGACATATTGAGTAGCGTAACGCACGTTATGTAAACAATGCACCCTAAGGCACAACACACGGCATGCTAGCAGCTAATGGGCTAGGATAGACTGACCATACGTCCTCTTTTCCCCAGACATGTCGTATGTTTCGGTCAGACAGGAGCAGAACTCTCACTGGTAAAGCCCGAGGCGGTGGTGTTTGCATATACATCAACAAAAACTGGTGCAACAATGGGAAGATAGTCTCATGTCACTGCTCTCCCGATGTAAAAATATTAACTATAAAATGCAGGCCATTTTATTTACCCCGGGAATTCAGTGCTATGATCTTCACAGCAGTGTACATTCCCCCCAGTGCTAACACCAAAGAAGCTTTAAATGCTTTGTACTGCTCCATCAATGAACTGCAATCTACACATCCAGAGGGAGTTTTCATCGTGGCAGGGGATTTTAATCAAGCTAACATGAAAACTGTGTTCCCTCATTTCTATCAATATGTGAATTTTGCAACCAGGGGTGGAAGCACGCTGGACATGGTGTTCAGCAATATTAAACATGCGTATAAAGCTGCACCACGCCCCCACCCCGGCTCCTCATACCATCTATCTGTGATGCTAATTCCTGCATACAAGCCCCTGCTGATCAGGAAGCAAGCTACAGTGAAGCAGGTGAGGACCTGGCCAGAGGGAGCAATGGAAGCATTACAAGACTGCTTCGAAACCACAGACTGGGACATGTTCAAGGCAGCCGCCACCGATAATCATAACACATGTGTGGAGGAGTATGCAGAGTCTGTGTCCGCATACATTCAGAAGTGCATGGAGGATGTCAGTGTGATCAAGAACATCCCCACACGGGCCAACAAGAAACCCTGGAAGAACAGTGAGGTACGTGCAATGCTGAAGGTTCGGAACAAGGCTTTCAAGTCTGGCGACATGGTGGCATTAAAAACAGCCAGAGCTAACCTGAACCGTGCCTTTAAGGTTGCAAAGCGTGCTCACAGTCAGAAAGTGCAGGATTTCTTCGAGAACCCTACAAACACTAGACGAATCTGGCAGGGCATACAGGTCATCATGGACTATAAAGCTGCCCCCTGTCCCTGTGACAACAGTATCAGCTTCCTAAATGACCTAAACAACTACTTTGCGAGGTTTGAGGCACTTAACACCACTCTGGCGAGAAAATCCACCCCTCGTCCTGATGAGCAGCCGCTCAACCTGGACACAGCGGATGTCCGGAAAACCCTGAGGAGAGTGAACCCCCGGAAAGCAGCGGGACCTGATGACATTCTGGGCAAGGTGCCTATGGGATGTGCAGACTAGCTGGCTGGGGTTCTCACAGACATCTTCAACATCTCGCTGACCCAGGCTGTGGTACCATCATGTTTTAAGACGGCCACAATCATTCCAGTGCCTAAAAACCCCACAATCTCCTCCCTCAATGATTACCGACCGCCCCGTTGCCTTCACCCCCATCATAATGAAGTGCTTCGAGAGGCTGGTAAAGGAATATATTGTCTCCAGACTTCCCCCCACATTCGACCCATACCAGTTTGCTTATCGCCCTAACCGCTCCACAGAGGACGCCATCTCCTCTGCACTCCACCTGAGCTTAGAACATCTGGAAGGAAAGGACACACACGTGCGGATGTTGTTTCAGCATTCAACACCATCATCCCGCAGCATTTGGTGAGCAAACTGGCCCTCCTTGGATTCAGTACCCCCATATGCAACTGGCTACTTGACTTCCTCACAGACAGACCCCAGTCTGTGAGAGTGGGCAACAACACCTCCAGTGCCATCTCCCTGAGCACCGGCTCCCCCCAGGGCTGCGTCCTGAGTCCGCTGCTGTTCACGTTGATGACCCATGACTGCTGCGCCAGGTCCACTACTAACCACATTGTGAAGTATACGGACGACACGACAGTAGCGGGCCTCATCTGTGACAACAACGACATGGACTACAGGGAGGAGGTGAAACATCTGGTTGACTGGTGCAGAACCAACAACCTGGTCCTGAATGTCAACAAGACATTCAGGACGCACCAGTCCAGCCACCCTCCACTCTTCATCAACGGCACAGCGTTGGAGATGGTAAGCAGCACCAAGTTCCTGGGGGTGCAGATAACTGACAATACAACCTGGTCCCTACACACCGGAGCTCTTGTAAAAAGAGCTCAGCAGCGCATGCACTTTTTGCGTGGGATGAAAAGAGCACAGCTCCCTCCCCCCATTCTCAGCACATTCTACAGAGGCACTATAGAGAGCCTGCTGACCAACAGCATCTCTGTCTGGACTGGAGCCTGCAATGCCTCAGACTGGAAGTCTCTCCAGAGCGTGGTGAGGACGGCGGAAAAGATCATCAGGACTCCTCTTCCTCCTATCCAGGAGATCGCAAAAAGCCGCTGCATGACCAGGGCTCAGAAAATCTGCAATGACTCCTCCCACCCCCACCAAGGACTGTTTTCACTGCTGGACTCTAGAAAGAGGTTCTAAATTAAACAAATGCCACTCTCTCAGTCTGGTTTCTGTTTCTGATTGGCACCCTGGACACACCTGTTACCTGTTGCCGATCAGGCGACTTTATAAGCCAGCACACGGGCCTGGATCGTCTGGATAGTCTGCTTAGCGTGCCGGTGTTTTGTTCCCTGCTTCCTGTTGCAATTAAACCTAGTTTAGTTTTACTTGCATCCCGCTTGCCCTTCTCTGCATCCTCGGGGTCACGCTGCAAGAAACTCACCAGACCGTGACGGAAATGATCCGGCCCCCTTAACGAAGTCTGATTGGTATCAGGTGTGTGGAGGGTGCCAATCACAGGCAGGGGTGCAGTGGAAGGAAGTGGAAACCAAAATAAGAGCGCTGGACAGAAAAAGGCGCAGAACCAAAATAGTATCATAGTAATTGTCAGAATAATTGTATCGAAGTTATCACAAAACTTTGTGTTACATTGAGTTCAGCTCGCCCTGCGAGAAGACAAAAGCTGTCTTTGATCCTACTGTTGCGTTTTGGACCAGTTGTTCCTCCCAGGGAATTCAAGTCACAAGTCGCTCCCAAGCTCTTTACGACACTTAAAGCTGAGTAGAAAAACCACCAGAGACAGAATAGGTATTTTGTAATATATTTGCAAACCTTTGCATATATATATATACATATATACATTTAGACCAGTCCAGCATAGAACATTCTATCGCGCCGCCCAGATGGTCTGTCCTCCCGACAAAAACCCTCTCCCCTCTTAAATCTCTCTAGTCAAAACACATGCACATTATCTCTCTTTCTTACATTCCAAAGCTTCAAGGTTAACACACACAGTTTACTTGCAGACAAACAGAAAGAGAACAAATGGAAAAACACGAGCCGTTTTCAAATATGACTATGAAATAAAAGAAGTAACACTTAAATTCGGATATATGTAAATATCTGCCTCCGACACTACCAAGCAAAAGGCTTGTAAAACTCCACTGTGTAGGATGGGAAGCGACATGAAGGCATCGGTTTATTTCTTCTATTGTAATCCACAGGAAGTTTAAGTCCTGAAGAATTGCGTGCGTCCGCGTTTGTAGTCCGTGACGATTTCATAGTCGATAAGCTTCTTCTTTTTCTCTATCTTCTTGTTATGGGACATTCATCCTCCGCTGTTGCCATTTCTAATATAAAGTAGTGTAAAGTTCTTACTTATATCTGTCAGTAAACTCGCCATGAAATCACTAAAACATACCGGTGTAGAGAGTCTACATTATTCACCCAAGGAACTTTAGTTATTAGAGAGTTTCGGTTTGACGGTTTTTCACGGGACACATTTCCGGGTGTTGTTGTTTCTGGATGAGGAGATGCTGCTCCGGAGAAATATTTTCGGTTCATTATGAGACTGTGGTGGTACATAAACCTAGTTAGCTCGCGATATTGGCCCCAAAATCCTTTAACAAGTACAGGAACAGCTAGTTAGCTTGAGTGGAAGTCAGCTGGAGTAGTCTACAGTCATACAGTAACAAGCAATTACACCTCTATTACACTTAAATACCATAGATCAAATATATTTACCCCAGTAATATCATCAACACTTACCAGTCCTTGGGCTCAAATACTAGTGTGGCCTGTAGTGTGTTGCATGCTGGGAATTATCCGTGCATGTGATGGAAGAATGCACTGCACATGTGATGGAGGAATGCACAGTGCAGGGTAGAAATTCTACTGAATTTGCATTAAATCAGGTTGTTTTTAGCGAATAATCATGCTGCAAGATCTAGCATTCAATGGTTATGTTTTGGGGCGGTATATCTCGAATGGTAGAGTGGCCGTGCCAGCAAATTGAGGGTTCCAGGTTCGATTCCCACTTCCGCCATCCTAGTCACTGCTGTTGTGTCCTTGGGCACGACACTTTACCCACCCGCTCCCAGTGCCACCCACACTGCTTTAAATGTAACTTAGATATTGGCTTTCACTATGTAAAAGCGCTTTGAGTCACGAGAGAAAAGCGCTATATAAATATACTTCACTTCTGAATTGATCTGCAATTTCTTTTCTTTTCTCCTCTGCCCCCCTCTCCCTTGTGGAGGAGGCGGCCATGGATGAAGTGCTTGCTGTCCAGAGTCGGGACCCGGGGTGGACCGCTCGCCTGTGCATCGATTGGGGACATCTCTGCACTGCTGACCCGTCTCCGCTCGAGATGGTCTCCTGCTGGCCCAACTATGGACTGGACTCTCACTATTATGTTAGATCCACTATGGACTGGACTCTCACTATTATGTTAGATCCACTATGGACTGGACTCTCACACTATTATGTTAGATCCACTATGGACTGGACTCTCACTATTATGTTAGATCCACTATGGACTGGACTCTCACACTATCATGTTAGATCCACTATGGACTGGACTCTCACTATTATGTTAGATCCACTATGGACTGGACTCTCACAATATTATGTTAGATCCACTATGGACTGGACTCTCACACTATTATGTTAGATCCACTATGGACTGGACTCTCACTATTATGTTAGATCCACTATGGACTGGACTCTCACACTATCATGTTAGATCCACTATGGACTGGACTCTCACTATTATGTTAGATCCACTATGGACTGGACTCTCACAATATTATGTTAGATCCACTATGGACTGGACTCTCACACTATTATGTTAGATCCACTATGGACTGGACTCTCACACTATCATGTTAGATCCACTATGGACTGGACTCTCACTATTATGTTAGATCCACTATGGACTGGACTCTCACAATATTATGTTAGATCCACTATGGACTGGACTCTCACACTATTATGTTAGATCCACTATGGACTGGACTCTCACTATTATGTTAGATCCACTATGGACTGGACTCTCCCACTATCATGTTAGATCCACTATGGACTGGACTCTCACTATTATGTTAGATCCACTATGGACTGGACTCTCACTATCATGTTAGATCCACTATGGACTGGACTCTCACACTATTATGCTAGATCCACTCTGGACTGGACTTTCACATTATTATGCTAGATCCACTATGGACTGGACTCTCACACTATTATGTTAGATCCACTATGGACTGGACTCTCACACAATTATGTTAAACCCACTATGGACTGGACTCTCACTATTATGTTAGATCCACTATGAACTGGACTCTCACTATTATGTTAGATCCACTATGGACTGGACTCTCACTATTATGTTAGATCCACTATGGACTGGACTCTCACTATTATGTTAGATCCACTATGGACTGGACTCTCACACTATTATGTTAGATCCACTATGGACTGGACTCTCACACTATTATGTTAGATCCACTATGGACTGGACTCTCACTATTATGTTAGATCCACTATGGACTGGACTCTCACTATTATGTTAGATCCACTATGGACTGGACTCTCACACTATTATGTTAGATCCACAATGGACTGGACTCTCACTATTATGTTAGATCCACTATGGACTGGACTCTCACACTATCATGTTAGATCCACTATGGACTGGACTCTCACTATTATGTTAGATCCACTATGGACTGGACTCTCACAATATTATGTTAGATCCACTATGGACTGGACTCTCACACTATTATGTTAGATCCACTATGGACTGGACTCTCACACTATCATGTTAGATCCACTATGGACTGGACTCTCACTATTATGTTAGATCCACTATGGACTGGACTCTCACTATTATGTTAGATCCACTATGGACTGGACTCTCCCACTATCATGTTAGATCCACTATGGACTGGACTCTCACTATTATGTTAAATCCACTATGGACTGGACTCTCACTATTATGTTAGATCCACTATGGACTGGACTCTCACACTATTATGCTAGATCCACTCTGGACTGGACTTTCACATTATTATGCTAGATCCACTATGGACTGGACTCTCACACTATTATGTTAGATCCACTATGGACTGGGCTCTCACACTATCATGTTGGATCCACTATGGACTGGACTCTCACTATTATGTTAGATCCACTATGGACTGGACTCTCACTATTATGTTAGATCCACTATGGACTGGACTCTCCCACTATCATGTTAGATCCACTATGGACTGGACTCTCACTATTATGTTAAATCCACTATGGACTGGACTCTCACTATTATGTTAGATCCACTATGGACTGGACTCTCACACTATTATGCTAGATCCACTCTGGACTGGACTTTCACATTATTATGCTAGATCCACTATGGACTGGACTCTCACACTATTATGTTAGATCCACTATGGACTGGACTCTCACACAATTATGTTAGACCCACTATGGACTGGACTCTCACTATTATGTTAGATCCACTATGAACTGGACTCTCACTATTATGTTAGATCCACTATGGACTGGACTTTCACACTATTATGTTAGATCCACTATGGACTGGACTCTCACACTATTATGTTAGATCCACTATGGACTGGACTCTCACACTATTATGTTAGATCCACTATGGACTGGACTCTCACTATTATGTTAGATCCACTATGGACTGAACTCTCACACTATTATGTTAGATCCACTATGGACTGGACTCTCACACTATTATGTTAGATCCACTATGGACTGGACTCACACTATTATGTTAGATCCACTATGGACTGGACTCTCACACTATCATGTTAGATCCACTATGGACTGGACTCTCACTATTATGTTAGATCCACTATGGACTGGACTCTCACTATTATGTTAGATCCACTATGGACTGGACTCTCACACTATTATGCTAGATCCACTCTGGACTGGACTTTCACATTATTATGCTAGATCCACTATGGACTGGACTCTCACACTATTATGTTAGATCCACTATGGACTGGACTCTCACACAATTATGTTAAACCCACTATGGACTGGACTCTCACTATTATGTTAGATCCACTATGAACTGGACTCTCACTATTATGTTAGATCCACTATGGACTGGACTCTCACTATTATGTTAGATCCACTATGGACTGGACTCTCACTATTATGTTAGATCCACTATGGACTGGACTCTCACACTATTATGTTAGATCCACTATGGACTGGACTCTCACACTATTATGTTAGATCCACTATGGACTGGACTCTCACTATTATGTTAGATCCACTATGGACTGGACTCTCACTATTATGTTAGATCCACTATGGACTGGACTCTCACACTATTATGTTAGATCCACAATGGACTGGACTCTCACTATTATGTTAGATCCACTATGGACTGGACTCTCACACTATCATGTTAGATCCACTATGGACTGGACTCTCACTATTATGTTAGATCCACTATGGACTGGACTCTCACAATATTATGTTAGATCCACTATGGACTGGACTCTCACACTATTATGTTAGATCCACTATGGACTGGACTCTCACACTATCATGTTAGATCCACTATGGACTGGACTCTCACTATTATGTTAGATCCACTATGGACTGGACTCTCACTATTATGTTAGATCCACTATGGACTGGACTCTCCCACTATCATGTTAGATCCACTATGGACTGGACTCTCACTATTATGTTAAATCCACTATGGACTGGACTCTCACTATTATGTTAGATCCACTATGGACTGGACTCTCACACTATTATGCTAGATCCACTCTGGACTGGACTTTCACAGTATTATGCTAGATCCACTATGGACTGGACTCTCACACTATTATGTTAGATCCACTATGGACTGGACTCTCACACAATTATGTTAGACCCACTATGGACTGGACTCTCACTATTATGTTAGATCCACTATGAACTGGACTCTCACTATTATGTTAGATCCACTATGGACTGGACTTTCACACTATTATGTTAGATCCACTATGGACTGGACTCTCACACTATTATGTTAGATCCACTATGGACTGGACTCTCACACTATTATGTTAGATCCACTATGGACTGGACTCTCACTATTATGTTAGATCCACTATGGACTGAACTCTCACACTATTATGTTAGATCCACTATGGACTGGACTCTCACACTATTATGTTAGATCCACTATGGACTGGACTCACACTATTATGTTAGATCCACTATGGACTGGACTCTCACACTATTATGTTAGATCCACCTTGGACTGGACTTTCACACTATTATGTTAGATCCACTATGGACTGGACTCTCACACTATTATGTCAGACCCACTCGATGTCCATTGCATCCGGTCTCCCCTAGAGGGGGCGGGGTGAATAGTACTGCTAGGATCCTGATGAGAGTGCGGAAATATGACCATATCACACCAACTCTCAAATCCCTTCACTGGCTTCCTGTTCCACTCAGGATTGAATACAAAATCTCCCTACTAACCCACCAGTGCCTCCATGGAAATGCCCCCCCTGTACCTCAAAGAACTACTCACCCCCAAATCCTCCACACGACACCTCCGCTCCGGACAGGCTAACCTCCTCCAACCTCCGAGGACAAAGCTACGAACAATGGGAGACCGGGCTTTCTGCTCCGCCGCTCCCAGTCTGTGGAACGCTCTCCCTGACCACCTGAGGGCACCACAGACTGTGAATGTTTTTAAAAAAGCCTTTTTTTTTTAGATATATGCATACTAGTTCTAGCTATTTGGCTGTTCTAGTTTTTATTTTATTTTATTTTTTATTATCTTTTTATTTTTTTAATACACTGTAGCACTTTGAGGGTGTTTACTCAATGTAAAGTGCTTTTTACAAATAAAATCTATTATTATTATTATTAATTTCCCATTAATTCCCGTTAATTCCCATGGAAAGTTTCCAACTTTGAATATTCCCGGATTTTTGCAACCCGAGCTGTGACATAACAAAATGTGTGAGAGGTTAAGCTGAGTAAATACTTTTGTGATGCAGTGTAGGTCAGGAAAACAAAGTCAAGTATTGTATTGAACAATTGGTCACATGCTTGTAATATCTTCTCGCAAATAAACACGCAAGCTCTCTGTCAAGCTGGCATGAAGAAACGGATTCGGCAACAAAAGATTGGATGTTTTTATTTCCAGAGTTGTGGCGAGGCCCACATTAAATTGCTGGATTTGGCCCCCGGGGCCCTTGACTTCGACACCTGTGGTGCGGAGCCGACGTGTTTGTGCCGCTTGCCGCTAAACGGTGGTGGGAAGATGTCAGCGGAGACACAAAAACAAATCTCTGCGGTGGAACAAATGCGAGTATAAAAAGATATTTGCCAACAAACTGTTTCAATTCCTCTGTTTACCCCAGAAAGTCCTCGCAGTAAAAAAAGTGAGACGTCAAGACTTGCTTCGCCGCTACAGACACAAGAATGTGGAAGTTGTTTTGAATAAAAGGTCTCGTGTTCCTCAGTGCGGACATTAGAAAGATGGCATGTCCAGGTCGCTTTACCCGCCCTCATGTGACAAAGTTTGCTAATAAAAAGTGACTGCGGTGTGATTTGCAGTTACGTGCCTCGACTTGATTGACGCCTTCTAGAATCAAATCAAAGCAAAGACAGCTGGGATAGATTTTTTTTTTCTTCTCTTCACCGCAGCTATTGTGGTTGAGGGACACAGAAGGGGGGGGGGGGGGGCAGGGGGGGGGACTTACAATGAGATTGTTTTTCCTTCAATGTCACCACAGAACATTTGAAGCTTGTTTCAGTCCTTGATGGCTCAGGCTGATTGTAAACGGGAACACATGAGCGTCAACGGTTTTCAATCAATATCTCGTTGAAATACCTATATATATATATATATATGTATGTATGTATGTACAAACCCCGTTTCCATATGAGTTGGGAAATTGTGTTAGATGTAAATATAAACGGAATACAATTATTTGCAAATCCTTTTCAACCCATATTCAATTGAATGCACTACAAAGACAACATATTTGATGTTCAAACTCATAAACTTTATTTATTATTTTTTGCAAATAATAATTAACTTAGAATTTCATGTAGTTGGGAAAGGGCATGTTCACCACTGTGTTACATGGCCTTTCCTTTTAACAACACTTAATAAACATTTGGGAACTGAGGAGACACATTTTTGAAGCTTCTCAGGTGGAATTCTTTCCCATTCTTGCTTGATGTACAGCTTAAGTTGTTCAACAGTCCGGGGGTCTCCGTTGTGCTATTTTAGGCTTCATAATGCGCCACACAGACAGGTCTGGACTACAGGCAGGCCAGTCTAGTACCCGCACTCTTTTACTATGAAGCCACGTTGATGTAACACGTGGCTTTGGCATTGTCTTGCTGAAATAAGCAGGGGCGCCCATGGTAACGTTGCTTGGATGGCAACATATGTGTCACGTGTGGTGCGCATGGTGATGAGGGGTTTTGTTCTCCCAGGAAGCAAAGGACGAATCCGGACGGGACTTACAGGTGACGACTTGATTTAATAGAAAAATAACACAAAACTGGTACAAAACAGAAAACAAACCGACAGGAAGAGGTGCCGAACGCACTGGAAGCTATGGCTAACACTTAGCACAGACTATGGAACTTAGCTGAGTCTAGAATCAAGAACGAACTTACGTGGCAGTCGCGTGATGCAAAAACAAAGAAAGCAGAACGAGTGATGAACAAAGGTGGGCTTAAATAGCGTCTCTGATGAGAAACTGGTGCGCGTGCAAGGCAGGTGAAAATCAAGTAACCATGGTGACGAAACAAACTCACAGGTGCACAAGTAATAACAAAAGGAGTCCAAAACTAACCAAACATAACTTAACAAAACATGATCCGACCACGGATCATGACAATATGTTGCTCCAAAACCTGTATGTACTTTTCAGCATTAAAGGCGCCTTCACAGATGTGTAAGTTACCCATGCCTTGGGCACTAATACACCCCCATACCATCACACATGCTGCCTTTTACACTTTGCGCCTATAACAATCCGGATGGTTCTTTGCCTCTTTGGTCCGGAGGACACGACGTCCACAGTTTCCAAAAACAATTTGAAATGTGGACTCGTCAGACCACAGAACACCTTTCCACTTTGCATGAGTCCATCTTAGATGAGCTCAGGCCCAGCGAAGCCGACAAGAGTTTCTGGGTGTTGTTGATAAATGGTTTTCGCCTTGCATAGGAGAGATTTAACTTGCACTTACAGATGTAGCGACCAACTGTAGTTAATGACAGTGGGTTTCTGAAGTGCTCCTGAGCCCATGTGGTGATATCCTTTACACACTGATGTTGCTTGTTGATGCAGTACAGCCTGAGGGATCGAAGGTCACGGGCTTAGCTGCTTACGTGCAGTGATTTCTCCAGATTCTCTGAACCCTTTGATGATATTACGGACCGTAGATGGTGAAATCCCTAAATTCCTTGCAATAGCTGGTTGAGAAAGGTTTTTCTTAAACTGTTCAACAATTTGCTCAGGCATTTGTTGACAAAGTGGTGACCCTCGCCCCATCCTTGTTTGTGAATGACTGAGCATTTCATGGAATCTACTTTTTTACCCAATCATGGCACCCACCTGTTCCCAATTAGCCTGTTCACCTGTGGGATGTTCCAAATAAGTGTTTGATGAGCATTCCTCAACTTTATCAGTATTTATTGCCACCTTTCCCAACTTCTTTGTCACGTGCTGCTGGCATCAAATTCTAAAGTTAATGATTATTTGCAAAAAAAAAAAAATGTTTATGAGTTTGAACATCAAATATGTTGTCTTTGTAGCATATTCAACTGAATATGGGTTGAAAATGATTTGCAAATCATTGTATTCCGTTTATATTTACATCTAACACAATTTCCCAACTCATATGGAAACGGGGTTTGTATATACGTTAGGTCAGGAAAAAAACACAGAGGCTATATCATCCTACAAGCCTGTTTCTGTCATGATCTATGGTCTGGATTATGTTTTTGTTATGTTTTGTTAGTTTTTGGACTCTTTTAGTTCCTGTTTATGCCCCCTTGTTTGTTTAGTCATCATGGCGACTCATTAGTTTTTACCTGCCTCATATATTCGGGACACGAACCTGTTCTAATCAGGAGACTACTATTTAAGCCTGTCGTTGCAAGTTAGTCGGGCTGGCGACATTCTGTCAAGGCGAGAAGGTTTTCGCATCTTACTGCGAGGATTGTTCTCCCGGGACGCAAACAGACTTTTCCGGACAACGGTAGCAGGTGGGAACATATTTAATAATCACTCTCAAATAGGTACCAACAAAAAAGGCGCACAAGGCAAAGGTGGGAAACAAAAAATAACACTTAGCGTAAACTATGGAAAGAGCATGAAACAATCGCATGAATAATAAGCATGAACTATGGCATGAAAAGAACATGAAACAATCAATGTCACCAGCCCGACTAACTGGCAACGACAGGCTTAAATAGTAGTCTCCTGATTAGAACAGGTGCGTGTCCCGAACACATGAGGCAGGTGAAAACTAATGAGTCGCCATGGTGACTAAACAAACAAGGGAACGCAAACAGGAACTAAAAAAGTCCAAAATAATAACAAAAACATAATCCAGACCACAGATTATGACAGTTTCTTAGGTTTCTTCAGCATTGCGTTTAAGTCAGGACTTTGGGAAGACCTTTCCAAAACCTTCATTCTAGCCTGATTTAGCCATTCCTTTACCACTCTTGATGTGTGTTTGGGGTCATTGTCCTGTTGGAACACCCAACTGCGCCCAAGACCCAACCTCCGGGCTGATGATTTTAGCTTGTCCTGAAGAATTTGGAGGTAATCCTCCTTTTTCATTGTCCCATTTAAAGCACACGTTCCATTGGCAGCAAAACAGGCCCAGAGCATAATACTACCACCACCATGCTTGACGGTAGGTCTGGTGTTCCTGGGATTAAAGGCCTCACCTTTTCTCCTCCAAACAGCTCCATTTGGGAAGGCCATTCCAAAACCTTCATTCTAGCCTAATTTAGCCATTCCTTTACCACTTTTGACGTGTGTTTGGGGGTCATTGGAACACCCAACTGCGCCCAAGACCCAACCTCTGCTTCTTTAGGTTGTCCTGATGTCACGGCGGGCTTTTTGCAGCTTGCGAGGTTTGTTCTCCCAGGATGCAAACGGACTATTCCGGACAAGGCGTGCAGGTAAAAAACATGATTTAATTCTCAAAACTCAAAAAGGTACAAAAACGGAAAACAAGGCGAAAAACGCTGACCGCACTTGGAGTTAAAGTAAATACTTAGCATAGACTATGGACATAGACAACTTATGAAACTGTGGCATGAAATAAACACGACTTGCGTAGTCCAGGCATGAGACCAGCAATGACGCCAGGACGACTGACTGGCAAAGGCAGGCTTAAATAATGTCTCTAGATTGGAAACAGGTGCGTGTCCCGAACACCGGAGGCAGGTGAAAATCATAAGTCGCCATGGTAACTAAAAC
The DNA here is from genome assembly GCF_033978685.3 of Nerophis lumbriciformis. Classification (NCBI taxonomy): domain Eukaryota; kingdom Metazoa; phylum Chordata; class Actinopteri; order Syngnathiformes; family Syngnathidae; genus Nerophis; species Nerophis lumbriciformis. Next base: position 15,510,990 of record NC_084583.2, on the reverse strand, counting down.
AAACAAGGGTGCACAAAAACAGGAATTAATGGAGTCTAAAACTAACAGAACATAACAAAAACATGATCCGGACCACGGATCACGACACCTGAAGAATTTGGAGGTAATCCTCCTTTTTCATTCCATCCATCCATCCATCTTCTTCCGCTTATCCGAGGTCGGGTCGGGGGGGCAGCAGCCTAAGCAGGGAAGCCAAGACTTCCCTCTCCCCAGCCACTTCGTCCAGCTCTTCCCGGGGGGTCCCGAGGCGTTCCCAGGCCAGCCGGGAGACATAGTCTTCCCAACGTGTCCTGGGTCTTCCCCACGGCCTCCTACCGGTCGGACGTGCCCTAAACATCTCCCTAGGGAGGCGTTCGGGTGGCATCCTGACCAGATGCTCGAACCACCTCATCTGGCTCCTCTCTATGTGGAGGAGCAGCGGCTTTACTTTGAGCTCCCCCCAGATGACAGAGCTTCTCACCCTATCTCTAAGGGAGAGCCCCGCCACCCGGCGGAGGAAACTCATTTCGGCCGCTTGTACCCGTGATCTTGTCCTTTCGGTCATAACCCAAAACTCATGACCATAGGTGAGGATGGGAACGTAGATCGACCGGTAAATTGAGAGCTTTGCCTTCCGGCTCAGCTCCTTCTTCACCACAACGGATCGATACAGCGTCCGCATTACTGAAGACGCCGTACCGATCCGACTGTCGATCTCACTATCCACTCTTCCCCCACTCGTGAACAAGACTCCGAGGTACTTGAACTCCTCCACTTGGGGCAAGATCTCCTCCCCAACCCGGAGATGGCACTCCACCTTTTTCCGGGCGAGAACCATGGACTCGGACTTGGAGGTGCTGATTCTCATCCCAGTCGCTTCACACTCGGCTGCGAACCGATCCAGCGAGAGCTGAAGATCCTGGCCAGATGAAGCCATCAGGACCACATCATCTGCAAAAAGCAGAGACCTAATCCTGCAGCCACCAAACCAGATCCCCTCAACGCCTTGACTGCGCCTAGAAATTCTGTCCATAAAAGTTATGAACAGAATGGGTGACAAAGGGCAGCCTTGGCGGAGTCCAACCCTCACTGGAAACGTGTCCGACTTACTGCCGGCAATGCGGACCAAGCTCTGCCACTGATCATACAGGGAGCGGACTGCCACAATCAGACAGTCCGATACCCCATACTCCCTGAGCACTCCCCACAGGACTTCCCGAGGGACACGGTCGAATGCCTTCTCCAAGTCCACAAAGCACATGTAGACTGGTTGGGCAAACTCCCATGCACCCTCAAGGACCCTGCCGAGAGTATAGAGCTGGTCCACAGTTCCACGACCAGGACCAAAACCACACTGTTCCTCCTGAATCCGAGGTTCGACTATCCGGCGTAGCCTCCTCTCCAGTACACCCGAATACACCTTACCGGGAAGGCTGAGGAGTGTGATCCCACGATAGTTAGAACACACCCTCCGGTTCCCCTTCTTAAAGAGAGGAACCACCACCCCGGTCTGCCAATCCAGAGGTACCGCCCCCGATGTCCACGCGATGCTGCAGAGTCTTGTCAACCAAGACAGCCCCAGAGCATCCAGAGCCTTAAGGACCACGGATCACGTCACCTGAAGAATTTGGAGGTAATCCTCCTTTTTCATTGTCCCATTTAAAGCAGCAGTTCCATTGGCAGCAAAACAGGCCCAGAGCATAATACTACCACCACCATGCTTGACGGTAGGAATGGTGTTCCTGGGATTAAAGGCCTCACCTTTTCTCCTCCAAACATATTGCTGGGTATTGTGGCCAAACGGCTCCATTTTTGTTTCATCTGACCACAGAACTTTCCTCCAGAAGGTCTTATCTTTGTCCATGTGATGTCATCTAATGAATTCATGAGCATTATTATCTGGACACATCTTGTTTGCTGGGGATTTGACTTACTCATGTTCACTTTGTCACCACTGCACTATTATGGATGAGTTATTTAGTATTTGTCTGCATGTATTGTTGTTTACGTTGAACAAGCAGCACTAATGTTAAATATCACACCAATTCTCAAATCCCTTCACTGGCTTCCTGTTCCAGTCAGGATTGAATACAAAGACTCAATACTAACTCACCAGTGCCTCCATGGAAATGCCCTCCTCTCTACCTCAAAGAACTGCTCACCCCCAAATCCTCCACACGAGACAGGCTAACCTCCTCCAACCTCCGAGGACAAAGCTCCGAACTATGGGAGACCGGGCTTTCTGCTCCGTCGCTCCCAGTCTGTGGAACGCTCTCCCTGACCACCTGAGGGCACCACAGACTGTGGATGTTTTAAAAAAAGTCTTAAGAGCCCTTCTTTTTTTTTTTTAAGCCTTTTTTTTTTTTTAGATATATGTGTGCTAGTTCTAGCTATTAGGCCAGACCTGGGCAAATTAAGGCCCGGGGGCCACATGCGGCCCGTTAAGCTTTTCAATCTGGCCCGCCGGACATTCCCAAATAATTTTTTTAGATCGTTAAGATGGAAAGTGTAGCTGCCATTATGATGTGCACTCATGTTTTCTAACGACCGTAAGTCTTCAACTATACTAAGTATTTCAATGGTTGGAATCTGCACATATGGTTGATATACCAGTTACTATGGTCATCTAATTAGTTACTATGGTCATCTAATTAGTTACTATGGTCATCTAATTAGTTACTATGGTCATCTACGTCACAGCAGCTCAGACGAGGCACCAAGCAGTGTGGGCGGGAAGCGTTTCCACAGACGCGGAAGGAGATTTTCACAACAAAGTTCTAAAGCTTAGTGATATATCACATATATCAGATTATTATTATTATTATTTTGTACCCTTCGCGTTCATATTTCACTGTTTGTTGCGTTTTGATTGCGTTTCACTTGATTGCAAAATATGTCGATCGAAAGGGGGTGTGACGTTCATATTTTGTCAATATTCAGTGTTTTATCCTTCATAGAAAAAATAATAAAAAATTAAAAATAAATTTCATTACGTTTTTAAGGCGGTGTGTTATAACGTTTTTAGCATTCAATCAGACATTATTGTGAGGTTTTGTATTAGTGTCCCTAAAAATAGATATACAGACACATTTTTTTCTCTAAATGTGGCCCCCGAGTCAAAATAATTGCCCAGGCCTGTATTAGGCTGCAGTGACGTGCAGTCACTAGAGGCAGGTGAGGCAGGGCCTCACCTGCCATCATGGAAAGAACAAAAATGTAAAAAGAAAAAAAATTATATATATTGTTAAATGTATCCAGTGATTATACTATAAAGTTATTTTCCATTTAACTTCACCAGTTTTAGATTATTTTTTATTCAAAATCGCTGAATTTTCACATTTGCCGTTCAAATACTGAAAAGAGACGGTGCGGTGAACAGCAGCCAGTTGAGGCAGGTCACTCAGTGCCTCACCATGGACGGACTCGGCTAACTGCTGGCCTGCTGTGCAGTGAGACTGTATTGCTATATGAATTATATTATACATTTCCATAGTTTAGTTAGCTGAGGTATATAATGTACAGTGTATTTTGTCAACAACTGTATGTGTGTAACGTATTTCTTGTGCTGAGCGATCATAAAATGGCTGCAAAAGACGCACTGGCTGAGGCTCTCCTCCTGCACCCCCGCCGTAGAATTGTTATATCAACTAAAGCCCACACTTAAACTTTCCACGTGCAAGATTGAATCTATTTAAAAAAGTTATTTCATAAGAAGCCAAAAAGTGCAAAAACAATAATGTTCGTGTTGGAGGAGTTGTGAATGACTGCAGGGCCACAACATTAGGTACACCCGCAGACTGCAGGTGTACCTAATTCACAACTCCTCCAACACGAACATTATTGTTTTTGCACTTTTTGGCTTCTTATTAAATAACTTTTGTAACCTATTTTTATGGGCTTTCCTCTTTGTGATGTTAAGTTCCTGTTATGCGCTGTTATACAGTATATGCCTTGAGCTCTTATTTTGAAGGTGCTAAGAGCGGAAGTGATGACACTTTTGAGTGGAGCGGAAGTTTTTGAAAGAAGGTAAATAAAGTGGTCCTCGTGTAAACTGGAGCCTCCGTGTTTGTTATTTTGTAGTTTCATACAGTATAGGCGACATTTATAAACCCTCGGTTACACTTTTTTAAATAGATTCAATCTTGCACGTGGAAAGTTTAAGTGAGGGCTTTAGTTGTGGACTTAATTTCTAAGTAAAGGTAAGACCATAATAACGTTTTTTTTATTAAATGTGCTTTTTTGTGTGCTACAGTTTGTATGTGTAAAGTTAAAGTGAAGTTAAAGTAGCAATGATTGTCACACACACACTAGGTGTGGTGAAATGTGTCGTCTGCATTTGACCCATCCCCTTGCTCACCCCCTGGGAGGTGAGGGGAGCAGTGGGCAGCAGCGGCGCCGCGCCCGGGAATCATTTTTGGTGATTTAACCCCCAATTTCAACCCTTGATGCTGAGTGCCAAGCAGGGAAGAATGCTGGTATGAGCTTTTAAACATAACCCGTTAACTGCTGCCAATCAAATGGTGAATAAGATACTCTTTAGGGTTCATATGTTTGTAAATGTGACTGTGATGAAGTCAGTGCCTCACCAGCCATCAACCTCACCGCACGTCACTGTTAGGCTGTTCTAGCTCTTATATTTTTTTATTTGTATTATCTATTTTAATTTTTTTATTTTTTAAATACACTGTAGCACTTTGAGGTTGTTTGCTGAATATAAAGTGATTTTTACAAATAAAATCTATTATTATAAACACACTCGGCCATTAAAGCCGATTGTGAGGGTGCGGGTGTACCTATTGTTTTGTCCCGTGGCGTGCGGCATCTGATTCCAATCAGGACCCGGGTCAGGCGCTCCTTCAATCCCCCCCCGCCCCTCGTTTTGGTTTCATTTGTGAGCTTTGAGGAGCCCCGGCCGTGCAGAGGAAGACGGAGGGGATGTATTTTCATAACCGGCGCGCTTTCATTAGAGGCCGCTTTTATCTTAACGCTCGATGTTATCACACGGCTCCTCTCTCCTTTTGTTTGCCTTGCTCTAATCTTGCCTTCTCCGGTCCGACTCACCCCGTGGTGTGACGCAGCGCCTTAAAAGGCAGGGACCAGGCAAAAGGAGCCATGTTGGAAGCCTGATCCCTCCTTCCGTCCATCTTTTGTTTGGCCCTCCCCTCCCATCCCTCGCTCCACAGTTTGTGTTACAGCGGCAGCCTGGTGGCTTTTGTCTTTGCCCGTCCTCATCCATCATGTCCTGTCGCCCGCGGGTGTCGCCCTCTCTTGTAATTATCTTCATCCAAATACACTATATTACTTACCCATCTAAATGATGAGAATCAGGTGTCCTCATCACTTGGCCCGGTGTATCAAATCCAGCACTTAGGCATGGAGACTGTTTCGACAAAGAAAGAATGGGCCGCTTTCAGTGATTTCCAGCGTGGAACTGTCATAGGATGCCACCTGTGCGACAAATCCAGTCGTGGAAATTACCTCGCTCCTAAATATTCCAAAGTCAACTTTATTATAAGAAAAGTGAAGAGTTTGGGAACAACAGCAACTCAGCCACCAAGCGGTAGGCCACGTAAACTGACCCTTTGAAATTGTTTTTAATCACATTTATTTTATATTGTTTTTAATTGTGTTTAATATTGTTGTGCAGCACTTTGGAAACATTTTGTTGTTTAAATGTGCTATATAAATAAAGTGGATTGGATTGGATTGAGAGAGGTCAGCATCATACTTGCCAACCTTGAGACCTCCGATTTCGGGAGGTGGGGGGTGGGGGGTGGGGGGTGGGGGGTGGGGGGCGTGGTTAAGAGGGGACGAGTATATTTACAGCTAGAATTCACCAAGTCAAGTATTTCATATATATACATATATATATATATATATACATATATCCCCCCCTATACATATACATATATATACACACATATATATATATATATATATATATATATATATATATATACATATATACATATATATATATATATATATATATATATATATATATATATATA
>NC_084583.2:15222500-15495000 GCF_033978685.3 Nerophis lumbriciformis | reverse complement strand
ATTTTTTACAACAAGCTTTTTTTATATTTGCATGGTAAGTATATATTATTAATGTTGTAAATACACTTCTTTGTATATCTAGAAAGGCTGGTCCTAAAGAGGGAGGATTTTTTTCTTGTGTGTGTGTGTGTGTGTGTGTGTGTGTGTGTGTGTGTGTGTGTGTGTGTGTGTGTGTGTGTGTGTGTGTGTGTGTGTGTGTGTGTGTGTGTGCGTTCTTGTATTTCCACCCTTCTTGGGACATGAAGAAGGAAACGTATCTTCCATATGAGGAAGTGTGAACAAGTGATGACATAAATCATGGTCCCAATAACATTGCATCTAATAGACAGTGTCTCATTTGCGCCCCCTGCTGGTCAAAATGAGGATGGTCCCAAAAAAAATTGACTGTCAACATATGAAATAACAAGTGTGTGTAAGGAATTGAAATGTGCCCCCTTTGGCCAAAATGTTTTGTTTTTTTTAATAAATAAATATGTATATAGAGAAATACTGTAATAACGAAGTAAATAATAAAGATTAAAAACCAATTACAAACAAAACATTTAAAAAATAAATAAATAAACTAAAAGCCGTCTTTTTCTCACAATGTGTCGACTTTTTTCTTATAAAATTGGGAACAATTTCTCATGTTCCTTCTGTTTCTGCAATATTGCAATATTTTCTCGGAAAACTATAATTTTATGTAAAATTATTACTTTTTAATGCAAAGTGGTGACATTTATCATATAAAATTCTGACTTTTATCACCATACTTTTCTCATAATATTGCAAAAATGTTCAGATTTTCTTGTCAAATTTGGACTTTTATTATAACACTGCCAAAATTCAAAGTTTTTCTTGTGAAATTGTGACCTTTTTCTTGTGAAATTCCAACTCATTTTTCACAACAAGCTTTTTTTATATTTGCATAGTATGTATATATTATTAATGTTGTAAATACACTTCTTTATATATCTAGAAAGGGTGGTCCTAAAGAGGGAGGAATTTTTCTTGTGTGTGTGTGTGTGTGTGTGTGTGTGTGTGTGTGTGTGTGTGTGTGTGTGTGTGTGTGTGTGTGTGTGTGTGTGTGTGTGTGTGTGTGTGTGTACGTATATGAACCCTATGAAGCCTAGGCCACTTGTCAACACATTGTTGTCGGGGGAATTATAACAATACAAATTAAAAATTAAAAAAAAGAATAGCGGCCATGTTTGCTGGGGAATCTTCACACATAAAAAGGAGGTATTTACAACAAACAGCCAGACGACATAAAAAAAAATTCCCACATACTGTGAACAAAACACTGCTGATAATTGTGTGAGATTTAAACATGCGGCGTTTATTTTTTTTGTGCACATAAAGCATGAGAATAACAATTGGTTGGACTTTTGAACACAGCGTGACGACTGGGAAGCTTTTTGTGTGGGCGTCACTGCCATAGAACATTCCCCCGTCCTGAGAAAACTGATGTTTAGATTCATATGTAGACTGCAGGGGTCCGAGAGTGATCTTATTATACAGATAACCAATAGTTCTGTTAGGTACCGATCGTATATATGGAAACACTGGTATCTCTGCCTTTTATACAATGTGTAGACGCATTTTTAAAGTATATATATATATTTATTTATTTTTTATCGCTGATTTTATTTATTTATTAGATGCCTTTTACTGAATATGCACAAGCACTGTTTTAAATAGTATGTAATAATTGCCTTTTATACTGTATTTTGTTAGTTTTATGTGATTGTATGTCTACTTGGACCTGGGAGTCTGCAATAAAGCTGGATTGATATTGTGGGGAGGCGTGGCCCGCAGGCCGACTAAGCGAGGTGGGGCACGCCGGGATCGACGCCGAGATAGATGTCAGCTGCGTGGATCGCCCACCTGGGCAGGATTATATAATCTCCTCTCGATGAATAAAGGGGCGACAGCCGAGCATGACGGGGCCAGAAGGAGTTGGAGACACGCGAGTAAATGTAGCGCGGAAGAGCCAGACAAAGATGACGCGGCAGGCTGAAAAGCGGACCGAAAAGCGAGCAGGAAGAGGAGCTGAAAAGCGACCCGAAGAGACTGAGTATTATTGAAAAATAAACAGAGTCAAAACTGCTCAAAGTCATGTCAGTCCTTGGTGGTCCATGGAACCCCCGACAGTGGAAGACTGTCACAGATATCATTTACTCAAAGAACCTGATGACTGTGGTTGCCATTTGAATGATAAAAGTGGGTTGTGACATAACCCAGAAGAGTACAGCTAAAGTATGACAAAAATGACTTTAATATATAACTTGTTATTCCTCAATGCACGGATGAATGAGTGAAATGTATCAGTGCAATTTCATTTTTCTATTCCTATTTCACGCATGTAGTTACGTTTCTCCTTATGTTCTTCAATAATGTGCTCCGTGAGGCTCTTTGCCTCGTTGGTGTGTTGTCGGAGGGTGAAACAACACGAACAGGGACGGATTCAAGTTGCACCAGTGGCCCAAAGATGCGAAAGTGGCAAGAAATTGGACGTTTCGCACACTTTACCGACGAAAGCTATGCTACGACAGAGATGGCAAGAATGTGTGAATATCCTGCGACACTCAAAGCAGATGCATTTCCAACGGTAAAGTCAAAGAAATCTGCCGCCAGACCCCCATTGAATCTGCCGGAGTGTGTGAGCAATTCAGGGACAAAGGACCTCGGTAGCACGGCAAGCAATGGCGGCAGTTTGTTCCCGCAGACGAGCGAGCTGAACCCCCTATCGACCCTAGCTTCCCTGGCCTGCTGACATCAACTCCAAAACTGGACAGATCAGTTTTCAGGAAAAGAGCGCGGATGAGGGTATGTCTACAGAATATATTAATTGATGAAAATTGGGCTGTCTGCACTCTCAAAGTGCATGTTGTTGCCAAATGTATTTCATATGCTGTAAACCTAGTTCATAGTTGTTAGTTTCCTTTAATGCCAAACAAACACATACCAATCGTTGGTTAGAAGGCGATCGCCCAATTCGTCCTCGCTTTCTCTCGTGTCGCTGGCTGTCGTGTCGTTTTCGTCGGTTTCGCTTGCATACGGTTCAAACCGATATGGCTCAATAGCTTCAGTTTCTTCTTCAATTTCGTTTTCGCTACCTGCCTCCACACTACAACCATCCGTTTCAATACATGCGTAATCTGTTGAATCGCTTAAGCCGCTGAAATGCGAGTCTGAATCCGAGCTAATGTCGCTATAGCTTGCTGTTCTTTCCGCCATGTTTGTTTGTGTTGGCTTCACTATGTGACGTCACAGGAAAATGGACGGGTGTTTATAACGATGGTTAAAATCGGGCACTTTGAAGCTTTTTTTAGGGATATTGCGTGATGGGTAAAATTTTGAAAAAAACTTCGAAAAATATAATAAGCCACTGGGAACTGATTTTTAATGGTTTTAACCATTCTGAAATTGTGATAATGTTCCCCTTTAAGAAGGGGTTAAAAACAAAACAGCAGCAGCATTGGTGAGGGAGGGGCAGAGACAGAGAGAGAGAGAGAGAGTTATGATAAACGTGCATGCGTCGCCAGGCTCTGCTTTTAATCCATAGATTTATCACATTTAATTTTTTATTATCTATAGCAGGGGTGTCAAAAGTGTGCCCCGGAGGCCATTTGCTGCCCACATATAATGTTTTAAAGACCCACTGTCATGTCTGTGTAATCATGTTTTGTTTTGTTTAGTTATTGGACTCTTTAGTTTCTGGCTTTTCACTCCCTTGTCTTGTTTCCATGGTTACCCATTAGTTTCACCTGTTTCACGTTTGGACTCATTGTGCACTCTTGTTTGTCACCATAGCAACCCATTAGTTTTCACCTGTCACGTCACGCACCTGTTTCACGTTTTGAGTCACGCACCTGTTTTCACTAATCATGTCTGTAGTATTTAAGTTCATTGTTTTCAGTTTGTCGTGCTGGTGACATCTGTCACGACTTGGACTTTGGCGTGGTTTGTTCCCCCGTGGTGCAAATGAACATTTGGACCAGACATGGCGTGAAGGTGAAGACATTATTTATTTTACACTAACAAAGGAACAAAAAGCGCGCTCAAGGCGGAAGTAGAAACTTGACTAACGAAACAAAAAGACTTGCACGTGGGCAAAAAAACTGTGAACAATTAAACAAAAACACTAACTGTGGCAATAATAGAAAAAACTTACTTGGACATGGCATGAAGTGCGCAGAGGTAGACAGAGTGTGACAGGGGTAAGAATGCCGGATGTCACCAGAACGACAAACTGAAAACAATGAACTTAAATACTACAGACATGATTAGTGAAAACAGGTGCGTGACTCAAAACGTGAAACAGGTGCGTGACGTGACAGGTGAAAACTAATGGGTTCCTATGGTGACAAACAAGAGTGCACAATGAGTCCAAACGTGGAACAGGTGAAACTAATGGGTAACCATGGAAACAAGACAAGGGAGTGAAAAGCCAGAAACTAAAGAGTCCAATAACTAAACAAAACAAAACATGATTACACAGACATGACACCCACGGCACATTCTAAAAATACTATTAAAATAAACAAAAACATAACAAAAGTGACATAAAAAAAAGCTTAAAGGTTAAATGTAATTTAGAAAAAGTTGCAATGTTGACTAATAAAACAAAGCTGTTTTTTTTTTTCTTTCAAACTGTCATTGCTCAAAACATAATATTGAATCAAAATCAATGTTACTATGAATTATTGACCTATCCAAGGTTTCCATTACTTCACATCAAATATTCCACTAAGAAACATATTTTTGGTGGAAGATTTTACAAATTTGGTACATAAATAACCCAAAAATGTATATTTTGTTGTTTTCTTACTGTACCGAAAATGAACCGAACCGTGACCTCTAAACCGAGGTACGTACTGAACCGACATTTTTGTGGACCGTTACACCCCTACTTATTCGGCATGGCCTTATTATAACCCTAACCCTCTAACCTTCTAACCCTAACCAAATTACTCTAAATGAAGTCTTTGTTACTTAGAATATGTTCCCCATACTAAAGTCTTACCAAAAACATATAACTTTGTCTACAATTTGAAAGAAAAAACATTTTTCACTATAGAAGGGTTAAGAACCAAACTGATCTAGAAGAACATTGATCAGTTTGCATTCTATAAAAGTTGGTTGCGACAAAGAGAACATTTGGAAATTGTTTAGCCTTTTGTTATTATTCAACATATTGCACATTCAAGTAATTGGAACAAATATATTTGTATTCAGGTATCAATGCTAGTTTTTGTACAAGATTGGTAAAACAAAGAGGACTTATTTGAGTAAGAGGAGTGAGTTCTTACTGTAAAAGGAGCATTGTTAGTTTATTGTGTTATTGCAGTCAAAAGTGTGCGAAAAAGAGCGTCTGAATGTCATTGAGAAGCATGAAAAGAGCCAGACTTTCAGCTTTTAAGAAGAAGAAGACCACATAATTGTCCTGCTCCAAATGGGACTTAATGAATGTTCTGTTTTACCTCACAAATCTACTTCCTAACAGACCAACAAGCCACTAACTTTTTCGTTTTTTTTTTTTTTTGGTCTGACAAGTAGAAGGTTTTGAAAGACTTCTACTTCCCTCCTGTGGTGAGAAGAGAGAGAAGTGATGATGACTAAGTTGTGTTTGCCAGCACGGAAACAATGATGAGTGCTTGATGAGCGTGGAGTTAATAGATGATCTTTGTACCTTTCAATCAGCGTGGAGTTAATAGATGATCTTTGTACGTTTCAGGTACCGTGAGACTCCAGCAGACCCCCAGCCAGGCCGCAAAACCTTCTCACGTTAATGCAAATGAAGACCACATTGGCTGTGTGTGTGTGTGTGTGTGTGTGTGTGTGTGTGTGTGTGTGTGTGTGTGTGTGTGTGTGTGTGTGTGTGTGTGTGTTGTGTTCGCTGATTGGATCTCATCTAAGTAGAAACAGATTGAAGAATGATAATTGCGCCTAATAGGTTGGAATTTGGAGAGTTCTGTCAAACAGCAGTCGCATCGCAGGGCTTCTTCTCAGAGGTCAATTGAAAACACACACACACACACACACACACACACACACACACACACACGCACACGCACACGCACACGCACACACTCCCGCGCACACTCACACACACATTGACGTACACGTCAACTTACACACACACATTCACATACACATTCATACACATACACTCGCTCACGCACACACTCACACACACACATACACATAGACACATTGACATAAACATAAACATACACACAAACTCCCGCGCACACTCACACACGTACACGTTAACTTACACATTCACATACACAAACACCCGCACACACACGCTCACAAACACACACATATACACTTTGACATACACGTAAACATACACACACACACACTCCCGCGCACACACACTCCCGCGCACACTCACACTCACACACACACACATTGACATACACATTAACTTACACACACACACACACATTCACATACACATGCATACACTTCCACCTGCACACGCACAAACACACATTCACACATACACATATACACATTGACATACACACACACACACACACACACACACACACACATTCAAATTCACATGCACACACGCGTACACACATACACACATACACGTTGACACACACACACACACACACACACGTTCACATTCACATACACACACACACACACGTACACACATACACTTACACGTTCACGCACACACGCACACTTACATGTTCACATACACATTCGCACATACACGTGTACACATTGACATACACATGCACACACACACACACATACACACACACATTCACACATACACAGTGACATACACACACACACATACACATTGAAATTCACATGCACACACACTTACACACATACACGTTGACACACACAGACACACATACATACACGTTCACATACACACGCACACACGTACACACACACGTTCACACACTCACGCACACACACACACACACACATACACTTACACATTCACATACAGACACACACACATTAACACATACACGTATACACATTGACATACACATAAACATACACACACACACACACACACATTAAAATTCACATGCACACACGCACACACATACACGTTGACACACACACACACACACACACGTTCACATACACACGCACACACATACACATTCACTTACACGTTCACACACACACGCACACACATACACATATACACATTGACATACACGTACACACACACACACATACACACACATACACTTACACATTCACACACATTAACACATATACACATTGACATACACATAAACACACACACACACATACACTTACACATTCACATTCACACACACATTCACACATACACATTTACACATTGACATACACGTTAACATACACACACACACACTTACACATTCAAATTCACATGCACGCACATGTACACACTTACACACGTACACGTTGACACACACACACACACACACACGTTCACATTCACATACACACGCACACACACGTACACACATACACTTACACGTTCACGCACACACGCACACACATACACTTACATGTTCACATACATATTCACACATACACGTGTACACATTGACATACACATGCACACACACACACACATACACTTACACATTCACATACACTCACACATACACAGTGACATACACACACACACATACACATTGAAATTCACATGCACACACACTTACACACATACACGTTGACACACACACACAGACACACATACATACACGTTCACATACACACGCACACACGTACACACATTCACTTACACGTTCACACACTCACGCACACACACACACACACACATACACTTACACATTCACATACACACACACACACATTAACACATATACACATTGACATACACATAAACATACACACACACACACACACACATTAAAATTCACATGCACACACGCACACACATACACGTTGACACACACACACACACGTTCACATACACACGCACACACATACACATACACGTTCACACACACACGCACACACATACACATATAAACACATTGACATACACGTACACACACACACACATACACTTACACATTCACACACATTAACACATATACACATTGACATACACATAAACATACACACACACATACACTTACACATTCACATTCACACACACATTCACACATACACTTTTACACATTGACATACACATTAACATACACACACACACACTTACACATTCAAATTCACATGCACGCACACGTACACACATACACACATACACGTTGACACACACACACATACATACATACATACATACATACACACATACACTTACACGTTCACGCACACACATACACTTACACACGCACACACATACACTTACACGTTCACATACACACGCACACACATACACATATACACATTGACATACACATACACACACACATACACACGCATACACTTACACATTCACATACACACACACACACACATTAACACAAACACGTATACACATAGACACACACATACACTTACACATTCACATTCACACATACACATGTACACATTGACATGCATATAAACATACACACACACACTTACACATTCAAATTCACATGCACGCACACGTACACACATACACACATATACACGTTGACATACACACACACACACACACATTCATACACACATACACTTACACGTTCACGCACACACATACACTTACACACGCACACGCACACACTTACACGTTCACATACACACACGCACACACATACACTTACACACGCACACACATACACTTTCACGTTCACACGCACACACATACACTTACACGTTCACTTACACACGCACACACATACACTTTCACGTTCACACGCACACACATACACTTACACGTTCACATACACACGCACACACGCACACACACATACATACATACACTTACACACACACACACACACATATTGCACATTCAAGTAATTAGGAAAAAAATAAATAAATAAAATAAAAAAATAACAAATAAATAAATAAATAAATAAAAAAACAAATATATATATATATATATATATACACACACATGTATATTCATATATAATTCATTGTTAAAAGTGTCCCTCTGAGGGCAAACATAAGTGTGACGTGGCCCTCAATGAGAAGCAGTTTGACAGGTGTGTGCTGGACGGACGTGGATCTTTGAGAGACGTTCTCTACGAGAGTTTAACGAGGCGCAGTTGAGGTGTAGAAGCATGCCGTAACACTACTCCAGCTACTTGGCAGCCATGTTGTCTGCTCAGACCTCACACAGGTGACAGCTGGACGTCATGACGTTCTGATCGATCCCCGCTCTCCTCCCGCGGGGCCGCGGCAGACGCCTGTCGGTCTGGAGACGCTGCCAAGGTCCTGCACCAAAGGCCCCCTCCACTGTCCATAGCATGCACCAGGACGCCCCAAAGAGCTTCCGTCGTTGCCAGAAGTCTTGCAAAAAGATCCTGCCAGAGGCCAAGAAGAGTTCTTCATCGTCCAGCGATCTGCAGGCTGAAGATCAAAATCCCCGAGGCGTCCGTGAAGAAGAGCATGATGCAAGATGAGGCCTGTGGAGGCTCAAGAAGAACAATGGACGGCTTGAGCCTGCCAAGAAAGCCTCCTTGTCTATGAGGACCACCGCTGGTCTGGTGGCTCCATCTGCTGCTACCATGCACGTGTCTTCTAATTCCACTCATGCAGCTACACAACACATGTCTTCTAATTCCACTCATGCAGCTACACAACACATGTCTTCTAATTCCACTCATGCAGGTACACAACACATGTTTTCTAATTCCACTCATGCAGGTACACAACACATGTCTTCTAATTCCACTCATGCAGCTACACAACACATGTCTTCTAATTCCACTCATGCAGGTACACAACACATGTCTTCTAATTCCACTCATGCAAGTACACAACACATGTGTTCTAATTCCACTCATGCAGGTACACAACACGTGTTCGAATTCCACTCATGCAAGTACACAACACATGTGTTCTAATTCCACTCGTGCAGGTACACAACACATATGTTCTAATTCCACTCATGCAGGTACACAACACATATGTTCTAATTCCACTCATGCAGCTACACAACACATATGTTCTAATTCCACTCATGCAGGTACACAACACATGTGTTCTAATTCCACTCATGCAAGTACACAACACATGTGTTCTAATTCCACTCATGCAGGTACACAACACATGTGTTCTAATTCCACTCATGCAGGTACACAACACATGTTTTCTAATTCCACTCATGCAGGTACACAACACATGTTTTCTAATTCCACTCATGCAGGTACACAACACATGTTTTCTAATTCCACTCATGCAGGTACACAACACATGTGCTCTAATTGCACTCATGCAGCTACACAACACATGTCTTCTAATTCCACTCATGCAGGTACACAACACATGTCTTCTAATTCCACTCATGCAGGTACACAACACGTTTTCTAATTCCACTCATGCAGCTACACAACACCTCTTCTAATTCCACTCATGCAGGTACACAACACCATCCATCCATCCATCCATTTTCTACCGCTTATTCCCTTTGGGGTCGCGGGGGACGCTGGAGCCTATCTCAGCTACAATCGGGCGGAAGGCGGGGTACACCCTGGACAAGTCACCACCTCATCGCAGGGCCGGTACACAACACATGTTTTCTAATTCCACTCATGCAGGTACACAACACATGTGTTCTAATTCCACTACAGACAGGGGACGTACAACCAAAAGTTCAGATAGTGAAGCAACTTTCTCCATTGGAAACAATTGAAACATGAATAAAAGGGTTCAATAGTCCAGTGTTTTTCAACCTTTTTTGAGCCAAGGCACATTTTTTGCGTTGAAAAGATGCGGAGGTACACCACCAGCAGAAATCATTAAAAAACGAAACTCAGTAGACAATAAAAAGTCGTCGTCGCAATTGTTGTTTAAAGCATAATCAAGCATGCATCACTATAGCTCTTGTCTCAAAGTAGGTGTACTGTCACCACCTGTCACATCACACCCTGACTTATTTGGACTTTTTTTTTGCTGTTTTCCTGTGTGTAGTGTTTTAGTTCTTGTCTTGCGCTCCTTTTTTGGTGGCTTTTTCTCTTTTTTCGGTATTTTCCTGTAGCAGTTTCATGTCTTCCTTTGAGCGATATTTCCCGCATCTACTTTGTTTTAGTAATCAAGAATATTTCAGTTGTTTTTATCCTTCTTTGTGGGGACATTGTTGATTGTCATGTCATGTTCGGATGTACGTTGTGGACGCCGTCTTTGCTCCACAGTAAGTCTTTGCTGTCGTCCAGCATTCTGTTTTTGTTTACTTTGTAGCCAGTTTAGTTTTAGTTTCGTTCTGCATAGCCTTCCCTAAAACTTCCATGCCTTTTCTTAGGGGCACTCACCTTTTGTTTATTTTTGGTTTAAGCATTAGACACCTTTTTACCTGCACACTGCCTCCCGCTGTTTCCGACATCTACAAAGCAATTAGCTACCGGCTGCCACCTACTGATATGGAAGAGTATTACACGGTAACTCTGCCGAGCTCTAGACAGCGCCAACACTCAGCAACAACACATCATTTGCAGACTATAATTACTGGTTTGCAAAAAATATTTTTAACCCAAATAGGTGAAATTAGATAATATCTCACGGCACACTAGTGTGCCACGGCACAGTGGTTGAAAAACACTGCAATAGTCCATATTGGAGTTGAGGTTTGTAAACACAATATAGAGTGCTATACAGTACTGTATACCAAACATGACATGGAGGTGATGTATCAACTTTCTCTTTATTAATAAGCCAAAACAACCACAGGCTGAAACACATTTGGTGCCCTCACAAGCGATCAGAAATCACAAAAACCCTTAACTTTAACAACCACATTGCGACGATAATACACACAGTAAAGTAAAATCCACTTACAGTACATTAGGGTTGTCCCGGTACAAATATTTTGGTACAGGTGCCAAAATGTATTTTGATACTTTTCGGTACTTTTCTAAATAAAGGGGACCACAAAAAAAGGGCACTATTGGCTCTATTTTAACAAAAAAATCTTAGGGTACATGAAACATATGTTTACTTTTGTAATTTAGTCCTTAAATAAAATAGTGAACATACTAGACAACTTGTCTTTTAGTAGTAAGTAAACAAAAAAAGACTCCTAATTAGTCTAATTGCGTCATTTATCATTCTATTATTTTGTACACATTATGAGGGACAAACTGTAAAAATTAATTATTAATCTACTTGTTCATTTACTGTTAATATCTGTTTATTTTCTGTTTTAATATGTTCTATCTACACTTCTGTTCAAATGTAATAATCACTTATTTAACTTTATATATATATATATATATATATATATATATATATATATATATATATATATATATATATAGCTGAGATAGGCTCCAGCGCCCCCCGCGACCCCAAAGGGAATAAGCGGTAGAAAATGGATGGATGGATGGATATATACATATATATACACAAAATGAGCAAGGAACATGAACAGGAAATCTTTACGCTGCATACTGTGATAATTTTGTGATATATATATACATATATATATCACAAATATATATATATATATATCACAAAATTATCACAGTATGCAGCGTAAAGATTTCCTGTTCATGTTCCTTGCTCATTTTGTGTCAGGAAGCATTGCATTTAAAATTCCATGTTAAATTCTACCTTTTTAAAACATATTGAGGTCGGTCGGTCGCGAGTTCAAACCAAAGACTATAAAAATGGGAGCCATTACCTCCCTGCTTGGCACTCAGCATCAAGGGTTGGAATTGGGGGTTGAATCACCAAAAATTATTCCCGGGCGCGGCCAGCGCTGCTGCTCACTGCTCCCCTCACCTCCCAGGGGGTGATCAAGGGTGATGGGTCAAATGCAGAGAGTAATTTTGCCACACCTAGTGTGTGTGTGACTATCATTGGCACTTTAACTTTTTATTTCAATCTTTTTTTAAATAAACCAACTAATTATTATTATTTATTTATGTATTTACATAATGAGTTGTGAAAAAGGCCATTTTATTCCCTGTTTTATTTTTTTTTTAAATGTCATTCCCATTTTATTTCACGCAAGGTGTTTCAAAAATAAAAAATAGCTTTTGACTTTAGTATTTGAGCCCCTTTAGCCCTATTGCGGTCCAAAATATTGTTGTTTTTTTAATAATTTAATTGCAAAGTTAAATTTTTTGGGTCGGGAATCAGCAACAACTCAAAAGTAAAATGTAGTTCAAAATAGCACTGAAGGGCTCATTTCAGCCACTACTGCTTCTGTCCGGCAGATGGCGACATTTAACAGGGAGCTCACGCTGCAGGCTTCCACACACGTCATGATGACGTCACACGCAACAAATGACATACATTGCACAAATACTTGCCTTGAACGATCTTTTTTATATAAATAAAAGTGTGTATATTACGATATACCGACACGTACTTTGCTATAACAACAAGAAAAAGGGAGATATAATTGGTCTTATGGGGTGAAATTGACCTAAAATGAACAAATAAATGATCATATTTTCCTTTTAATACAATTGTTGTTGTTTAATGTTATTTGTTGAAACCTTTTTTCACTGTTTTGTGTTTCTTGTCAACATGCTATTAGTATAAACACCGCATGTTTTTGCTAAGACTATGCTAAAAAAAATCACCCCTATTACTTTTAGTCCTGTCACACTAAATAAACCAACTAATTATTATTTATTTATTTATTATTTTACATAATGAGTTGTGAAAAAGGCCATTTTATTCCCCGTTTTATTTTTTTTAAATGTCATTCCCATTTTATTTCATGCAAGGTGTTTCAAAAATAAAAAATACCTTTTGACTTTAGTATTTGAGCCCCTTTCGTCCTATTGTGGTCCAAAATATTGCTTGTTTTTTTAAGAATTTTATTGCAAAGTTAAATTTTTTTGGTCGGGAATCAACAACTCAAAAGTCAAAAGTCAAATGTAGTTCAAAATAGCACTGAAGGGCTCATTTCAGCCACTACTGCTTCTGTCCGGCAGATGGCGACATTTAACAGGGAGCTCACGCTGCACGCTTCCACACACGTCATGATGACGTCACACGCCACAGGAAAATGACATAAATTGTACAAATACTTGCCTTGAACGATCTTTTTTTTATATACATAAAAGTGTGTATATTATGATATACCGACACGTACTTTGCTATAACAACAAGAAAAAGGGAGATATAATTGGTCTTATGGGGTGAAATTGACCTAAAATGAACAAATAAATGATCATATTTGCCTTTTAATACAATTGTTGTTGTTTAATGTTATTTGTTGAAACCTTTTTTCACTGTTTTGTGTTTCTTGTCAACATGCTATTAGTATAAACACCGCATGTTTTTGCTAAGACTATGCTAAAAAAAAATCACCCCTGTTACTTTTAGTCCTGTCACACTAAATAAACCAACTAATTATTATTTATTTATTTATTATTTTACATAATGAGTTGTGAAAAAGGCCATTTTATTCCCCGTTTTATTTTTTTAAATTTCATTCCCATTTTATTTCATGCAAGGTGTTTCAAAAATAAAAAATACCTTTTGACTTTAGTATTTGAGCCCCTTTCGTCCTATTGTGGTCCAAAATATTTTATTTTTTTTTAAGAATTGTATTGCAAAGTTAAATTTTTTTGGTCGGGAATCAACAATAACTCAAAAGTCAAAAGTCAAATGTAGTTCAAAATAGCACTGAGGGCTCATTTCAGCCACTACTGCTTCTGTCCGGCAGATGGCGACATTTAACAGGGAGCTCACGCTGCAGGCTTCCACACACGTCATGATGACGTCACACGCCACAGGAAATACTTGCCTTGAACTATCTTTTTTTTATATATATAAAAGTGTGTATATTATGATATACCGACACGTACTTTGCTATAACAACAAGAAAAAGGGAGATATATTTGGTCTTTTGGGGTGAAATTGACCTAAAATGAACAAATAAATGATCATATTTGCCTTTTGGTACAATTTGTGTTGTTTAATGTTATTTGTTTAAACCTCTTTTCACTGTTTTGTGTTTCATGATGACATCAAACGCAACAGAAAAATTACATAAATTATTCAAATACTTTCCTTTAACAATTTTTTTTTTTTTTTAGAAAAGTATATATATTATGATATATCGATATGTATTTTACAATAACATCGAGAAACTAGGAGATATATTTTGTCTTACAAGGTCAAATTGACCTAAAATGCACAAATATATTATCATATTTGCCTTTTCATACAATTTTTCGTCAAACGCAACAGGAAAATGACATAAATTGTACAAATACTAGCCTTGAACGATCTTTTTTTTTTATATATAAAAGTGTGTATATTATGATATACCGACACGTACTTTGCTATAACAACAAGAAAAAGGGAGATGTATTTGGTCTTTTGGGGTCAAATTGACCTAAAATTAACAAATAAATGATCATATTTGCCTTTTAGTACAATTTGTGTTGTTTAATGTTATTTATTTAAACCTTTTTTTACTGTTTTGTGGTTCATGATGACATCAAACGCAACAGAAAAATTACATAAATTATTAAAATACTTGCCTTTAACAATTTTTTTTTTAGAAAAGTATATATATTATGATATATTGATATGTATTTTACAATAACATCGAGAAACTAGGAGATATATTTTGTCTTACAAGGTCAAATTGACCTAAAATGCACAAATATATTATCATATTTGCCTTTTAGTACAAATTTTCGTCAAACGCAACAGGAAAATGACATAAATTGTACAAATACTAGCCTTGAACGATCTTTTTTTTTTATATATAAAAGTGTGTATATTATGATATACCGACACGTACTTTGCTATAACAACAAGAAAAAGGGAGATATATTTGGTCTTTTGGGGTCAAATTGACCTAAAATTAACAAATAAATGATCATATTTGCCTTTTAGTACAATTTGTGTTGTTTAATGTTATTTATTTAAACCTTTTTTTACTGTTTTGTGGTTCATGATGACATCAAACGCAACAGAAAAATTACATAAATTATTAAAATACTTGCCTTTAACAAATTTTTTTTTAGAAAAGTATATATATTATGATATATCAATATGTATTTTACAATAACATCGAGAAACTAGGAGATATATTTTGTCTTACAAGGTCAAATTGACCTAAAATGCACAAATAAATGATCATATTTGCCTTTTAATACAATTTTTCTTTTTTTTAATGTTATTTGTTGAATAACAGTTTTGTGTTTCTTGTCAACATGCTATTAGTATAAACACCGCATGTTTTTGCTAAAACTATGCTAAAAATATCCCCCCTGTTACTTTTAGTCCTGTCACTCAGAAAGTGAGTCAGAAGTCACATGGGCCAATGCACATCGTGAGTGGTTCAGTATGTTTGTGAGGTGGAAAGGAGTTCATTTTGGGAGGTTTACAAAAATAGGATTTGCAAGTAATCACCAAACTTGAACTCAAGTCATGAGTTTTCACTGCTATTTTCAGCGTGCGTGTAATTGGCCCACATATTTTCCTGAAAGTGACGTAAATGGAGCTGACTGCTTCTAGCGTGCATGCAGGTGGGGTTCAAGGGAGGGTGAAGGGGGGACTTCCCAGGTGCCCACAGCTGGAGAGAAGCTCACAGGAATTCCTACAGGATTATTTGATTAAAAAATCGGGGGGCCCACCCGAGTTCCTATCCTGACCCTGGAGGTGGAACAAAGATGACACGACTTTTGGCAAATTGCTATAGGTTGAAAAATTGCAGAGTGGACACTTCCCTGCGGAGCACAGCAGGATGCAGCTTTCCACTTGTTAAGACCTTTACTAGAATTACTCAGGACACATCAGCGGTAATAAATTAGACGAGAGGGGAGCTGATGGCGCCCGCTTTTCCATCGACAACCTCCGTGACCTCCACGGTGTGACGTCACGTGACTTGAAAGGCTTCGGATGTCAGCGATACCGGAGAACTGGGAGTAATGCGAGACACACACGCCATCACCACGAGAAAAAAAGTGTCTTGGCGGGCCAATTAGCTGTAAAAAACCGCTGTACAGTATGTGTGTTGGGGGCCCTTTTTGTCAGGAACACTAATACCAAAAGTCACAATGTCCCATAGAGTTCTAAAAAAGTTATGACAGACCACCTCAAAAAAACCGGAATGGAATTTTACAGTTTTTTACTGAATGGGACACCCAAAATGTACATGAAAATAAAGAAAGTGTGTTTGACAATATTAACTATGAACAATAAAACATTGAATATTAACAACATTTGAACATCGCTCCTCTTTTACGTGGGATTGACAATATTAACTATGAACAATAAAACACTGAATATTAAAAACATTTGAACGTCGCTCCTCTTTTACGTGGGATTTACAATATTAACTATGAACAATAAAACACTGAATATTAACAACATTTGAACATCGCTCCTCTTTTACGTGGGATTTACAATATTAACTATGAACAATAAGACATTGAATATTAACAACATATGAACATCGCTTCTCTTTTACGTGGGATTTACAATATTAACTATGAACAATAAAACACTGAATATTTACAACATATGAACATCGCTCTTCTTTTACGTGTGATTGACAATATTAACTACGAACAATAAAACACTGAATATAAACAACATATGAACATCGCTCCTCTTTTACGTGGGATTTACAATATTAATTATGAACAATAAAACACTGAATATTAACAACATATGAACATCGCTCCTCTTTTACGTGGGATTTACAATATTAACTATGAACAATAAAACATTGAATATTAACAACATTTGAACGTCGCTCCTCTCTTTTACGTGTGATTGACAATATTAACTATGAACAATAAAACACTGAATATAAACAACATATGAACGTCACTCCTCTTTTACGTGAGATTTACAATAATAACTATGAACAATAAAACACTGAATATCAACAACATTTGAACGTCGCTCCTTTTTTACGTGGGATTTACAATATTAACTATGAACAATAAAACACTGAATATTAACAACATTTGAACGTCGCTCTTTTAAGTGGCATTTGTAATATTAACTATGAACAATAAAACACTGAATATAAACAACGTATGAACGTCGCTCCTCTTTTACGTGGGATTTACAATATTAATATGAACAATAAAACACTGAATATTAACAACATTTGAACATCGCTCCTCTTTTACGTGGGATTTACAATATTAACTATGAACAATAAAACACTGAATATTAACAACATATGCACATCGCTCCTCTTTTACGTGGGATTTACAATATTAACTATGAACAATAAAACACTGAATATCAACAACATTTGAACATCGCTCCTCTTTTACGTGGTTTTTACAATATTAACTATGAACAATAAAACACTGAATATTAACAACATATGAACGTCGCTCCTCTTTTACGTGGGATTTACAATATTAACTATGAACAATAAAACACTGAATATTTACAGCATTTGAACATCGCTCCTCTTTTACGTGGGATTTACAATATTAACTATGAACAATAAAACACTGAATATTAACAACATATGAACGTTGCTCCTCTTTTACGTGGGATTTACAATATTAACTATGAACAATAAAACACTGAATATTAACAACATATGAACGTCTCTCTTCTTTCACGTGTGATTGACAATATTAACTACGAACAATAAAACACTGAATATAAACAACATATGAACATCGCTCCTCTTTTACGTGGGATTTACAATATTAACTATGCACAATAAAACACTGAATATTAACAACATATGAACGTCGCTCCTCTTTTACGTGGGATTTACAATATTAACTATGAACAATAAAACATTGAATATTAACAACATATGAACGTTGCTCCTCTTTTACGTGGGATTTACAATATTAACTATGAACAATAAAACACTGAATATTAACAACATATGAACGTCTCTCTTCTTTCACGTGTGATTGACAATATTAACTACGAACAATAAAACACTGAATATAAACAACATATGAACATCGCTCCTCTTTTACGTGGGATTTACAATATTAACTATGAACAATAAAACACTGAATATTAACAACATATGAACATCGCTCCTCTTTTACGTGGGATTTACAATATTAACTATGAACAATAAAACATTGAATATTAACAACATTTGAACGTCACTCCTCTCTTTTACGTGTGATTGACAATATTAACTATGAACAATAAAACACTGAATATAAACAACATATGAACGTCACTCCTCTTTTACGTGAGATTTACAATAATAACTATGAACAATAAAACACTGAATATCAACAACATTTGAACGTCGCTCCTTTTTTACGTGGGATTTACAATATTAACTATGAACAATAAAACACTGAATATTAACAACATTTGAACGTCGCTCTTTTAAGTGGGATTTATAATATTAACTATGAACAATAAAACACTGAATATAAACAACGTATGAACGTCGCTCCTCTTTTACGTGGGATTTACAATATTAATATGAACAATAAAACACTGAATATTAACAACATTTGAACATCGCTCCTCTTTTACGTGGGATTTACAATATTAACTATGAACAATAAAACACTGAATATTAACAACAAAAGAACATCGCTCCTCTTTTACGTGGTTTTTACAATATTAACTATGAACAATAACACACTGAATATAAACAACATTTGAACATCGCTCCTCTTTTACGTGGGATTTACAATATTAACTATGAACAATAAAACACTGAATATTAACAACATATGCACATCGCTCCTCTTTTACGTGGGATTTACAATATTAACTATGAACAATAAAACACTGAATATCAACAACATTTGAACATCGCTCCTCTTTTACGTGGTTTTTACAATATTAACTATAAACACTGAATATTAACAACATATGAACGTCGCTCCTCTTTTACGTGGGATTTACAATATTAACTATGAACAATAAAACACTGAATATTTACAGCATTTGAACATCGCTCCTCTTTTACGTGGGATTTACAATATTAACTATGAACAATAAAACACTGAATATTAACAACATATGAACGTTGCTCCTCTTTTACGTGGGATTTACAATATTAACTATGAACAATAAAACACTGAATATTAACAACATATGAACGTCTCTCTTCTTTCACGTGTGATTGACAATATTAACTACGAACAATAAAACACTGAATATAAACAACATATGAACATCGCTCCTCTTTTACGTGGGATTTACAATATTAACTATGCACAATAAAACACTGAATATTAACAACATATGAACGTCGCTCCTCTTTTACGTGGGATTTACAATATTAACTATGAACAATAAAACATTGAATATTAACAACATATGAACGTTGCTCCTCTTTTACGTGGGATTTACAATATTAACTATGAACAATAAAACACTGAATATTAACAACATATGAACGTCTCTCTTCTTTCACGTGTGATTGACAATATTAACTACGAACAATAAAACACTGAATATAAACAACATATGAACATCGCTCCTCTTTTACGTGGGATTTACAATATTAACTATGAACAATAAAACACTGAATATTAACAACATTTGAACGTCGCTCCTTTTTTACGTGGGATTTACAATATTAACTACGAACAATAAAACACTGAATATCAACAACATTTGAACGTCGCTCGTCTTTTACGTGGGCTTTACAATATTAACTATGAACAATAAAACACTGAATATTAACAACATATGAACGTCGCTCCTCTTTTACGTGGGATTTACAATATTAACTATGAACAATAAAACACTGAATATTAACAACATATAAACATCGCTCCTCTTTTACATGGGATTTACAATATTAACTATGAACAATAAAACATTGAATATTAACAACATATGAACATCGCTCCTCTTTTATGTGAAAACACTGAATATCAACAACATTTGAACGTCGCTCCTCTTTTACGTGGGATATACAATATTAACTATGAACAATAAAACACTGAATATTTACAACATTTGAACGTCGCTCCTCTTTTACATGGGATTTACAATATTAACTATGCACAATAAAACACTGAATATTAACAACATATGAACATCGCTCCCCTTTTACGTGGGATTTACAATATTAACTATGCACAATAAAACACTGAATATTAACAACATATGAACATCGCTCCTCTTTTACGTGGGATTTACAATATTAACTATGAACAATAAAACACTGAATATTAACAACGTTTGAACATCGCTCCTCTTTTACGTGGGATTTACAATATTAACTATGAACAATAAAACACTGAATATTTACAACATTTGAACGTCGCTCCTCTTTTACATGGGATTTACAATATTAACTATGAACAATAAAACATTGAATATTAACAACAAATGAACGTCGCTCCTCTTTTACGTGGGATTTACAATATTAACTATGAACAATAAAACACTGAATATTAACAACATATGAACATCGCTCCTCTTTTACGTGAGATTTACAATATTAACTATGAACAATAAAACACTGAATATTAACAACATTTGAACGTCGCTCGTCTTTTACGTGGGCTTTGCAATATTAACTATGAACAATAAAACACTGAATATTTACAACATTTGAACGTCGCTCCTCTTTTACGTGGGATTGACAATATTAACTATGAACAATAAAATACTGAATATGAACATTTGAACATCGCTCCTCTTTTACATGGGATTTACAATATTAACTATGCATAATAAAACACTGAATAATAACAACATATGAACATCGCTCCTCTTTTACGTGGGATTTACAATGTTAACTATGAACAATAAAACACTGAATATTAACAACATTTGAACGTCGCTCGTCTTTTACGTGGGATTTACAATATTAACTATGAACCATAAAACATTGAATATTAACAACATATGAACATCGCTCATCTTTTACATGGGATTTACAATATTAACTATGAACAATAAAACACTGAATATTTACAACATATGGACATTGCTCCTCTTTTACGTGGGATTTACAATTTTAACTATGAACAATAAAACACTGAATATTAACAACATATGAACTTCGCTCCTCTTTTACGTGGGATTGACAATATTAACTACGAACAATAAAACACTGAATATCAACAACATATGAACATCGCTCCTCTTTTACGTGGGATTTACAATATTAACTATGAACAACACTGAATATTAACAACATATGAACATCGCTCCTCTTTTACGTGGGATTTACAATATTTACTATGAACAATAAAACACTGAATATTTACAACATTTGAACGTCACTCCTCTTTTACGTGGGATTTACAATATTAACTATGAACAATAAAACACTGAATATTTACAACATTTGAACGTCGCTCCTCTTTTACTTCTCAGACCAGCTCCTCCATAGTTGTGTATCTTTTACAATCAAGCAAAACAAAAATGTAACAAACAGCAAAATATGAATGCAAAGTGTAATAAACACCTACAATATGATATATTATCACTTTTATGCAGAAATTTGTTGAAAAAATCTACTTCTGCATCTGTTCCTGACACATGCGTTTGGGGCTGGCTGCTCTGAAAACAAGCCCCGCCCACTCTGCTTTGTTCCTGATTACCGTAATAACTCCTATAACACCCAAAAGCTCAAATTTCAACCATTGAAATACTTGTTATAGTTCAAGACTTACGGTCATTTAAACACAGCACTGCACATCATAATGGCAAATACAGTTTTGATGTTAAAGGTCTAAAAAAAAAATTTACAGTATTTTTCGGACTATAAGGCACACTTAAAATCCTTTCATTTTCTCAAAATTCGACAGTGCGCCTCATAACCCGGTGCGCCTAATGTACGGAATAATTCTGGTTGTGCTTACTGACCTTGAAGCTATTTTATTTGGTACATGGTGAAATGATAAGTGTGACAAGAAGATGGCAGTGACACAGAAGAGATACGTGTGGACTGCAATATGACGCCAGTAAACAACACCAAAACTTTAAATGTTCCATTGAAAATAAAGAACATTACACACCGCACTCAAAAATCTTGAGAAAAAGCTTGATGGATTGTCGGCCCATTACGGCTACTGTAGTCAGAGATACAAGTATTACTATGGTGTGTGTATAAGGACCGCAAAATGGCACCCATTAGCAGACATTATTTGGCGTTTTGTTTCACAATATTATGCAAAACCAACTTTTCTTACCTTCTGGTACCTGCTGATGTGTATTTGAGATCTGCATAAGTCCTAAAAATGATAAGCGTCTTCTTTTTCTCTATCTTCTTGTTATGGGACATTCATCCTCTGCTGTTGCCATTTCTACTATAAAGTAGTGTAATGTTCTTACTTTTATCTGTCAGTAAACTGGCCATGAAAGCACTAAAACATACCGGTGTAGTGAGTTTACATTATTCACCCAAGGAACTTTAGTTATTAGAGAGTGACGGTTTTTCACGGGACACATTTCCGGGCGTTGTTGTTGCACTAGTGAGCCACGGATGAGGAGATGCTGCTCCGTCATTGATTGAAGTAAAGTCTGAATGTCATTAAAACAGTTAGCGCCATCTTTTGACACTTCTTCCACTCCTGTCCTTGCACGCTACAACAAAGATGACAGGGAGAAGACGCTGTCGAAGGTGAGCCACATAAATAAGACCGCCCACAAAAAGGCGCATCCTGAAGAGACTGTCAGAAAGCGACTTGAAGATGATGTGTAAAACATCATCTATGCAACATTTTGAGCAAAGAACCACCATCACATGTTATGTAGACCACAAGGAAGTCTTATACATTTAGAAAAAATCATAATAAGATCCCTTGAATGCGCCTTATAAGCAGGAGCTCTGTTCACTTGTGTCATCCTTTTGTGTTTCTGATGTTTCCTTCTTGTTTTCATGTGGGGTTTTTTTTTTTGCCTTTTGGTTGGGGACCCTTTGGGACTGTGCGACAAGGTGTGGCACTTTCGTGACTTCTGCCGTGCTTGTTTGTGAACTTCTGGATCTGCCTCCCGGAAGCCTTTTGGCCATGGGGACCATCTGCTGGATCTCTGCCACACCAGAGTCCGTTTGGAAAGACTGGAGGAGATGCGGATGAAGAGCTGGCGCCGAGCGCCGGGACGGACAGGCTTCACAGTGTCTTGGCTGAACGAGCAGGTATCGGACACCTCGGTCTCCTTGGACGTATCCTGGCTCATCCACGCGGACTGGACACTGGCCGAGAGTTGGTGGGCGGCCGAGGGTGGAGTCGGCTCTCTTGGTTGCTTTGTTGGGTTTGCTCCTGTCTCTGGTCGTGCTACGCCCACCCCAGCAGACGATGGCGTGGAACACCGCAGAGGCCACCACAGTGTATATGTTTTTTGTTGTTGTTGTTGTTTTACTTTTGTGGCTGTGTATAGAAGTAGCTGGTTGCATTAGCTCTGCTCTTCTAATGTCTTGAATGTCCTTTGTGTTCTTTGATGTTTCCCTCTTACACACATGATTATGTGTGCTATGGCTATCCATCCATCCATCCATCCATCTTCTTCCGCTTATCCGAGGTCGGGTCGCGAGGCAGCAGCCTAAGCAGGGAAGCCCAGACTTCCCTCTCCCCAGCCACTTTGTGCCCGAACCCCCTCATCTGGCTCCTCTCCATGTGGAGGAGCAGCGGCTTTACTTTGAGCTCCCCCCGGATGACAGAGCTTCTCACCCTATCTCTAAGGGAGAGACCCGCCACCCGGCGCAGGAAACTCATTTGTACCCGTGATCTTGTCCTTTCGGTCATAACCCAAAGCTCATGACCATAGGTGAGGATGGGAACGTAGATCGACCGGTAAATTGAGAGCTTTGCCTTCCGGCTCAGCTCCTTCTTCACCACAACGGATCGATACAGCGTCCGCATTACTGAAGACGCCGCACCGATCCGCCTGTCGATCTCACCATCCACTCTTCCCTCACTCGTGAACAAGACTCCTAGGTACTTGAACTCCTCCACTTGGGGCAGGGTCTCCTCCCCAACCCGGAGATGGCACTCCACCCTTTTCCGGGCGAGAACCATGGACTCGGACTTGGAGGTGCTGATTCTCATCCCAGTCGCTTCACACTCGGCTGCAAACCGATCCAGTGAGAGCTGAAGATCCTGGCCAGATGAAGCTATCAGGACCACATCATCTGCAAAAAGCAGAGACCTAATCCTGCAGCCACCAAACCGGATCCCCTTAACGCCTTGACTGCGCCTACAAATTCTGTCCATAAAAGTTATGAACAGAATCGGTGACAAAGGGCATCATCCCAGTCGCTTCACACTCAGCTGCGAACCTGCTATGGCTATGAGTTAGTTTTTTTCCTTGGCCTCAGTCTGGACCCCCTCTCTGTAAGGGGCGCCGGAAGTTGGCAGACCCGTCAGCAATCCTGTTCTGTCTCCCTGTAATGTTTGTCTGATCTTGAATGGGATTGTGCTGAAAATCTTAATTTCCGCTCGGGGATTATTAAAGTATTTCTGATTCTGATTCTGATTTTCTGCTCATCGGCAGTGCGCCTTATAATCCGGTGCGCCATACCGTCCGGACAATACGGTATGCGGAACGTCCGGTTGGCTGGATTTAAAATATTAATATCTAGGTCGTCCTCAGACGAGCCTTCCGTCGGTGCTTCCAGTCATCTTGATTCTCCATACATTTGGCCAGTTCCTTGGTACTCTGAGCTCCTGCACCCTTCTTGAGTATGTCCACGTATGTTAGTGTGGGACGTCCTCTTGACCGATGCCCATGCGTTGGTTCCCACAGCACCAATTTGCTGTCTGGCAGCTCCTGATGCCTTTGGCAGTGTCCTGCTAGTCTCATTCTCTATACAGCAATCTTCTCGCACACCCTTGGTATTCCCTTGTAGAGGATTCTGTTGGGTTGGACTCCGCCAAGGCTGCCCTTTGTCACCGATTCTGTTCATAACTTTTATGGACAGAATTTGTAGGCGCAGTCAAGGCGTTGAGGGGATCCGGTTTGGTGGCTGCAGGATGTGGTCCTGATGGCTTCATCTGGCCAGGATCTTCAGCTCTCACTGGATCGGTTTGCAGCCGAGTGTGAAGCAACTGGGAGTCCATGGTTCTCGCCCGGAAAAGGGTGGAGTGCCATCTCCGGGTTGGGGAAGAGACCCTGCCCCAAGTGGAGGAGTTCAAGTACCTAGGAGTCTTGTTCACGAGTGAGGGAAAAGTGGATCGTGAGATCGACAGGCGGATCGGTGCAGCATCTTCAGTAATGCGGACGCTGTATCGATCCGTTGTGGTGAAGAAGGAGCTGAGCCGGAAGGCAAAGCTCTCAATTTACCGGTCGATCTATGTTCCCATCCTCACCTATGGTCATGAGCTTTGGGTTATGACCGAAAGGACAAGATCACGGGTACAGGCGGCCGAAATGAGTTTCCTCCGCCGGGTGGTGGGTCTCTCCCTTAGAGATAGGGTGAGAAGCTCTGTCATCCGAGGGGAGCTCAAAGTAGAGCCGCTGCTCCTCCACATGGAGAGGAGCCAGATGAGGTGGTTCGGGCATCTGGTCAGGATGCCACCCGAACGCCTCCCTTGGGAGGTGTTTAGGGCATGTCCAACCGGTAGGAGGCCACGGGGAAGACCCAGGACACGTTGGGAAGACTATGTCTCCCGGCTGGCCTGGGAACGCCTCAGGATCCCCCGGGAGGAGCTGGACGATGTGGCTGGGGAGAAGAAAGTCTGGGCTTCCCTGCTTAGGCTGCTGCCCCCGCGACCCGACCTCGGATAAGCGGAAGAAGATGGACGGATGGAAGGATTCTGTTGGTTACGTGCGCACTCTTGTTGATGTTAAGCACTGCACGTTAAAGGGCCGATTTTTCCCAGGTCTGTGTTAAACAATAGGCTTCTGCTGGTTGAGTTTCCATGGAAGGCGTTAATCACAGTGCGGTGGAACCAGAAAAGGCCTGTGAAAGTCACGGCAAAGCAGCCTTGGTTCCATAGAAAAAGAAGATTGCGCAACAGGCTGTCGGCAGAATGCGTGGCTAAACATATTTACTTTGCTGGGCTGCTGCCCTGTCATGTGTTTGCCAACATTATTTACCCACACAAGACGGTCCCTGGCCACGACGTTATCGAATGTCAGCACGTCACTGATTATTACTCATTAATCAGGGGTGTCAAACTTGTTGTCATTGAGGGCCAGATCGCGGTCATGGCTGCCATTAGAGGGTTTGATTGTAACAGTGAATAATTCATGAATTTGCCTATTAATTAACATTGTTTACATTTTTTTAACGTAAAGAGTAAACAAAACTGTGGATTGTACCAGCGTTTTTTAAAGAAAAAAAATTGGCAGCTTAGTTGCCAGATTTTTACTGTAAAATATATAAATATATATATATAAACCCCGCCCACTCTGCTTTGTTCCTGGTCTGAGCTGCTGTGACGTAGATTACCGTAATAACTCCTATAACACTCAAAAGCGAAGATTTCGACCATTGAAATACTTCGTATAGTTCAAGACTTACGGTCATTTCAAAACAACACTGCACATCATAATGGCGGCGACAGTTTTGATGTTAAAGGTCTAAAAAAAAAAAAGATGTAGAACGTCCGGCGATAGAAAATCGTATTTTGCCGCGGTCTGGACAACCCGCACCGCCGTTATATTGCGGCTCCGTCGTGCAGCGAAATAGCGCGGACTTTTACGAGATCCCGCCAATCCGCACATAATCACGTGATAGGGGAAGTAGTAATAAAGCAAGCCACAAAACGTTTATTCTGTCCTTCCAAATCAACTCGGTCTTACCTTCATAAAGCACTTTATTTCGTCCAGTGACGTCACCCCTGGCGAGTCACAACAACAGTCCTCTGCTTTCCCGCGCTCCGTATCAGCTGATGTTTGACACAGGCCCCCACGTCCCCCATTTAGCTGTCCGGGATATGCCTGTACATTATTCTTTAATGTCGGACCTTCAGAATCAGCATGTCTTCATCCATTTGTGCCAACAAGATGAAATGAAGTCTGAAAACCTTTGACAGTTTGACTTCCTGTCGGTCTCTGCCCATTAGGGCGTTAAAAGTGTAAAATACGGTCTAGTCTTAGACTTAGATCGGTCAGATATAGTATTAGATTGGTCAGATCTAGTCTTAGACTTAGATCGGTCAGATATAGTATTAGCTTGGTCAGATCTAGTCTTAGACTTAGGTTGGTCAGATCTAGTCATAGACTTACATTGGTCAGATCTGGTCTTCGATTGGTCAGATCTAGTCTTAGATTAGTCAGATCTAGTCTTAGATTGGTCAGATCTAGTCTTAGACTTAGTTTGGTCAGATCTAGTTTTAGACTTAGATTGGTCAGATCTAGTCTTAGATTGGTCAGATCTAGTCATAGACTTATATTGGTCAGATCTGGTCTTAGATTGGTCAGATCTAGTCTTAGATTAGTCAGATCTAGTCTTAGATTGGTCAGATCTAGTCTTAGACTTAGATCGGTCAGATATAGTATTAGCTTGGTCAGATCTAGTCTTAGACTTAGGTTGGTCAGATCTAGTTTTAGACTTAGATTGGTCAGGTCTAGTCGTAGACTTAGATTGGTCAGATCTGGTCTTAGATTGGTCAGATCTAGTCTTATATTAGCCAGATCTAGTCTTAGATTGGTCAGGTCTAGTCTTAGACTTAGATCGGTCAGATATAGTATTAGCTTAGTCAGATCTAGTCTTAGACTTAGATTGGTCAGATCTGGTCTTAGATTGGTCAGATCTAGTCTTAGATTAGTCAGATCTAGTCTTTGACATAGATCGGTCAGATATAGTATTAGCTTGGTCAGATCTAGTCTTAGACTTAAGTTGGTCAGATCTAGTTTTAGACTTAGATTGGTCAGATCTAGTCTTAGATTGGTCAGATCTAGTCGTAGACTTAGATTGGTCAGATCTGGTCTTTGATTGGTCAGATCTAGTCTTAGATTGGTCAGATCTAGTCTTAGATTAGTCAGATCTAGTCTTAGACTTAGATCGGTCAGATATAGTATTAGCTTGGTCAGATCTAGTCTTAGACTTAGGTTGGTCAGATCTAGTCTTAGACTTAGATTGGTCAGATCTAGTCTTAGACTTAGATTGGTCAGATCTGGTCTTTGATTGGTCAGATCTAGTCTTAGATTAGTCAGATCTAGTCTTAGATTGGTCAGATCTAGTCTTAGACTTAGATTGGTCAGATATAGTATTAGCTTGGTCAGATCTAGTCTTAGACTTAGGTTGGTCAGATCTAGTTTTAGACTTAGATTGGTCACATCTAGTCTTAGATTGGTCAGATCTAGTCATAGACTTAGATTGGTCAGATCTGGTCTTAGATTGGTCAGATCTAGTCTTAGATTGGTCAGATCTAGTCTTAGATTGGTCAGATTTAGTCTTAGACTTAGATTGGTCAGATATAGTCTTAGACTTAGATTGGTCAGATATAGTATTAGATTGGTAATATCTAGTCTTAGATTGGTCAGATCTAGTCTTGGACTTAGATTGGTCAGATCTAGTCTTAGACTTAGGTTGGTCAGATCTAGTCTTAGACTTAGATTGGTCAGATCTAGTCGTAGACTTAGATTGGTCAGATCTGGTCTTAGATTGGTCAGATCTAGTCTTAGATTAGTCAGATCTAGTCTTAGACTTAGATCGGTCAGATATAGTATTAGCTTGGTCAGATCTAGTCTTAGACTTAGGTTGGTCAGATCTAGTCTTAGACTTAGATTGGTCAGATCTAGTCTTAGACTTAGATTGGTCAGATCTGGTCTTTGATTGGTCAGATCTAGTCTTAAATTAGTCAGATCTAGTCTTAGATTGGTCAGATCTAGTCTTAGACTTAGATCGGTCAGATATAGTATTAGCTTGGTCAGATCTAGTCTTAGACTTAGGTTGGTCAGATCTAGTTTTAGACTTAGATTGGTCACATCTAGTCTTAGATTGGTCATATCTAGTCGTAGACTTAGATTGGTCAGATCTGGTCTTAGATTGGTCAGATCTAGTCTTAGATTGGTCAGATCTAGTCTTAGACTTAAGTTGGTCAGATCTAGTTTTAGACTTAGATTGGTCAGATCTAGTCTTAGATTGGTCAGATCTAGTCGTAGACTTAGATTGGTCAGATATAGTATTAGATTGGTAATATCTAGTCTTAGTTTGGTCAGATCTAGTCTTAGACTTAGACCGGTCAGATATAGTATTAGCTTGGTCAGATCTAGTCTTAGACTTAGGTTGGTCAGATCTAGTCTTGGACTTAGATTAGTCATATCTAGTCTTAGACTTAGATCGGTCAGATATAGTATTAGATTGGTCAGATCTAGTCTTAGACATAGATTGGTCAGATCTAGTCTTAGATTGGTCAGATCTAGTCTTAGACTAAGATCGGTCAGATATAGTATTAGATTAGTCAGATCTAGTCTTAGACTTAGATCGGTCAGATATAGTATTAGATTGGTCAGATCTAGTCTTAGACTTAGATCGGTCAGATATAGTATTAGATTGGTCAGATCTAGTCTTAGACTTAGATTGGTCAGATCTAGTCTTAGACTAAGATCGGTCAGATATAGTATTAGATTGGTCAGATCTAGTCTTAGACTTAGATCGGTCAGATATAGTCTTGGACTTAGATCGGTCAGATATAGTATTAGATTGGTCAGATCTAGTCTTAGACTTAGATCGGTCAGATATAGTCTTAGACTTAGATCGGTCAGATATAGTATTAGATTGGTCAGATCTAGTCTTAGACTTACATTGGTCAGATCTAGTCTAGGGGCTGGTGCCAATATCTCAGTAGGCTTCATCAGTTCATGCTCATAGACTTAGATTGGTCAGATCTAGTCTTACACTGAGATTGGTCAGATCTAGTCTTAGACTTAGATCGGTCAGATATAGTATTAGATTGGTCGGATCTAGTCTTAGACTTAGGTTGGTTAGATCTAGTCTTAGACTTAGATTGGACCGTGAGGTGTATTATACAACTATTCTAGTATGGCATCGCCATTGACTTCCAGGAAGAGGCTGGATGACAACCCCGAAAGAGTGGTGACGACTGGAGAGACAGTTGACAGCCCGGAAAGACGGCAAGCGGGGCAGGGAGGGGTAGCATCCCAAGCTGCAGCTCTCGCAAGGGAGCACCCATACAGCGCTACGAAAAACCCTGAGGATACATCAGACCAAGATAGGCTTCCTAGGGAAACCCGTGGTGCAACGCACAGTGCCAGTACCCTGTACGGCACCCGATAAGACGGAGGAGGATCCAGGCCCGGACACTCCCCACAGTGCCCAGAACCTCCAAGCACCACCGGCGCAGCCCCAGTGTTGACCGTCGGAGGGGGGACGCGTGGCGTAGAGCGCTACCTGGACACAAGTCGAGGGACTGATCACCCTCGGCTGGGTCGCCCGGGTGAGGGTGTTTGATTAAGACCCGAAACACCCTATGACCCCGGGAGAATCACTGATGATGTGTCCAGGTTGCACCGTGAGGTGTATTATAAAACAATCAGATCTAGTCTAGCAGCTAGTGCCAATACCTTAGTAGGCTTCATCAGTTCATGCTCATAGACTTAGATTGGTCAGATCTAGTCTTAGCCTTAGGTTGCTTAGATCTAGTCTTAGACTTAGATTGGTCAGATCTAGTCTAGCAGCTAGTGCCAATACCTTAGTAGGCTTCATCAGTTCATGCTCATAGACTTAGATTGGTCAGGTCTAGTCTTAGATTGGTCAGATCTAGTCTTAGCTTGGTCATATTGGGTCACACGTATCAATGGATAGAATGCTTAGAGATTACTGGATGAATGAGAACATAGATAGACATTACCAACAGGTATCGTGGTGGACCTGGCAATGGTGTGGTTTTGCAGGTGGTACCAATGTTGTAACAAAGGCGGACCGCACCTGTGTGAGTGGTACCTCAACTTAAGACCTTTTTGAATCATCATTCTTTAAGTTGCGAGCACAAATCTGAGTTCCAATCATCCCGGTCATTATTTGGAGTAGCGAACGTCACAGTGAACCCTGTCACACCTTCTCCACCCTGTCACACCTTCTCCACCCTGTCACACCTTCTCCACCCTGTCCGAGAAGTGTTGTCCACACCATTATTAGTGTCAACAATTGCATAACCTTCCTGATAAAAAGCCGATATGTTACTCTTTTCTGCAAAATAAATGTAAACATAGTCACTGGTTGCACAATGCACAGTTCTATTGGATTACTCACGTGTATTCGTCATGGGCTGACTGGCTATTTTCAGCGCTCAAGTCATCATTTTATTTAGAATTGTGTTCATTCATGCATTACAGTTTTTGGATTAGATTAGGTTTAGATTTATTGGTCCCCGTTGGTTGACAAGACTCTGCAGCATCGCGTGGACATCGGGGGCGGTACCTCTGGATTGGCAGACCGGGGTGGTGGTTCCTCTCTTTAAGAAGGGGAACCGGAGGGTGGGATCACACTCCTCAGCCTTCCTGGTAAGGTCTATTCAGGTGTACTGGAGAGGAGGCTACGCCGGATAGTCGAACCTCGGATTCAGGAGGAACAGTGTGGTTTTCGTCCTGGTCGTGGAACTGTGGACCAGCTCTATACTCTCGGCAGGGTCCTTGAGGGTGCATGAGAGTTTGCCCAACCAGTCTACGCTTTGTGGACTTGGAGAAGGCATTCGACCGTGTCCCTCGGGAAGTCCTGTGGGGAGTGCTCAGAGAGTATGTGGTATCGGACTGTCTGATTGTGGCGGTCCGCTCCCTGTATGATCAGTGTCAGAGCTTGGTCCGCATTGCCGGCAGTAAGTCGGACACGTTTCCAGTGAGGGTTGGACTCCGCCAAGGCTGCCCTTTGTCACCCATTCTGTTCAGAACATTTATGGACAGAATTTCTAGGCGCAGTCAGGGCGTTGAGGGGATCCGGTTTGGTGGCTGCAGGATTAGGTCTCTGCTTTTTGCAGATGATGTGGTCCTGATGGCTTCATCTGGCCAGGATCTTCAGCTCTCGCTGGATCGGTTCGCAGCCGAGTGTGAAGCGACTGGGATGAGAATCAGCACCTCCAAGTCCGAGTCCATCGTTCTCGCCCGTAAAAGGGCGGGGTGCCATCTCCGGGTTGGGGAGGAGACCCTGCCCCAAGTGGAGGA
Organism: Nerophis lumbriciformis; assembly: GCF_033978685.3. Classification (NCBI taxonomy): domain Eukaryota; kingdom Metazoa; phylum Chordata; class Actinopteri; order Syngnathiformes; family Syngnathidae; genus Nerophis; species Nerophis lumbriciformis. Next base: position 15,461,916 of record NC_084583.2, on the reverse strand, counting down.
GTCCAAGTACCTCGGAGTCTTGTTCACGAGTGAGGGAAGAGTGGATGGTGAGATTGACAGGCGGATCGGTGCGGCGTCTTCAGTAATGCGGACGCTGTATCGATCCGTTGTGGTGAAGAAGGAGCTGAGCCGGAAGGCAAAGCTCTCAATTTACCGGTCGATCTACGTTCCCATCCTCACCTATGGTCATGAGCTTTGGGTTATGACCGAAAGGACAAGATCACGGGTACAAGCGGCCGAAATGAGTTTCCTCCGCCGGGTGGCAGGGCTCTCCCTTAGAGATAGGGGGAGAAGCTCTGCCATCCGGGGGGAGCTCAAAGTAAAGCCGCTGCTCCTCCACATCGAGAGGAGCCAGATGAGGTGGTTCGGGCATCTGGTCAGGATGCCACCCGATCGCCTCCCTTGGTAGGTGTTTAGGGCACGTCCGACCGGTAGGAGGCCACGGGGAAGACCCAGGACACGTTGGGAAGACTATGTCTCCCGGCTGGCCTGGGAACGCCTCGGGATCCCCCGGGAGGAGCTGGACGAAGTGGCTGGGGAGAGGGAAGTCTGGGCTTCCCTGCTTAGGCTGCTGCCCCCGCGACCCGACCTCGGATAAGCGGAAGAAGATGGATGGATGGATGGATGGATGGTCCCCGTTGGGGAAATTCATTTTCACTGCCATACATTTGAACAATAGACATTACACATTACAAACAAAAATAACAAAAAGACATCATACTTGACTAACACACATTTATAGGCTTGTCAGACAGGTCGGCCAGGCCTGTTGTTAAGGGCGGCTATAGCTGCAGGGATAAGGCTTTTCCTGAGGCGGGCCCTCCGGAATTTGATGGTTCTGTACCTGCGCCCTGATGGTAGTGGGATGATGTATTGGTGTAGTGGGTGAGTGATATCCTGGACTATCGTGTTTGCCAGTCGAATGATGAACCTGTGGTTTAAATCTGAAATGTTGGGTGTGGGTAGGCCGATGATTTTAGCTGCTATGTTTGTAATGCGTGTGAGTTTGGTCCGGTTGGTTACAGAAAGCATGGTGAAAAAACATGTGGAACAGTACATAAGGCTGGGTTGAACAATGCTTTGGTAAGGTAATAACAGGAGATGAGGTGCAACGTATAGTCCTTTAAGTTTTCGGATGGCTGACAGTCTTTGTTGACTTCTTTTTTGGAATGTCCGTGGTGTGCTGATCAAAGGTGAGTTTATTGTCCAAGGTTACGCCCAGGTATTTAAAAGTGTCAACTGTTTTAACTGTGTGTGTGTTTATGATGATGGGGTGCTGAGACAAGGGGGGGTTGAACCATATTTATTCTCTTTTATTGACATTGGTTTCCAGTTTTGATGGCTGCTCTGAATATAAACAATATTATAAACTTCTACGTTTAAACAACAGCCGCTATTCGCTCTTCTGATTTGTTGTTGTCGCACTAAACCAGCCATATTGCTGGTGATTATACAGGTATATGCTATCCATCTTCTTCCGCTTATCTGATGTCGGTTCGCGGGGGCAGCAGCCTAAGCAGAGAAGCCCAGACTTCCCTCTCCCCAGCCACTTCGTCCAGCTCCTCCCGGGGGATCCCGAGGCGTTCCCAGGCCAGCCGGGAGACATAGTCTTCTCAACGTGTCCTGGGTCTTCCCCGTGGCCTCCTACCGGTCGGACATACCCTAAACACCTCCCTAGGGAGGCGTTCGGGTGGCATCCTGACCAGATGCCCGAACCACCTCATCTGGCTCCTCTCCATGTGGAGGAGCAGCGGCTTTACTTTGAGTTCCCCCCGGATGACAGAGCTTCTCACCCTATCTCTAAGGGAGAAACCCGCCAATTTGTACCCGTGATCTTGTCCTTTCGGTCATAACCCAAAGCTCATGACCATAGGTGAGGATGGGAACGTAGATCGACCGGTAAGTTGAGAGCTTTGCCTTCCGGCTCAGCTCCTTCTTCACCACAACGGATCGATATAGCGTCCGCATTACTGAAGACGCCGCATCGATCCGCCTGTCGATCTCACCATCCACTCTTCCTTCACTCGTGAACAAGACTCCGAGGTACTTGGACTCCTCCACTTGGGGCAGGGTCTCCTCCCCAGCCCTTTTCTGAGCGAGAACCATGGACTCTGACCTGTGCCGCTCCCAGTCTGTGGAACGCTCTCCCTGACCACCTGAGGGCACCACAGACTGTGGATGCTTTTAAAAAAGGCTTAAAAAGCATTTTTTTTTAGATGTATGCATACTAGTTTTAGCTATTTTGCTGTTCTAGTTTTTTTTTTTTTTTTTTTTTTATATATTTTTTAATACACTGTAGCACTTTGAGGTTGTTTACTCAATGTAAAGTGCTTTTTACAAATAAAAACTATTATTATTATTATATATGCTAATGCAACTTAATGTTAACTACATTTTTCATACGTTTGCGGTGTTCTACATTGTTTCCTCTTCATCCACCGTGTTAGGAGCGTGCAGAAAGAGTTCATATTGTCCTGTAAGTAGTTGGTATTCAGCACAAGAATAGCTTTGTGCACATGGCCTGCTGGAGTTCCAACCTCGCAACTGGAACGCTCATAGCCGGGCTGTGACGTCATCCCCAGCTCCCACTTCCGACTTCCGAGGTGACTGGAAGGCACCATAAATACCATGTTTCTTTGATTATGTTCCAGATTTTGCGCTGTGTGCAGGCGCCAAGTCCTGTTGGAACTTGAAATCTCCATCTCCATAGAGCAGGTCAGCAGCAGGAAGCATGAAGTGCTCTAAAACTTGCTGGTAGACGGCTGCGTTGACCCTGGATCTCAGGAAACAGAGTGGACCGACACCAGCAGATGACATGGCACCCCAAACCATCACTGATGGTGGAAACTTTACACTAGACTTCAGGCAACGTGGATCCTGTGCCTCTCCTGTCTTCCTCCAGACTCTGGGACCTCGATTTCCAAAGGAAATGCAAAATTTGCATGGTTGGGTGATGGTTTGGGGTGCCATGTCATCTGCTGGTGTCGGTCCACTCTGTTTCCTGAGATCCAGGGTCAACGCAGCCGTCTACCAGCAAGTTTTAGAGCACTTCATGCTTCCTGCTGCTGACCTGCTCTATGGAGATGGAGATTTCAAGTTCCAACAGGACTTGGCGCCTGCACACAGCGCAAAATCTACCCGTGCCTGGTTTACGGACCATGGTATTTCTGTTCTAAATTGGCCCGCCAACTCCCCTGACCTTAGCCCCATAGAAAATCTGTGGGGTATTGTGAAAAGGAAGATGCAGAATGCCAGACCCAAAAACGCAGAAGAGTTGAAGGCCACTATCAGAGCCACCTGGGCTCTTATAACACCTGAGCAGTGCCAGAAACTCATCGACTCCATGCCACGCCGCATTAACGCAGTAATTGAGGCAAAAGGAGCTCCAACCAAGTATTGAGTATTGTACATGCTCATATTTTTCATTTTCATACTTTTCAGTTGGCCAACATTTCTAAAAATCCCTTTTTTGTATTAGCCTTAAGTAATATTCTAATTTTGTGACACACGGAATTTTGGATTTTCATTTGTTGCCACTTCAAATCATCAAAACTAAATGAAATAAACATTTGAATGCATCAGTCTGTGTGCAATGAATAAATATAATGTACAAGTTACACCTTTTGAATGCAATTACTGAAATAAATCAAGTTTTTCAAAATATTCTAATTTACTGGCTTTTACCTGTATATATATATATATATATATATATATATATACATATATACATACATATATATATATATATATATATATATATATATATATATATATATATATATATATATATATATATATATATATATACATCCTGAAAATATGCAAACAAAACTGTGTTTAGATAATTGACACTTTAAACTTGCATAAATAAATATTAAGGATTATAACATAACTTGGCTTCTGAGAGTTTCAAAATGTAATGAATAAAATGCTAAAGTTGTTGATAAACAAGCAATTATTTATTTTATTTTAAATTAATTATTATGATAATTTAAAATCAATTATTTCAAATATGTTTATTGTAATGTATAATTCTATGGCTGGATGTAATAAAGAGTCAGGAAAAAATACAAATAAAAATACAATTAATTTTGATGTTTTTAGCAAAATATAGTAAAAATTTATTTTGTTTTTTGTTTTTTTTAATTAATAAATATATTTATTTTTAGGTAAGATAAACATAATAATACAATTTATCTCTAGTCTGGATGATTTAGTTCTTGTCACCCTGTTGTCCTCCCGTCATGAAAAAAGGCTGTCCTCACTCAGGTCCGCATGGAGCTGGAGGGGGCGTGGCTTCCAGCTCCGGCTGAAAATCGGGAGATTTTCGGGGGAATATTTGTCCCGGGAGGTTTTCGGGAGAGGCGCTGAATTTCGGGAGTCTCCCGGAAAATTCGGGAGGGTTGGCAAGTATGTTCATGGTACTTTAAACTCTACAATGCACTGTACTAGGGTTGTACAGTATACCGGTACTAGTATAATATCGCGGTACTAATGAATCAAAAACGGTACTATACTCTGTTTGAAAAGTACCGGTTCCCGGGCATGATGGCGCGGCGTGACATTGCTGGTTTTACGAGCAGAGGAGCATGTTCGGCAGCGCGCACACACAGAGTACTTACAAGCAGACACAGTGTGTAGACAGGAAAGGGAGAATGGACGCATTTTGGTGTAAAAAGTAAAGATAAAGGTGAAGTTATAACACTGAAACACCCTCAGGAAGAGCTGCTTTAAGACATGGCTAGATAGATAGCGGCTAATGTCCTTCCGCTGTCTTTAGCTACTTCTAAATCACTAATCCTCGCCTCCGTGGCGACAAATAAAGCATACTTGCCAACCTTGAGACCTCCGATTTCGGGAGGTAGGGGGTGGGGGCGTGGTCGGGGGTGGTTAAGAGGGGAGGAGTATATTGACAGCTAGAATTCACCAAGTCAAGTATTTCATACATATATATATATATATATATATATATATATATATATATATATATATATATATATATATATACATCCTGAAAATATGCAAACAAAACTGTGTTTAGATAATTGATACTTCAAACTTGCATAAATAAATATTAAGGAATATAACATAACTTGGCTTCTGAGAGCTTCAAAATGTAATGAATAAAATGCTAAAGTAGTTGATAAACAAGCAATTATTTTAATAATTAAATATGGTCATTTTAAATGAATTTATTAGGATAATTTAGAATTAATTATTTCAAATATGTTTATTTTAAAGTATAATTTTAATGCCTGGATGTAATAAGGAGTCAGAAAAAATACAATTAATTTTTATGTTTTTAGCAAAATATAGTAAAAATGTATTTAGTTTTTTTTTTAAATTATTAATAAACATATTTATTTGTAGGTAAGATAAACATAATACAATTTATCTCTAGTCTGGATGATTTAGTTCTTGTCACCCTGTTGTCCTCCCTTCGTGAAAAAAGGCTGTCCTCACTCAGGTCCGCATGGAGCTGGAGGGGGCGTGGCCTCCAGCTCCGGCTGAAAATCGGGAGATTTTCGGGGGAATATTTGTCCCGGGAGGTTTTCGGAAGAGGCACTGAATTTCGGGAGTCTCCCGGGAAATTCGGGAGGGTTGGCAAGTATGAAATAAAGTAAGTTTATTCCAACAAAAAATAAGCTGAAATAACTGAAAACATGTTTTATATTCTAGTTTCTTCAAAATAGCCACCCTTTGCTCTGATTACTGCTTTGCACACTCTTGGCATTCTCTCCATGAGCTTCAAGAGGTAGCCACCTGAAATGGTTTTCACTTCACAGGTGTGCTTGAAGCTCATGGAGAGAATGCCAAGAGTGTACAAGTTTATTCCAACAAAAAATAAGCTGAAATAACTGAAAACATGTTTTATATTCTAGTTTCTTCAAAATAGCCACCCTTTGCTCCCATTACTGCTTTGCCCACTCTTGGCATTCTCTCCATGAGCTTCAAGCACACCTGTGAAGTGAAAACCATTTCAGGTGGCTACCTCTTGAAGCTCATGGAGAGAATGCCAAGAGTGGGCAAAGCAGTAATGGGAGCAAAGGGTGGCTATTTTGAAGAAACTAGAATATAAAACATGTTTTCAGTTATTTCCCCTTCTTTTTTTGTTAAGTATATAACTCCACATGTGTTCATTCATAGTTGTGATGTGACAATCTACAATGTAAATAGTCATGAAAAAAAACAAAAAACACACGCGTCGAAGTAAAAAAAAAAAAAAAAAGAGCAAAATTGAAGTGAAGGAGGTGACTTCTCTCCTGCCTCCACCCCTTTGGCGAGGGAGGGAGGGCATTGCAAGTCAAATTAGGCAAAAGAGGGGGGCGCTTGTAGTGAAACTAAAGGGACAAAAGACGCGTGGACCCTCTGTGGAATTAAAACACGGGAAGCCAGCACGCAGAGGGAAGGAAGAAGTTTTGAAGTTTGAATGAATTTTCTTTTTTTTGTTGTTTGCGTTTGACTCTTCCCAGCAAGCTTCAAGAAGCCTCCTCGAAAAGACTCACCTTTTTCCTCACTGAGAAGCGACAGCACTCAAGTAAGTAGCATTTCCTCCCTAAACGGGTCGGATGGAAGATGTCACGAGAAAAGAAAAAAAAAGTGGCGCCGTGAACGCACACACACACGTGGCATTGCAACTTGCATTTCCTTCCAAGAAATGACAACTAAATAGACTTTTTTGTTTGTTTAACTAGGAGATGTTTGAACTAAACAAGAAACTAAATGAGGAGGAAGGAGGGGAAAAGTCCCAAGATGTTTAGGAAGTGAACATTCGGAAGGCATTGCTTAAAACTAAAAGTTCAAAAGGAGCACACCTTTTAAAAGTTGTATTTGTTGTACGTGTGCATGACTTACTTTCACACTCAACAATAAGTTCATTGGTAGAAATGAAGAACTACAGTTAGAAACACACAAAAGTGAACGTTAGACGGGGGAGATAAAAATGTTGCGTTTACTGACTCCAACAAAGTCGGCCATTGCCCCTTTCAGTTCTGAGAGAACCACAGCTAAAACACGCAAAAGTGATCGTTAGATACAAATGTTGCCTTCACTGACTCCAACAAAGTCGGTCATTTCCCGTTTCATCCATCCATCAATTTTCTACCGCTTGTCCCTTCTCCTTTCAGTTCTGAGAGAACTACAGCTAAAACACGTAAAAGTGATCGTTTGATACAAATGTTGCATTCACTGACTCCAACAACGTCGGTCATTTCCCTTTCAGTTCTGAGAGAACTACAACTAAAACACGCAAAAGTGATTGTTAGATACAAATGTTGCCTTCACTGACTCCAACAAAGTAAGACATTTCCCCTTTCATCTATCCATTCATTTTCTACCGCTTGTCCCGTCCCCTTTCAGCTCTGAGAGAACTCCAGCTAAAACACGCAAAAGTGATTAGACACAAATGTTGCCTTCACTGACTCCAACAAAGTCGGACATTTCCCCTCTCAGTTCTGAGAGAACAACAGCGAAACACACAAAAGTGATCGTTAGACGGGGAGATAAAAATGTTGCATTCACTGACTCCAAAAATGTCGGTCATTTCCCCTTTCAGTTCTGAGAGAACTACAGCGAAACACGCAAACGCGATCGTTAGATAAAAATGTTGCATTCACTGACTCCAACAAAGTCGGTCATTTCCCCTTTCATCCATCCATCCATTTTCTACCGCTTGTCCCTTCCCCTTTCAGTTCTAAGAGAACTACAGCTAAAACACGCAAAAGTGATCGTTAGACACAAATGTTGCCTTCACTGACTCCAACAACGTCGGTCATTTCCCCTTTCAGTTCTGAAAACTACAGCGAAACACACAAAATTCATCTTTAGACGGGGGAGATACAAATGTTGCCTTCACTGACTCCAACAAAGTCGGTCATTTCCCCTTTCAGTTTTGAGAGAACTACAGCTAAAACACACAAAAGTGATCGTTAGACATAAATGTTGCCTTCACTGACTCCAACAAAGTCGGTCATTTCCCCTTTCATACATCCATCCATTTTCTACCGCTTGTCCTTTCCCCTTTCAGTTCTGAGAGAACTCCAGCTAAAACACGCAAAAGTGATCGTTAGACACAAATGTTGCCTTCACTGACTCCAACAAAGTCGGACATTTCCCCTCTCAGTTCTGAGAGAACAGCAGCGAAACACACAAAAGTCATCGTTAGACGGGGAGATAAAAATGTTGCATTCACTGACTCCAACAAAGTCGGTCATTTCCCCTTTCAGTTCTGAGAGAACTACAGCGAAACACGCAAACGCGATCGTTAGATAAAAACACGCAAAAGTGATCGTTAGACACAAATGTTGCCTTCACTGACTCCAACAACGTCGGCCATTTCCCCTTTCAGTTCTGAAAACTACAGCGAAACACACAAAATTAATCTTTAGACGGGGGAGATACAAATGTTGCCTTCACTGACTCCAACAAAGTCGGTCATTTTCCCTTTCAGTTTTGAGAGAACTACAGCTAAAACACACAAAAGTGATCGTTAGACATAAATGTTGCCTTCACTGACTCCAACAAAGTCGGTCATTTCCCCTTTCATCCATCCATCCATTTTCTACCGCTTGTCCTTTCCCCTTTCAGTTCTGAGAGAACTCCAGCTAAAACATGCAAAAGTGATCGTTAGACACAAATGTTGCCTTCACTGACTCCAACAAAGTCGGTCATTTCCCCTCTCAGTTCTGAGAGAACAGCAGCGAAACACACAAAAGTCATCGTTAGACGGGGAGATAAAAATGTTGCATTCACTGACTCCAACAAAGTCGGTCATTTCCCCTTTCAGTTCTGAGAGAACTACAGCAAAACACGCAAACGCGATCGTTAGATAAAAACACGCAAAAGTGATCGTTAGACACAAATGTTGCCTTCACTGACTCCAACAACGTCGGTCATTTCCCCTTTCAGTTCTGAAAACTACAGCGAAACACACAAAATTCATCTTTAGACGGGGGAGATACAAATGTTGCCTTCACTGACTCCAACAAAGTCGGTCATTTTCCCTTTCAGTTTTGAGAGAACTACAGCTAAAACACACAAAAGTGATCGTTAGACATAAATGTTGCCTTCACTGACTCCAACAAAGTCGGTCATTTCCCCTTTCATCCATCCATCCATTTTCTACCGCTTGTCCTTTCCCCTTTCAGTTCTGAGAGAACTCCAGCTAAAACATGCAAAAGTGATCGTTAGACACAAATGTTGCCTTCACTGACTCCAACAAAGTCGGTCATTTCCCCTTTCAGTTCTGAGAGAACTATAGCTAAAACACGCAAAAGTGATTGTTAGATACAAATGTTGCCTTCACTGACTCCAACAAAGTCGGTCATTTCCCCTTTCATCCATCCATCCATTTTCTACCGCTTGTCCCTTCCCCTTTCAGTTCTGAGAGAACTACAGCTAAAACACGCAAAAGTGATCGTTAGATACACATGTTGCCTTCAGTGACTCCAACAAAGTCGGTCATTTCCCCTTTCAGTTCTGAGAGAACTACAGCTATCTACAGCGAAACACGCAAACGCGATCGTTAGATACAAATGTTGCCTTCACTGACTGAAACAAAGTCGGTCATTTCCCCTCTCAGTTCTGAGAGAACTACAGCTAAACACCAAAAGTGATCGTTAGACACAAATGTTGCCTTCACTGGATCCAACAAAGTCGGTCATTTCCCCTTTCATCCATCCATCCATTTTCTACCGCTTGTCCCTTCCCCTTTCAGTTCTGAGAGAACTACAGCGAAACACGCAAAAGTGATCGTTAGATACAAATGTTGCCTTCACTGACTCCAACAAAGTCGGTCATTTCCCCTTTCAGTTCTGAGAGAACTGCAATGAAACACACACAATTCTTCGTTAGACGGGGGAGATAAAAATGTTGCCTTCACTAACTCCAACAAAGTCGGTCATTTCCCCTTTCAGTTCTGAGAGAACTATAGTTAAACATACAAAAGTCATCGTTAGACGGGGGAAATAAAAATGTTGCCTTCACTGACTCCAACAAAGTCGGTAATTTCCCCTTTCAGTTCTGTGAAAACTACAGTTAAACACACAAAAGTCATCGTTAGACGGGGGAGATAAAAACGTTGCCTTCACTGACTCCAACAAAGTCGGACATTTCCCCTTTCAGCTCTGAGACGTCCGTCTCTTTACATTCCCGAGAAAGTGCTATTATGACGACGTAAACAAAGTCCAAGTATGTCAACACTCCACTATATATAGTAGCGTCAGAGTTGGCTCATGTGTTCCGTATATTACGAGCATGGGCCGTGCACTTGAACGCGGCAGCAGCCTCTCCTCCAGGAGGGAAGGAGGGAGGACTGAAGGCCGCCCAGGGGGCTCCGTAACTGGACGCCGCGCGGAGGCCGTGCCCGCGGAGAGACAGCTGCTCTCGGAGCACCTTCCTGCTTTTATACGATTTTATAACGGGGCCCCTTTAAAGAACCCCTGCTGGTTTGAGTTTATTTTCTCGGAAACGAGCGAGGAAAAAAAAAAAAAAGAGAGTTTTCTCTGCACTTTTGGTCTTGGTCACAATAATCATCAATAATAAGTGCATAACTGGGTTGGGAAAAGGCATCATAGTAATATTAATTGCAATATTAATATGTCTGACCAAAACAGATCCCATTCCTTAATGGAGGACACTGTACTATTCATTTATTACCATTTATAATTATATTTTGCATGTTATTTTATGTCAAGGATGAACACACTATTTATTTAAAAAAAAAAATTAAAAAAAATCCATCAATGTGGAAGTAGTGTCAAAGCGCTTTGAGTACCTTGAAGGTAGAAAAGCGCTATACAAGTACAACCCATTTATCATTTATTTATTTATTATCTATTTATTACACAAAATTCCATGCATGCCAAACTAACTAATTATATTTTTCTTCTAATTTCATGTCCCCAGAAACCCCAACACACAATTAATCAAATCCACTTTATTTGTATAGCATATTTTTAAAACACGCATAAGAAAAAAGTCGACACATTGTGAGAAAAAGACGGCTTTAAGTTCATTTATTTATTTTTTCAATTTTTGGTTTGTAATTGGTTTGTAATCTTTATTATTTACTTCAAGTTATTACAGCATGTCTCTCTATATACATATTTATTTTTATTTTTTAAATACATTTTGGCCAAAAGGGGCGCATTTCAATTCCTTACACACACTTGTTATTTCATATGTTGACAGTCAATTTTTTTGGGACCACCATCATTTTGACCTTGTGCAAAGTAGTAATTGGAGCAAAAGAGTGGCTATTTTGAAGAAACTAGAATATAAAACATGTTTTCAGTCCTTTTTTTTGTTAAGTACATAACTCCACGTGTGTTCATTCATTGTTTTGATGTGACAATCTACAATGTAAATAGTCATGAATATAAACATTGAATGAGGAGAAGGTGTGTCCAAACTTTTGGCCTGTACTGTGTATATATATATATATATATATATATATATATATATATATATATATATATATATATATAGTTATACAATACTTCTTTACTTTACTATATTATGGATCACGATGTGGGAAGAAAGGGATGGAAAGGAGAGGGAGAAAAGAGGAAGGGGAAGGAAAAAAGAAAGAAAAAAAGTGTGCTTTTGAACAATCATATATGGTATGTGTATATATGTGTATATGTATATGTATATATATATCGGTAAATGCATGTATTTACCTAAGTTAAAGTTCCAATGATAGTCACACACACACACTAGGTGTGGTGAAATTTGTCCTCTGCATTTGCCCCATCACCCTTGATCACCCCCTGGGAGGTGAGGAGAGCAGTGAGCAGCAGCGGTGGCCGCGCCCGGGAACCATTTTTGGTGATTTAACCCCCAATTCCAACCCTTGATGCTGAGTGCCAAGCAGGGAGGTAATGGCTCCCATTTTTATAGTCTTTGGTATGACTCGGCCGGGGTTTGAACTCGCGACCTACCCATCTCAGGGCGGACACTCTAACCACTAGGCCACTGATGCTTAACAAGGCATGTGACCAAGTAGTATGATTGTGACTCTCGAGTCCTCACTGCAAAAAGTCAGTGTTCGAAAACAAGAAGAAAAAAATTACAAAAATGAGGGGTATTTTATTTGAACTAAGCAAAATTATCTGCCAATAGAACAAGAAAATGTGGCTTGTCAAGACTTTCCAAAACAAGTCAAATTAGCTAACCTCAATGAACCCAAAAATAGCTTAAAATAAGTATATTCTCACTAATAACAAGTGCACTTTTCTTGGTAGAAAAAGAAGAGACCTTTAAAAATATTTTTAAATGAAGTAAATGCTAGTGCCATTATCTTGACATAATGATATGCGCTCGGCATTACATTTCTTGAAACCAGCAAACTTATACTAAAACCTAATTTATTGTTCTTAAAGGGGAACATTATCACAATTTCAGAATGGTTAAAACCATTAAAAATCAGTTCCCAGTGGCTCATTATATTTTTCGAAGTTTTTTTCAAAATTTTACCCATCACGCAATATCCCTAAAAAAAGCTTCAAAGTGCCTGATTTTAACCATCGTTATATACACCCGTCCATTTTCCTGTGACGTCACATAGTGATGCCAATACAAACAAACATGGCGGATAGAACAGCAAGCTATAGCGACATTAGCTCGGATTCAGACTCGGATTTCAGCGGCTTAAGCGAAATTGAAGAAGAAACTGAAGCTATTGAGCCATATCGGTTTGAACCGTATGCAAGCGAAACCGACGAAAACGACACGGGAGAAAGCGAGGACGAATTCAGCGATCGCCTTCTAACCAACGATTGGTATGTGTTTGTTTGGCATTAAAGGAAACTAACAACTATGAACTAGGTTTACAGCATATGAAATACATTTGGCAACAACATGCACTTTGAGAGTGCAGACAGCCCAATTTTCATCAATTAATATATTCTGTAGACATACCCTCATCCGCTCTCTTTTCCTGGAAGCTGATCTGTCCAGTTTTGGAGTTGATGTCAGCAGGCCAGGGAAGCTAGGGTCGATATTCTTCTCTTGATCATCTTCGGTGGCATAAGGGACGGTGTGAGTCAAGACATCCAGGGGGTTTAGCTCGCTCGTCTGCGGGAACAAACTGCCGCCATTGCTTGCCGTGCTAGCGAGGTCCTTTGTCCCTGAATTGCTCACACACTCCGGCAGATTCAATGGGGGTCTGGCGGCAGATTTCTTTGACTTTATGGTTGGAAATGCATCTGCTTTGAGTGTCGCAGGATATCCACACATTCTTGCCATCTCTGTCGTAGCATAGCTTTCGTCGGTAAAGTGTGCGGAACAAACCTCCAATTTCTTGCCACTTTGGCATCTTTGGGCCACTGGTGCAACTTGAATCCGTCCCTGTTCGTGTTGTTACACCCTCCGACAACACACCGACGAGGCATGATGTCTCCAAGGTACGGAAAACAGTCGAAAAAAACGGAAAATAACAGAGCTGATTTGACTCGGTGTTTGAGAAAATGGCGGATTGCTTCCCCGATGTGACGTCATCGCTCCGAGAGCGAATAATAGAAAGGCGTTTAATTCGCCAAAATTCACCCATTTAGAGTTCGGAAATCGGTTAAAAAAATATATGGTCTTTTTTCTGCAACATCAAGGTATATATTGACGCTTACATAGGTCTGGTGATAATGTTCCCCTTTAATGGAAAGGCAACAAGGCAAGCGCTTGTTACTCTCGGGGTCTCCTAGCCGCTCAGGCAAATCATATTGTCTAAAAATGCATTTTTCCATGGATAACATGACATCATCGTGCCAAGTGTGTGCTCTTTCAGTCAATTAGTGCGCATATATACAGCCCGGCCCCCGGCCAAAAATGTTTTAATTGTAATTTTGAAGAATTTACCTGAATGTGCATGAACTATTTCTGTTCAAAATTGTTATAAATGTTAAATGTTTAAATATTAACTGTCAGTTTACTGTACTGTGCCAACTGTACTACTATATGAGTTCGTGTTTTCTATTGTTTCTTTGAAAATAAAACAGCAAAGTCCATTTGGCTGTCATCTGTTTTAATTATGAGACACAATTGTGTCAAAGTCATGCTTTTTTATTTTATGCTTGAAATAAGAAATGATTACTTTAAAAAAGTAGTTTTATACTTGTGAGTGTTGATGACACAGCTTTGCAACACTTGATATTCTAGTTTCAAGCATGTTTTACTCAATATAGGTCATCAAATCTCAGCAACAAGCTGTAATATCTTACTGAGATCATTTAGGACCAAAACACTTAAACAAGTAAAACACTCTAACATAAAATCTGCTTAGTGAGAAGAATTATCTTATCAGACAGAAAATAAGCAAATATCACCCTTATTTGACATATTTCATCTTACTTAGATTTCACTTTTTGCAGTGCTTTCTTGTCTTTCTTTATCTTGAGATTGATTTCTTGTTTGTTTGTTTTTTCCCCTCTACTTGACATGTACAAAGTGAATGTGGAAAGCTTTTAGTACCTTTTTGGGGTCAGGGAATGTAAACCCATACTTGGATTTATTTATCTATCCACTACGCACTTGGAAGTGTATTGTTTACATGAACTGAACACCAGATAAAAACCATTGAATTTATATATTTATGAATAGTAATATCTAGCTATCCTGTAACATTGCATCATTCAGCCTCGCTCAGGCATTTCAGGAAGCAAATTCCTTATATGGCCTGAACACACACACACACACACACGCACACACCCATGAAAACAAACACACACACACACACACACACACACGCTTCACAGCCCTATGACAGTTTGTCTCACAACTTCCCGCCAACACCAAACCTGCCTGCATCTTAGTGTTGTGAGTCCTTTTGTGTGTTGATAGGAATGTCACAACAACATGAACGCCCTACTTTAACCCCCCCCCCTACACACACACACACACACACACACACACACACACACACACACACTCGTCTTTACCCTTGCAAGTGGACAAAACAGGCGGGACGCTTTCAAAGGATATCACCTTGCAAATAACCATTAACTTAGAATTTAATGGCAGCAACGCATTGCAAAAAGCGCATTTTTACCAGTGTGTTACATGGCCTTTCCTTTTAACAACACTCAGTAAAGGTTTGGGAACTGAGGAGACACATTTTTGAAGTGGAACTATTTCCCGTTCTTGTTTGATGTACAGCTTAAGTTGTTCAACAGTCTCCCTTCTCATATTTTAGCCTTCAACATTTTCAATGGGAGACAGGTCTGGACTACAGGCAAGCCACAAAATAAGCAGGGGCGTCCATGGTAACGTTGCTTGGATGGCAGCATATGTTGTTCCAAAACCTGTATGTGCCTTTCAGCATTAATGGTGCCTTCACAGATGTGTAAGTTACCCATGTCTTGGGCACTAATACACCCCCATGCCATCACACATGCTGGCTTTTACACTTTGCGCCTCGAACAATCTGGATGGTTCTTTTCCTCTTTGTCCACAGTTTCCAAAAACAATCAGACCACAGAACACTTTTCCACTTTGCATCAGTCCATCTTAGACGAGCTCAGGCCCAGCGTTTCTGGGTGTTGTTGATCAATGCTGGCTTTTACACTTTGCTCCTGGAACAATCCGGATATTTTTTTTCCTCTTTGTTCCGAGGACACAATGTCCACACAAAAACAATTTGAAATGTGGACTCGTCAGACCACAGAACACTTTTCCACTTTGCATCAGTCCATCTTAGATGAGCTCGGGTGTTGTTGATAAATGGCTTTGGCTTTTTGCATAATAGAGTTTTAACTTGCACTTACAGTTGTAGCGACCAGCTGCATCATAATTATCTGGATTGACACAGCATCTACACATCCGATCAAGTATTTCTTAATCAATGGATGACTTTTGCCATCACCTTGGGATTTGTGTGAGACAACTTGTGGGGGGGGGGGGGGGGCTTCATGTCTGGAGATTCACAGGGGAATGTGTGTGTGTGTGTGTGTGTGTGTGTGTTCTCGTATTTCTACCCTTCTTGGGACGTGAAGAAGGAAAAGTATCTTCCATATGAGGAGGTGTGAACAAGTGATGACATAAATCATGGTCCCAATAACATTGCATCTAATAGACAATGTCTCATTTGCACCCCTGCTGGTCAAAATGAGGATGGTCCCAAAAAAAATTGACTGTCAACATATGAAATAACAAGTGTGTGTAAGAAATTGAAATAACAAGTGTGTGTAAGAAATTGAAATGCGCCCCCTTTGGCCAAAATGTATTTAAAAAAAATATATATATGTATATAGCGACATGCTGTAATAACAAAGTAAATAATGAAGATTAAAAACCAATTATAAACAAAAAAAAATTGAAATAATAAATAAATGAACTAAAAGCAGTCTTTTTCTCACAATGTGTCGACTTTTTTCTTATAAAATTGGGAACAATTTCTCATGTTCTTTCTGTTTCTGTAAAATTGCAATATTTTCTAAAATTATTACTTTTTAATGCAAAATGGTGACATTTGTCATACAAAATTCAGACTTTTATCACAATATTGCCAATTGTTTTGTTGTACTTGTCAAATAGTGACATTTTTTTGAGTAAAATTATGACTTTTGTCATCATTTTGCCAAGTAAAATTCTGATTATTATTATAATATTGCCAAAATTTTAAAGTTTTCTTATAAAATTGTGACTTTTGTCGAGTAAAATGACGACTCTTTTCATTAAATTGCCAACATTTTAAGCTTTTCTTGTTAAATTGCGACTGTTATTTGGGTAAAATTCCAACTTTTATCATAATATTGCACAAATGTTCAGTTTTTCTAGTAAAATTTTGACTTGCATTGAGTGAAATTACGACTTTTATTATAATATTAGAGGTAGGCATTTTACGGAGGTCTCGACAAGGCAATAAATACAAGAATGTGTGTGTGTGTGTGTGTGTGTGTGTGTGTGTGTGTGTGTGTGTGTGTGTGTGTGTGTGTGTGTGTGTGTGTGTGTGTGTGTGTGTGTGTGTGTGTGTGTGTGTGTGTGTGTGTGTGTGTGTGTGTGTGTGTGTGTGCGTGTGTGTGTGTGTAGTGTCAGTTGCAGAAGAAACACCCTTTTCTTGAAATTCTCTTTATAGCACAATGGCTGCCTGCTGGACTGTATATAATCTCATTACACACTTCTTTCATGCTTACATACAGTATGAGGACATGGGCCGCACACGCGCACACACACACACACACACACACACACTCTTGTATGTGTTATCTTCTTGAGACCTGAGAAAAATGCCTCCCTCTTTAGGACCAGCCTTTCTAGATATATAAAGAAGTGTATTTACAACATGAATAATATATACATACCATGCAAATATAAAAAAAGCTTGTTGTGAAAAATGAGTTGGAATTTCACAAGAAAAAGGTCACAATTTCACAAGAAAAATGTAAAATGTTGGCACTATTACAGTAAAAGTCGTAATTTTGCTCAACGCAAGTCAAAATTTGACAAGAAAAACGGAACATTTCTGCAATATTATGATAAAAGTTGGAATTTTACCCAATAACAGTCGCAATTTTACAAGAAAAGCTTAAAATATTGGCGATATTATGAAAAGAGTCGTCATTTTACTCGACAAATGTCACAATTTTATAAGAAGACTTTAAAATTTTGGCAATAATATAATAATAATCGGAATTTTACTCGGCAAAATTATGATAGAAGTCATACATTTACTCAAAAAATGTCACTATTTTACAAGAACAACAACAAAAAAATGGCAATATTGTGATAAAAGTCAGAATTTGCATTTTGCATTCAAAAGTAATCATTTTAGATCAAATTATAATTTTCCGAGAAAATATTGCAATATTGCAGAAACAGAAAGAACATGAGAAATTGTTCCCAATTTTATAAGAAAAAAGTCGACACATTGTGAGAAAAAGACGGCTTTAAGTTCATTTATTTATTTTTTAAATTTTTGGTTTGTAATTGGTTTTTAATCTTTATTATTTACTTCAAGTTATTACAGTATGTCTCTATATGCATATTTATTTTTATTTTTTAAATACAATTTGGCCAAAAGGGGCGCATTTCAATTCCTTACACACGCTTGTTATTTCATATGTTGACAGTCAATTTTTTTGGGACCATCCTCATTTTGACCAGCAGGGGTGCAAATGAGACATTGTCTATTAGATGCAATGTTATTGATTTATGTCATCACTTGTTCACACCTCCTCATATGGAAGATACTTTTCCTTCTTCATGTCTCAAGAAGGGTAGGGATACAAAAGAACACACACACACACACACACACACACACACACACACACACACACACACACACACACACACACACATTCTTGTATTTGTTGCCTTCTCGAGACCTCGGTAAAATGCCTACCTCTAATATTATAATAAAAGTCGTAATTTCATTCAACACAAGTCAAAATTTGACAAGAAAAACTGAACATTTGTGCAATATTATGATAAAAGTTGGAATTTTACTCAAAAACAGTCGCAGAAGAAAAGCTTAAAATGTTGGCAATTACATGAAAATAGTTGTAATTTTACTCGACAAAAGTCACACTTTTATAAGAAAACTAACAATTTTGGCAACGTTATAATAATCGGAATTTTACTTGGCAAAATTACGACAAAAGTCATAATTTTACTCCTAAAATGTCACTGTTTTACAACAACAACAAAAAAATTGGCAATATTGCATGATAAAAGTCAGAACTTTATATGACAAATGTCATCATTTTGCATCAAAAAGTTATAATTTTACATAAAAAGGTAGTAATTTTAAGGGAAAATATTGCAATCTTACAGAAACAGAAAAAAGTCGACACATTGTGAGAAAAAGACTGCTTTTAGTTCATTTATTTTCGAGAACTTTTTTGTTTGTAATTGGTTTTTAATCTTCATTTTTTACTTTAGGTTATTACAGTATGTCTCTATATACATATTTACTTATTTTTTAAATTTTGGCTGAAGGGGGCGCATTTCAATTTCTTACACACACTTGTCATTTCATATGTTGACCGGAGGGGGAGCACTTTTAAAACCAACACAAAGTCAATTTGAAAAATCCCTAATTTTTGGGACCACCCTCATGTTGATAGATGTCACCACAAATGAGACATTGTCTATTAGATGCAATGTTATTGGGACCATGATTTATGTCATCACTTGTTCACACCTCCTCATGTGGAAGATACTTTTCCTTCTTCGTGTCTCAAGAAGGGTAGACATACAAGAACACACACACACACACACACACACACACACAAGAAAAATGCCTCCCTCTTTAGGACCAGCCTTTCTAGATATATAAAGAAGTGTATTTACAACATTAATAATATATACATACTATGCAAATATAAAAAAAGCTTGTTGTGAAAAATGAGTTGGAATTTCACTAGAAAAAGGTCACAATTTCACAAGAAAACCTTAGAATTTTGGCACTGTTATAACTGAACATTTGCGCAATATTATAATAAAAGTTTGAATTTTACTCAAAAACAGTCGCAATTTTACAAGAGAAGCTTAAAATATTGGCAATTATATGAAAATAGTCGTAATTTTACTCGACAAAAGTCACAATTTTATAAGAAAAGTAACAATTTTGGCAATGTTATAATAATACTCGGAATTTTACTCGGCAAAATGATGACAAAAGTCATAATTTTACTCAAAAAAATTTCACTATTTTACAAGAAAAAATTGGCCACGTTGTGTGATAAAAGTCAGAACTTTGTATGACAAATGTCACCGTTTTTGCATTAAAAAGTTATAATTTTACATAAAAAGGTAATCATTTTAAGAGAAAATATTGCAACATTACAGAAACAGAAAGAACGTGACAAATTGTTCCCAATCTTATAAGAAAAAAGTCGACACATTGTGAGAAAAAGACTGCTTTTAGTTTTTATTTTCGAGAATTTCTTTGTTTGTAATTGGTTTTTAATCTTCATTTTTTACTTCAAGTGATTACAGTATGTCTCCATTTACTTCACGTTATTACAGTATGTCTCTATATACATATTTACTGATTTTTAAAATTTTGGCCAAAGGGGGCGCATTTCAATTTCTTACACACACTTGTTATTTCATATGTTGACCAGAGGGGGATCACTTTTAAAACCGACACAAAGTCAATTTGAAAAATCCCTAATTTTTGGGACCACCCTCATTTTGATAGATGTCACCACAAATGCAATGTTATTGATTTATGTCATCACTTGTTCACACCTCCTCATATGGAAGATACTTTTCCTTCTTCATGTCTCAAGAAGGGTAGAAATACAAGAACACACACACACGGACACACACCAGTTGTGCCATTAGATTGTGATTGTGATTAGCTGACATTTGCATGCATACTTGAAGAAGTTGTCATTAAAAGAAGTGGAGGCCAAAGAGTTCCCTCCCTGTGTTCCCACCCTCTTCTTGCTGCTTGAATGCCAAATGGTTATATTTGGAACTATGCTTCCTCTTCAAATGTTTTCCAGTGTGTCGTGTCGTGTGCGCGTGTGCGTGTGTGCGTGTGTGTGTGTGTGTGTGTCAGGGTGCTCGTGACTGGTTAGGGTCATGAATGATTTAGGTTGCAGCGACCTGTGGCGTGTGTGTGTGCGTGTGTGTGTGTGTGTGTGTGTGTGTGTGTCTGTGTGTATGTTCTCCCATATTATTTACCCCCGTTACGTCATTTTGTCAAAGGGCGTGTGTATGTTGATGTGCGTCACCTCTCGGTGATGTCGGATGGACCTCCGCCTCCTCACCTTGCAGCTTTCACTTGCAAACGTGGCCCTTCAAGCGTGATAAAGTGGCCCTGAAGAAGACACAAAACAGAGGAAGTCACACAGAAAAGCATCAGTCACCAACATGTGGCCTCCTTAGAATAAAAAAGTTCTGTGTGCATTTTTAATAGGAAGAATAATAGATTTTTTTTTCAAAAGATGCACAATACACTGATAGCAGGGGTGTCAAAGTTGTTTTCACTGAGGGCCACATCACAGTTATTGCTGCCCTAAGAGGGCCGATTGGAACAGTGAATAATATCCCAATTTGCTATGTATTTGATTATTATATATACACTGTAAAAACAAAAAAATCTGTAGATTTTACAGTAAAGAAAATGGCAACTGAGTCACCAGAATTTTACGATAAAATGTACAGCTTTTTATTTAATTTTACAACATATTACGGTCAATAGAAAAACAGTAACACTGTTTTTTTAATATTCTGGCAACTGAGCTGCCAGTTTTTATTTTTTTATTTTTATTTTTTTACCATGAAATGTACGGTTGTTAATTGGAAAAAAACAGTCCAAAAAATCAGTAGATTTTACAGTAAAAAACTGGCAATTGAGTCACTAGAATTTTTGTACGTTTTTTTAAATATTCTGGTAACTGAGCTGCCAGTCTTTTTTTTTTTTTTTTTTTACCATGAAATGTACGGTTGTTGTTTTCACAACATATTGCTGTAATTGGAAAAAATAGTACAAAAAAAATCAGTAGATTTTACTGTAAAAAATTGGCAACTGAGTCACCATAATTTTAGTATTAATAGTACAGCTTTTTATTTAATTTAACAACATATTACGGTCAATAGAAAAACAGTAACACTATTTTTTTTATTTTTTTTTAATATTCTGGCAACTGAGCTGACAGTTTTTTGTTTTTTTTTACCATGAAATGTTTGGTTGTTGTTTTAACAACATATTACTCTAATTGGAAAAAATAGTAAAAAATAAAAAATAAAAAAAAATCAGTAGATTTTACAGTAAAAAACTGGCAATGAGTCACCAGAATTTTACTATTAAAAGTACAGCTTTTTATTTAATTTTACAACATATTACGGTCAATAGAAAAACAGTAACACTGTTTTGTTTTTAATATTCTGGCAACTGAGCTGCCAGTTTTTTTTTGTTTTGTTTTTTTAACCATGAAATGTACGATTGTTGTTTTCACAACATATTACTGTAATTGGAAAAAATAGTACAAAAAACTAAAAAATCAGTAGATTTTACAGTAAAAAAAAATGGCAACTGAGTCACCAGAATTTTACTATAAAATGTACAGCTTTTTATTTAATTTTACAACATATTACGGTCAATAGAAAAATAGTAACACTATTTTTTTTTAAATATTCTGGCAACTGAGCTGCCAGTTTGTTTGTTTTTTGTTTAGTTTTTTTTTTACCATGAAATGTACGGTTGTTGTTTTCACAACATATTACTGTAATTGGAAAAGATAGTACAAAAAAAAAAATCAGTAGATTTTACAGTAAAAAACTGGCAATGAGTCACCAGAATTTTACTATTAAAAGTACAGGTTTTTATTTAATTTTACAACATATTACCATCAATAGAAAAACAGTAACACTGTTTTGTTTTTTAAAAATATTCTGGCAACTGAGCTGCCAGTTTTTTGTTTTTGTTTTTTTTTACCATGAAATGTACGGTTGTTGTTTTCACAACATATTACTGTAATTGGAAAAAAATAGTACAAAAACAAAAAAAAATCAGATTTTACAGTAAAAAAATGGCAACTGAGTCACCAGAATTTTACTATTAAAAGTACAGCTTTTTATTTAATTTTACAACATATTACCATCAAAAAAAAACAGTAACACTGTTTTTTTTTTTTTAATATTCTGACAACTGAGCTGCCAGTTTTTTTGTTTTTGTTTTTTTTTTTACCATGAAATGTACGGTTGTTGTTTTCACAACATATTACTGTAATTGGAAAAAATAGTACAAAAACAAAAAAAAATCAGTAGATTTTACAGTAAAAAACTGGTAACTGAGTCACCAGAATTTTAGTATAAATGTACAGCTTTTTATTTAATTTTACAACATATTACGATCAATAGAAAAACAGTAACACTGTTTTTTTTTTTTTAATATTCTGACAACTGAGCTGCCAGTTTTTTTTTTTTTTTTTTTTTTTTTACCATGAAATGTTCGGTTGTTGTTTTCACAACATATTACTGTAATTGGAAAAAATAGTACAAAAAAAAAATCAGTAGATTTTACAGTTAAAAATTGGAAACTGAGTCACCAGAATTTTACTATAAAATGTACAGCTTTTTATTTAAATTTAGAACAAATTACGGTCAATAGAAAAACAGTAACACTGTTTTTTTTTAATATTCTGGCAACTGACCTGCCAGGTTTTTTTTTGTTTGTTTTTTTTTAAACCATGAAATGTACGTTTGTTATTTGGAAAAAACAGTAAAAAAAAAAAAAAATCAGTAGATTTTACAGTAAAAAAAATGGCAACTGAGTCGCCAGAATTTTACTATTAAAAGTACAGCCTTTTATTTAATTTTAGAACAAATTACGGTCAATAGAAAAACAGTAACACTGTTTTTTTTTAAATATTCTGGCAACTGACCTGCCAGTTTTCTTTTGTTTGTTTTTTTTTTACCATGAAATTTACGTTTGTTAATTGGAAAAAACCGTACAAAAATAAAAAATCAGTAGATTTTACAGTAAAAAACTGGCAACTGAGTCACCAGAATTTTACTATTAAAAGTACAGCTTTTTATTTAATTTTCAACATATTACGGTTAATAGAAAAACAGTAACACTGTTTTTTAAAAAATATTCTGGCAATCGAGTTGCCAGTTTTTGTTGTTGTTTTTTTTTACCATGAAATGTACGGTTGTTGTTTTGACAACGTATTACTCTAATTGGAAAAAATAGTAAAAAAATAAATAAAATAAATAATCACTAGATTTTACAGTAAAAAAATGGCAACTGAGTCACCAGAATTTTACTATTAAAAGTACAGCTTTTTATTTAATTTTACAACATATTACAGTCAATAGAAAAACAGTAACATTGTTTTTTCTATATTCTGGCAACTGAGATGCCAGTTTTTTTGTTTTGTTTTTACCATGAAATGTATGGTTGTTGTTTTTACAACATATTACTGTAATTGGAAAAAATAGTACAAAAAAAAATCAGTAGATTTTACAGTAAAAAATTGGCAACTGTGTCACCAGAATTTTACTATAAAATGTACAGCTTTTTATTTAATTTTAGAACAAATTACGGTCAATAGAAAAACAGTAACACATTTTTTTTTTAAATATTCTGGCAACTAAGCTGACAGTTTTTTTTTTGTTTGTTTTTTTTACCATGAAATGTACGGACGGTTGTTAATTGGAAAAAACAGTACAAAAATAAATAATCAGTAGATTTTACAGTAAAAAAATGGCAACTGAGTCACCAGAATTTTACTATTAAAAGTACAGCTTTTTATTTAATTTCACAACATATTACATTCAATAGAAAAACAGTAACACTGTTTTTTTTTAAATATTCTGGCAGCTGAGCTGCCAGTTTTTTATTTTTTGTTGTTTTTTTTGTTGTTGTTTTTTACCATGAAATGTACGGTTGTTGTTTTCTACGGAGTACCATTTGTCTGTCACAGAATGACATCACACTAAGACATTCAGTGACAGTTTTCCAGTGTTTATCAGTCATTTTTCTTTAGTTATTTAGAATTTTGGTACAGCAAAAACCTTTTAAACAAAGTGTTTGCAAGAGAAATGTTCTGAAATTTGTAGGTATATTCTTGCTACCGTTTACATTTTCAGAATGCATAATATTGTTTTTTAGAGAAATGCTTTGTTATTATTGTCAACATTATCTGGAATCAATTTTTGGCAGCAGCAAAGTGGCCATTTGGGTAGATATTTGTTCTAAAAAAAGGTATTTCAACAAGTAAACAGTACAGTAGGTACTTAATTTTGATATATGTAATGCTAATAAGGTTATTCTAGTAAAATATGCAGAGATAAGACTTGTCAATATCAAAATGTTACTTGAAATCATTTTTTGGCAGCAGCAAAGTGGTTGTTTTGGTAATGTTTAGCTTTGTAAAGGGTATTTCGACAAGTAAACAGTACAGTATGTTCTTGATTTATATATATGTAATGCCCATAAGGGTATTCTAGTAAAATATGCAGAGATGAGATGTGTCAGTATCAAAATATTACTTGAAATACATTTTTGGCAGCAGCAAAGTGGTCGTTTTGGTAGTTTTTAGCTCTAAAAAGGGTATTTAAACAAGTAAACAGTACAGTAGGTACTTGATGTTGATATATGTAATGCTCATAAAGATATTCTAGTAAAATATGCAAAGATGAGATGTGTCAATATCAAAATGTTACTTGAAATAATTTTTTGGCAGCAGCAAAGTGGTCGTTTTGGTAGTTTTTAGCTTTGTAAAGGGTATTTCAACAAGTAAACAGTACAGTAGGTATGTGATGTTGATATATGTAATGCCCATAAGGGTATTCTATAGTAGAATTTGCAGAGATGAGATGTGTCAGTATCAAAATATTACTTGAAATACATTTTTGGCAGCAGCAAAGGGCCATTTGGGTAGATATTAGCTCTAAAAAGGGTATTTCAATAAGTAAACAGTACAGTTGGTACTTGATGTTGATATATGTAATGCCCATAAAGGTATTCTAGAAAAATATGCAGAGATGAGATGTGTCAATATCAAAATGTTACTTGAAATAATTTTTTGGCAGCAGCAAAGTGGTTGTTTTGGTAATTTTTAGCTTTGTAAAGGGTATTACAACAAGTAAACAGTACAGTATGTACTTGATTTATACATATGTAATGCCCATAAGGGTATTCTATAGTAAAATATGCAGAGATGAGATGTGTCAGTATCAAAATATTACTTGAAATACATTTTTGGCAGCAGCAAAGGCCCATTTGGGTAGATATTAGCTCTAAAAAGGGTATTTCAACAAGTAAACAGTACAGTTGGTACTCGATGTTGATATATGTAATGCCCATAAAGGTATTCTAGTAAAATATGCAGAGATGAGATGTGTCAGTATCAAAATGTTACTTGAAATACATTTTTGGCAGCAGCAAAGTGGCCATTTGGGTAGATATTTGCTCTAAAAAGGGTATTTCAATAAATAAACAGTACAGTATGTACTTGATTTTGATATATGTAATGCCCATAAGGATATTCTAGTAAAATATGCAGAGATGAGATGTGTCCGTATCAAAATATTACTTGAAATCGATTTTTGGCAGCAGCAAAGTGGTAGTTTTGGTAGTTTTTAGCTCTAAAAAGGGTATTTAAACAAGTAAACAGTACAGTAGGTACTTGATGTTGATATATGTAATGCTCATAAAGATATTCTAGTAAAATATGCAGAGATGAGATGTGTCAATATCAAAATGTTACTTGAAATAATTTTTTGGCAGCAGCAAAGTGGTCGTTTTGGTAGTTTTTAGCTTTGTAAAGGGTATTTCGACAAGTAAACAGTACAGTATGTTCTTGATTTATATATATGTAATGCCCACAAGGGTATTTTAGTAAAATATGCAGAGATGAGATGTGTCAGTATCAAAATATTACTTGAAATACATTTTTGGCAGCAACAAAGTGATCATTTGGGTAGATTTTAGCTCTAAAAAGGGTATTTCAATAAGTAAACATTACAGTTGGTACTTGATGTTGATATATGTAATGCTCATAAGGGTATTCTAGTAAAATATACAGAGATGAGATGTGTCAATATCAAAATGTTACTTGAAATACATTTTTGGCAGCAGCAAAGTGGTCGTTTTGGTAGTTTTTAGCTCTAAAAAGGGTATTTCGACAAGTAAACAGTACAGTATGTTCTTGATTTATATATATGTAATGCCCATAAGGGTATTCTAGTAAAATATGCAGAGATGAGAAGTGTCAGTATCAGAATATTACTTGATATACACTTTTGGCAGCAGCAAAGTGGCCATTTGGGTAGATTTTAGCTCTAAAAAGGTATTTCAATAAGTAAACAGTACAGTAGGTACTTGATGTTGTGCGCCTTATAACCTGGTGCGCCTAATGTACGGAATAATTTTGGTTGTGCTTACCGACCTTGAAGCTATTTCATTTGGTACATGGTGTAATGATAGGTGTGACCCGTAGATGGCAGCCACACATAAGAGACACGTGTAGACTGCAATATGATGGCAGTCACACATAAGAGACACGTGTAGACTACAATATGATGGCAGTCACACATAAGAGATACATGTAGACTGCAATATGATGGCGGTCACACATAAGAGACACGTGTAGACTGCAATATGATGGCAGTCACACATAAGAGACACGTATAGACTGCAATGTGATGGCAGTCACACATAAGAGATACGTGTAGACTGCAATATGATGGCAGTCACACATAGAGACATGTGTAGTCTTTTACTTTTAGAAAAAAATCATAATAATATGACTCCTTTAATGCGTCTTACTGTATTAAAATGGAATTGTATTAAAAAACATGAGAAAATGTTTTACTTAATTGTAATTATTTTATATAAAAACTATTTACAACAAGTTATATTAAAATATATTCAAACATCAGGAAATACGACCACATCACACCAGTTCTCAAATCTCTTCACTGGCTTCCTGTTCCACTCAGGATTGAATACAAAGTCTCCCTTCTAACTCACCAGTGCCTCCATGGAAATGCCCCCCCTCTACCCAAACAACTGCTCACCCCCAAATCCTCCACACGAGACAGGCTAACGTCCTCCAACATCCGAGGACAAAGCTCCAGACTATGGGAGACCGGGCTTTCTGCTCCGCCGCTCCCAGTCTGTGGAATGCTCTCCCTGACCACCTGAGGGCACCACAGACTGTGAATGCTTTTAAAAATGCTTAAAAACCCTTCTTTTTAATAAAGCCTTTTTTTTTTTAGATATATGCGTGCTAGTTCTAATTTTTACTATCTTTTTTTTTTTTTTGGTAATACACTGTAGCACAGGTTGATTGGCAACACTAAATTGGCCCTAGTGTGTGAATGTTGTCTATCTGTGTTAGCCCTGCGATGAGGTGGCGACTTGTCCAGGGTGTACCCCGCCTTTCGCCCGAATGCAGCTGAGATGGGCTCCAGCGACCCCAAAAGGGACAAGCGGTAAAAAATGGATGGATGGATGGATATTCAAACATACATAGGAGTCCTGGAATTTTTCAAGTAAAAAAAAAAAGGTAAATGAATAAAAAAGCGAGGGATCGTCTACAAATGAAGTGTAATTATTTGTCATAACTGTGACAAACAAGGAAAAAATTGAGGCACCTTATAATATTATTAGTGTAAATAATATTTGACTTCTAATGAGAATATATTATATTTAAAAACCTTGCATATATATCTTTTTCGAATGAAATGATTTCATTCCTAAACATTTACAATAGCTTTGATATTTTTCTTGGTGGATTTGCTTAATTGTCAGTGTTTTAGCCACGTGTGACTAAGTTGAGGTATTTAAAGATGCACCGCTAACGTCTTTCCCCTTTTTATTGCAGAGCAGCGATGGCGCCATCTCTGCGCCAGGCCTACAGGAGGCGTTGGTGGATGGCGGTGACGGCCGTGATCGAGAACCTGCTGTGTTCCGCCGTGCTCTTGGGCTGGGGCTCGCTGCTCATCATGCTGAAGCGGGAGGGCTTCTACTCGCACCTTTGCTCAGGTGAGCTCACACGCCGCACACCTCATCACGGACACGAACGCACCATCGCATTTGAACGTGACAGGAGTGAGTTGTTAAGCGTGGAATTAGCAAATACGTGAGATATAACTTGTATTCTTCAGTTCCCAGAAAGGCGCCTTATAAGTGAAACATATTATTATTATTATTACTACAACCATGTGGCAACTGATGAAAACACAATTTTTTTTGTTTATATCCCAACTATTCCCCCCCCCCCCTTCCCCCAAAAAAAGACCTCTGGCCGGGGGTCGTTGGAAGCCGCCATACTTATTAAATGGTGCCGAGTGTCTGAATCCGTGAGTTTTAGGTGTAACTGTACAAAATGAGCCACGGAGCTACCCTAAAACAGTAGCATGTTTACATAAAAATGCTAACACTTAAAATGTGTGCTAACGATACTACGATAACAGTCAGAAGGTTTCATATACCAAGTTATTTGACTCAAAGGTGTGTGGCTGCGGAAATAGAGAAAAAAGTGTGCTGCAAGGGGTTCTGGGTATTTGTTCTGTTGTGTTTATGTTGTGTTACGGTGCGGATGTTCTCCCGAAATGTGTTTGTCATTCTTGTTTGGCGTGGATTCACAGTGTGGCGCATATTTGTAACAGTGTTAAAGTTGTTTATACGGCCACCCTCAGTGTGACCTGTATGGCTGTTGATCAAGTATGCGTTGCATTGACGTGTGTGTGCGTACAGAAGCCGCACATATCTTGTGACTGGGCCAACACGTTGTTAGAATGGATGAAAAGCGGACGTGACGACAGCTCGTAGAGGACGTTAAAGTGTGAAGTGAAGTGAATTATATTTATATAGCGCTTTTTTTCGAGTGACTCAAAGCGCTTTACATTGTGAAACCCAATATCTAAGTTACATTTAAACCAGTGTGGGTGGCACTGGGAGCAGGTGGGTAAAGTGTCTTGCCCAAGGACACAACGGCAGTGACTAGGATGGCGGAAGCGGGGATCGAACCTGCAACCCTCAAGTTGCTAGCACGGCCGCTCTACCAACCGAGCTATACCGTCCCAAGGCAGTGCCTTTAAGGCACGACCCAAAGACTCTGGTCCGGGTGGACTACGAGATATAATGACTGATGAACACCTTTGTTCGATAATGAAGGTTGCCTCAGCTTAAAGCCTGAGCCCCGACATTAATGAACTAGCCTCCAAGAAAAGATGGCAGGTATTTGGCTTGGGCACATCAGATTAGATCAGTGTGTTGCAAACTGAGCAGTTTAAAGTCCTGAATGGTTGGTTTATTCATTGTTATTTTATTTTCAAATTTATTAGGCTGTGGAAAAAGTTAACGTTGATATTTACCTCAGAAGGCTGCAAATAGAAAAGAGGCATTCAATTTTTATTTAAATTGTATTTAATTAAAAGGTTAATTTGTTCAACCTCAAGTTTAAAATTTTGGCCCACTCGGTATTTGAGTTTGACACCCCTGATCTACAGTCCCTTAGCCAATCAGGACGCAGAACACAATGCACATTCATTCATATGCTGTAAAAAAAAAAAGGGAGGGAACACTGTATATATTTTTTAATTATAATAATACATTTTAAAAAAATAAGTTTTTCGGCCATCTCAATGCAACCAGAAGGAGCTTTTCCAACCTGTAACCGGTTTTGAAAACGTCTCATAGCAAATAACACCTTGTGAGAATCTGTTTGAATCGAGAACCGCGTTGAATCTGGAATCTGAATCGAATCGTCGCACCGAGAATCAGAATCAGAACGAATTGTTCGGTGCCCAAAAGTTCACACGCCTACTATTGACTTTGTTTTGCTCAAACAATTTAGTGTAATAAAAGATAATAAGGAAGTCGTTTAAATACTGTGTCAGTTACAGCTCATTTATATTAGCGTATGTTCCGCACTATAAGGCGCACCGGATTATAAGGCGCACCTTCAATGAATGGCCTATTTTAAAACTTTTTTTTCATATATAAGGCGCACCGCATTATAAGGCGCATAGAATAGACGCTACAGTAGAGGCTGGGGTTACGTTATGCATCCCGTAGTTGCGAGACCTGTTGTTGCTCAATATTGGTCCATATATAAGGCGCACCGGATTATAAGGCGCACTGTCAGCTTTTGAGAAAATTGGAGGTTTTTAGGTGCGCCTTATAGTGCGGAAAATACGGTACCTATTCTGTGTTTTATGTTGCACGATTGTACCAAGAAAAATTCCTAGTTCGTGAACCCGTTCTCAAACAATGGCAGTAAAACTATTCTGACTTTGATATTATTGATCACATTATATAAATAAAGTGAAACATTCACAGTTAATACCAGTGTTTTTCAACCATTTTTGAGCCAAGGCACATGTTTTCCGTTGAAAAAAATGCGGAGGCACACCACCAGCAGAAATCATTAAAAAACAAAACTCGGTTAACAGTAAAAAGTCGTTGGATATGACTTTAGAGCATAACCAAGCATGCATCACTATAGGTCTTGTCTCAAAGTAGGTGTACTGTCACCACCTGTCACATCCCACCCTGACTTATTTTGACTTTTTTGCTGTTTTCCTGTGTGTAGTGTTTTAGTTCTTGTCTTGCGCTCCTATTTTGGTGTTTTTTCCTCTCTTTTTTGGTATTTTCCTGTAGCAGTTTCATGTCTTCCTTTGAGCGATATTCCCCGTATCTACTTTGTTTTAGCAATCAAGAATATCCATCCATCCATCCATCTTCTTCCGCTTATCCGAGGTCGGGTCGCGGGGGCAGCAGCCAAAGCAGGGAAGCCCAGACTTCCCTCTCCCCAGCCACTTCGTCCAGCTCTTCCTGTGGGACCCCGAGGCGTTCCCAGGCCAGCCGGGAGACATAGTCTTCCCAACGTGTCCTGGGTCTTCCCCGTGGCCTCCTACCGGTCGGACGTGCCCTAAACACCTCCCTAGGGAGGCGTTCGGGTGGCATCCTGACCAGATGCCCGAACCACCTCATCTGGCTCCTCTCGATGTGGAGGAGCAGCGGCTTTACTTTGAGCTCCCCCCGGATGACAGAGCTTCTCACCCTATCTCTAAGGGAGAGACCCGCCACCCGGCGGAGGAAACTCATTTGGGCCGCTTGTACCCGTGATCTTGTCCTTTCGGTCATAACCCAAAGCTCATGACCATAGGTGAGGATGGGAACGTAGATCGACCGGTAAATTGAGAGCTTTGCCTTCCGGCTCAGCTCCTTCTTCACCACAACGGATCGATACAGCGTCCGCATTACTGAAGACGCCACACCGATCCGCCTGTCGATCTCACCATCCACTCTTCCCCCACTCGTGAACAAGACTCCAAGGTACTTGAACTCCTCCACTTGGGGCAAGATCTCCTCCCCAACCTGGAGATGGCACTCCACCCTTTTCCGGGCGAGAACCATGGACTCGGACTTGGAGGTGCTGATTCTCATCCCAGTCGCTTCACACTCAGCTGCGAACCGATCCAGTGAGAGCTGAAGATCCTGGCCAGATGAAGCCATCAGGACCACATCATCTGCAAAAAGCAGAGACCTTTTTACCTGCACCCTGCCTCCCGCTGTTTCCGACATCTACAAAGCATTTAGCTACCTGCTGCCACCTACTGATATGGAAGAGTATTACACGGTTACTCTGCCGAGCTCTAGACAGCACAGACACTCAACAACAACACATCATTTGCAGACTATAATTACTGCTTTGCAAAAAATATTTTTAACCCAAATAGGTGAAATTAGATCATCTCCCACGGCACACCACACTGTATCTCACGGCACACTAGTGGCCGATCTAACACTTCACGAGTAATAGAATCTGTGTATTTTAGCCAAGGTTTCTAACTCGTGACTCCCCCAGAGAACGACTCGGTGGTGGTGACTCTGGGCAACGCCACTGATGGCGACGCGGAGGAGTGGCTGAGCTGCGTGGACCAGGAGGAGATGTTAAATCTGGGCTTCACCATCGGCTCGTTCCTGCTCAGCGCTACCACCTTACCCCTCGGGATCCTGATGGACAAGTTTGGGCCCCGCCCCATTCGCCTAATGGGCAGGTAATGCTGATTGAAAGAAATGAAATACCGTAGGTGTTTAGTCATCAGTCGCAGGTGAAAGACATGACTAATAATAATAATATGACCAGATTGTATTACTCTTTATATAAGAACACATACTGTTACTACGGGAATGCTGAGTCAGCATCTATTATTTTTGTTTATTTAGACCAGAGTTGGGCAAATATTTGGACTCGGGGGCCACATTGAGAGAAAAAATATGTCTGGAGGGGGCCAATGTGTATGTGTGTATAAATGATGTATACATATATATATGTTGGGGTCCCTTTTTTTCAGGAACACTAATACCAAAAGTCACAAGGTCCGATAGAGTTCTAAAAAAAGTTATGACAGACCACCTCAAAAAAAACTGAATGAAATTTTACAGTCTTTTACTGAATGGGACACCCAAAATGTACATGAAAATAAAGACAGTGGGATTTACAAATTTTAACCATACAAACAATAAAACACTGAATATTAACAACATACGAACATCGCTCCTCTTTTACGTGGGATTTACAATATTAACTATGAACAATAAAACACTGAATATCAACAACATATGAACATCGCTCCTCTTTTACGTGGAATTGACAATATTAACTATGAACAATAAAACACGGAATATTAACAACATATGAACATATTTTACTTCTCAGCCCAGCACCTCCATAGTTGTGTATCTTTTACAATCAAGCAAAACACAACAAAAATGTAACAAACAGCAAAATATGAAGACAACACATGATGTAAGTGTCTATATTAGCTATATTAGCCTACTATCAAAATTACTTTAAAAGCCTTATATAAGTGTAATAATGAAGACAACACATGATGTAAGTGTCTATATTAGCCTACTATCAAAATTACTTTAAAAGTCTTATATAAGTGTTATAATGAAGGCAACACATGATGTAAGTGTCTATATTAGCCTACTATCAAAATGACTTTAAAAGTCTTATATAAGTGTTATAATGAAGACAACACATGATGTAAGTGTCTATATTAGCCTACTATCAAAATTACTTTAAAAGTATTATATAAGTGTAATAATGAAGGCAACACATGATGTAAGTGTCTATATTAGCCTACTATCAAAATTACTTTAAAAGCCTTATATAAGTGTTACAATGAAGGCAACACGTGATGTAAGTGTCTATATTAGCCTACTATCAAAATGACTTTAAAAGCCTTATATAAGTGTTATAATGAAGACAACACATGATGTAAGTGTCTATATTAGCCTACTATCAAAATGAATTTAAAAGTCTTATATAAGTGTTATAATTAAGACAACACATGATGTAAGTGTCTATATTAGCCTACTATCAAAATGACTTTAAAAGCCTTATATAAGTGTTACAATGAAGACAACACATGATGTAAGTGTCTATATTAGCCTACTATCAAAATGACTTTAAAAGTCTTATATAAGTGTTACAATGAAGGCAACACATGATGTAAGTGTCTATATTAGCTATATTAGTCTACTATCAAAATGACTTTAAAAGCCTTATATAAGTGTTATAATGAAGACAACACATGTGTCTATATTAGCCTACTATCAAAATTAGTTTAAAAGTCTTATATAAGTGTTACAATGAAGGCAACACATGATGTAAGTGTCTATATTAGCCTACTATCAAAATGAATTTAAAAGTCTTATATAAGTGTTATAATGAAGACAACACATGATGTAAGTGTCTATATTAGCCTACTATCAAAATGACTATGTGTAAATGTAATATTTATTCTACACATTTTTACAGCATTAGAAAACTTTAGTAAAATTGAGGCGAATGGTAAAGATGTGTGTGTCCTAGTTAAAGGAAATGGCAGGATGTCTTCTTCTGATGGATTTATTACAATGTTTGCTGTGGTCTGGAACAACATGGCACACAAACAACTATCAGAAATGCAGCCAATATTACATACAGATAATGTGTCATGAGATATAAGTTAGATACACAGAAGACATAAGTAAAGGAAATTAAATGCACGCAAATACACCTACAAACGAGGCATAATGATGCAATATGTGCATACAGCTAGCCTAAATAGCATGTTAGCATCGATTAGCTTGCAGTCAATGACATCAACATAGATCACCTTTGTGCATTCACGCACAGCATAAAACGTTTGGTGGACAAAATAAGACAAAGAAAGAGTGGCATTAAACACGTCTTTCTGTGGCGGCGGCGGAGAAAGTTGTGCATGTAAACAAACTGTTACGTCACAGTCCACACAATTACGGTGAATTTAAGGACAGCCGAAATTAGTAGGTCAAAAGGGCGCTCAGCAAATACTCTCATTAGTGGAACTTAAACATATTAAATTGAGGGCTTTCTAACAATTAGGACGGTTTGTGTCACGTTTGTCTTCCTACAGAAACAATATCAAATATTTTATAAATACTTTTGCATTTTCATACATTTTTGAAGAAGGTCCAGGGAGCCACCAGGGTTGCTGACCCCCCCGTCCTAAGGGCACCCCAGCCCTAGTGCCTAAGGAGCGTGCTTCCTTAGTGAGTCACTAGCAGTCGTGAGAATGCCAGCAAGAATTTGAGTCTTTGAGCCATGATGGAGCTTGTAGGAGAAAGTGGAGAGATCACATTCCCCAAGTGGGAGGTTGGACGTTTGTGTCTTTTGTGCGGCGATGAATGAATGAAGGTGGGGCGCTCGTACGGCGTGTGCGTTGCCAGGTGGGAAGTCTGCTGTGTGCCATTTCAGACTTGTCCCAAATACAAACTAAAACAATTGAAAAGCGGACTACTTATGTGGTTTCTGTGTCGTATGTAAATAAACCTGATAATGACTGTAAATATCATACACTTCCTTCCTGGCAAGCACAGTCCGACATCAGAACGTGTTTTCTAACACGTACAGTACAGGCCAAAAGTTTGGACACGCCTTCTTCTTATTTAAAGTGTTTTCTTTATTTTCATGACTATTTACATTGTAGATTGTCACATCAAAACTATGAATGAACACATGTGGAGTTATGTACTTAACAAAAAGGAAGGTGAAATAACTGAAAACATGTTTTATATTCCAGTTTCTTCAAAATAGCTACCCTTTGCTCGGATTACCGCTTTGCACACTCTGGGCATTCTCTCCATGAGCTTCAGGTGGGTTTTGACCCTGAAAGGGTCATAGTTTTGATGCCTTCAGTGACAATCTACAATGTAAATGTGTGTGTGACAATCATTGGTACTATAACTTAACATGCTTTAAGTTATATATATATATATATATATATATATATATATATATATATATATATATATATATATATATATATATATACAAACCCCGTTTCCATATGAGTTGGGAAATTGTGTTAGATGTAAATATAAACGGAATACAATGATCCTTTTCAACCCATATTCAGTTGAATGCACTACAAAGACAACATATTTGATGTTCAAACTCAAACTTTATTTTTTTTTTGCAAATAATAATTAACTTAGAATTTCATGGCTGCAACACGTGCCAAAGTAGTTGGGAAAGGGCATGTTCACCACTGTGTTACATCACCCTTTCTTTTAACAACACTCAATAAACGATTGGGAACTGAGGAAACTAATTGTTGAACCTTTGAAAGTGGAATTCTTTCCCATTCTTGTTTTATGTAGAGCTTCAGTCGTTCAACAGTCCGGGGGTCTCCGCTGTCGTATTTTACGTTTCATAATGCGCCACACATTTTCGATGGGAGACAGGTCTGGACTGCAGGCGGGCCAGGAAAGTACCCGCACTCTTTTTTTTTTACGAAGCCACGCTGTTGTAACACGTGCTGAATGTGGCTTGGCATTGTCTTGCTGAAATAAGCAGGGGCGTCCATGAAAAAGACGGCGCTTAGATGGCAGCATATGTTGTTCCAAAACCTGTATGTACCTTTCAGCATTAATGGTGCCTTCACAGATGTGTAAGTTACCCATGCCTTTGGCACTAATACACTCCAACTTTGCGTCGATAACAGTCTGGATGGTTCACTTCCCCTTTGGTCCGGATGACACGATGTCGAATATTTCCAAAAACAATTTGAAATGTGGACTCGTCAGACCACAGAACACTTTTCCACTTTGCATGAGTCCATCTTAGATGATCTCAGGCCCAGAGAAGCCGGCGGCGTTTCTGGGTGTTGTTGATAAATGGCTTTCGCTTTGCATAGTAGAGCTTTAACTTGCACTTACAGATGTAGCGACCAACTGCATTTAGTGACAGTGGTTTTCTGAAGTGTTCCTGAGCCCATGTGGTGATATCTTTTAGAGATTGATGTCGGTTTTTGATACAGTGCCGTCTGAGGGATGGAAGGTCACGGTCATTCAATGTTGGTTTCCGGCCATGCCGCTTACGTGGAGTGATTTCTCCAGATTCTCTGAACCTTTTGATGATATTATGGACCGTAGATGTTGAAATCCCTAAATTTCTTGCAATTGCACTTTGAGAAACGTTGTTCTTAAACTGTTTGACTATTTTCTCACGCAGTTGTGGACAAAGGGGTGTACCTCGCCCCATCCTTTCTTGTGAAAGACTGAGCATTTTTTGGGAAGCTGTTTTTATACCCAATCATGGCACCCACCTGTTCCCAATTAGCCTGCACACCTGTGGGATGTTCCAAATAAGTGTTTGATGAGCATCCCTCAACTTTATCAGTATTTATTGCCACCTTTCCCAACTTCTTTGTCACGTGTTGCTGGCATCAAATTCTAAAGTTAATGATTATTTGAACACAAAAAAATGTTTATGAGTTTGAACATCAAATATGTTGTCTTTGTAGCATATTCAACTGAATATGGTTTGACAATGATTTGCAAATCATTGTATTCCGTTTACATTTACATATAACACAATTTCCCAATTCATAAGGAAACATGGTTTGTATATATATATATATATATATATATATATATATATATATATATATATATATATATATATATATATATATATATATATATATACATACACGTTAGGTCAGAAAAAACACAGAGGCTATTTCATCCCTACAAGCCTGTTTGGCAGGTTTCTCTGCAAAACAGACATAGTCCGACAAGTTGGTCAACTTTGGCATTCAATTTAGACCCAGCAATGGCGGTAAAGACAACAAAAGACGCTTGATTCCACCCCCCCACCCCCCTTTTTACTTTGCGAGGACTATGAGTCAACAACATTCTATCAATCGGCATCCTAATGACAGCAGACATTGTACAGCAAGTGATGTTTTATTATGTCTGTTGGCTTTTATGAAGAAAACGCGTACGTTGTGATGTGTTTTTGAAATTAATGCGCCGCCAAATGCTTATTAAAATGATCAAAATACATAAATATGACATGTTTTTTTATGAATGTGCCTGTTACTACATTACATATATACTTACAGTATGTACAGTACAGGCCAAACGTTTAGACACACCTTCTCATTTCAATGTGTTTTCTTTATTTGCATGACTATTTACATTGTAGATTGTCACATCAAAACTATGACACCTGTGAAGGGAAAACCATTTCAGGTGACTACCTGTTGAAGCTCATCAAGAGAATGCCAAGAGTGTTCAAAGCAGTAATCCGAGCAAAGGGTGGCTATTTTGAAGAAACTGGAATATAAAACATGTTTTCAGTTATTTCACCTTTTTTTTTTGTTAAGTACATAACTCCACATGTGTTCATTCATAGTTTTGATGTGACAATCTACAATGTAAATAGTAATAAAGAAAACACATTGAATGAGAAGAAGGTGTGTCTAAATGTTTGGCCTGTACTGTACATTGATGATAATTATGAGAGGATGCTTTAATAAAACAAACTTTCCCTGTGGTTACAGCTCTTGTTTTGGTTTTTCCTGCATCTTGATGGCTGTGTCTGCCTACGACCCTCCCAGTGAGTGCACACACACACACACACACACACACACACACACACACACACACACACACACACACACACACACACACCAGAATCCATCAGCTGTGATAGCCTTCATCTGTGTCACACGCTGCTCTCACATGTGTTGAAGTGTCAAACGGGAACATCAAGTGGCGTTAGTGATCATTGGCCAGGTCACTAAGTAATGCGTCCCCTGGCAACAAGAACGACGCCCCCGTGTGATGGATGGCGATGATGTCATGGCGAGCCGGGGATATTTTAAAATGTCGGTTGGGACTTGTGTGGAGTCAGCTGAAGAAATAGCAGCCCAGGGATAAATACAAAACCCACCTGACACTTAACTAGGTACACAAGCACATGTAATGAATACCATAGATACTAATGATCAATAATGTAATATATACCATAGATACTAATGATCAATAATGTAATATATACCATAGATACTAATGATCAATACTGTAATATATACCATAGATACTAATGATCAATAATGTAATATATACCATAGATACTAATGATCAATAATATTTACCATAGATACTAATGATCAATAATGTAATATATACCATAGATACTAATGATCAATAATGTAATATATACCATAGATACTAATGATCAATAATGTAATATATTCCATAGATACTAATGATCAATAATGTAATATATACCATAGATACTAATGATCAATAATGTAATGTATACCATAGATACAAATGATCAATAATGTAATATATACCATAGATACAAATGATCAATAGTGTAATATATACCATAGATACTAATGATCAATAATGTAATATATACCATAGACACTAATGATCAATAATGTAATATATACCATAGATACAAATGATCAATAGTGTAATATATACCATAGATACTAATGATCAATAATGTAATATATACCATAGATACTAATGATCAATAGTGTAATATATACCATAGATACTAATGATCAATAGTGTAATATATACTATAGATACTAATGATCAATAATGTAATATATACCATAGATACTAATGATCAATAATGTAATATATACCATAGATACGAATGATCAATAATGTAATAAATACCATAGATACTA
Organism: Nerophis lumbriciformis; assembly: GCF_033978685.3. Lineage (NCBI taxonomy): Eukaryota > Metazoa > Chordata > Actinopteri > Syngnathiformes > Syngnathidae > Nerophis > Nerophis lumbriciformis. Next base: position 15,422,466 of record NC_084583.2, on the reverse strand, counting down.
ATGATCAATAATGTAATATATACCATAGATACTAATGATCAATAATGTAATATATACCATAGATACTAATGATCAATGATGTAATATATACCATAGATACTAATGATCAATAATGTAATATATACCATAGATACTAATGATCAATAATGTAATATATACCATAGATACTAATGATCAATAATGTAATATATACCACAGATACTAATGATCAATAATGTAATATATACCATAGATACTAATGATCAATAATGTAATATATACCATAGATACTAATGATCAATAATGTAATATATACCACAGATACTAATGATCAATAATGTAATATATACCATAGATACTAATGATCAATAATGTAATATATACCACAGATACTAATGATCAATACTGTAATATATACCACAGATACTAATGATCAATAATGTAATATATACTATAGATACTAATGATCAATAATGTAATATATACCATACTAATGATCAATAATGTAATATATACCATAAATACTAATGATCAATAATATATAACATAGATACTAATGATCAATAATGTAATATATACCATAAATACTAATGATCAATAATATATAACATAGATACTAATGATCAATAATGTAATATATACCATAAATACTAATGATCAATAATATATAACATAGATACTAATGATCAATAATGTAATATATACCATAAATACTAATGATCAATAATATATAACATAGATACTAATGATCAATAATGTAATATATACCAGATATACTAATGATCAATAATGTAATATATACCATAGATACTAATGATCAATACTGTAATATATACCATAGATACTAATGATCAATAATGTAATATATACCAGATATACTAATGATCAATAATGTAATATATACCATAGATACTAATGATCAATAATGTAATACATACCATAGATACTAATGATCAATACTGTAATATATACCATAGATACTAATGATCAATAATGTAATATATACCATAGATACTAATGATCAATAATGTAATATATACCATAGATACTAATGATCAATAATGTAATATATACCATAGATACTAATGATCAATAATGTAATATATACCATAGATACTAATGATCAATAATGTAATATATACCACAGATACTAATGATCAATAATGTAATATATACCAGATATACTAATGATCAATAATGTAATATATAACACATAGTACCTCCATTTACTAGCTTCATTGTGTGAATGTTCCAAAACATTCACATATTATTATTATTATTATTATTATTATTATTATTATTATTATTATTATTACTTCTTCTTCTTCGGGAATTGCGGGCTTTCCCTTGACAAATTCCCAGATTTCCCAGAATTCCAGGTTTTCCGGGACATTTTTCCCCATTCAAAATGAATTGGCCATTTTTCAAACTTCCACCATTTCCATATTTTTCAACCGATTCATACCATTTTACCTTCAACACATTCCACCATCCTGGAAATTCAAACTACCTTTTTTCCAAGTTCAAAAAAAATTCCAGGATTTTTCAGAATTCTTGGTTTTCCAAAGCCCTATTTCCAGCCTTTTATCTGGCGACGACTCCTTCCACATTTTCCAACGCATTTCAACCGTTCCACCGTCAAAACATTTCTCTTAATCAGGACAAAAAACAAAGTTGTTTTTTGAACTAGAAACATTTTGGGTTTTCCCAAAATTCCAGGAATTCCGTAATACCATTCCTGAATTCAACATGTTACTACTTCAACATTTTTCGACCAATTTGAAAAAATTCCAACACCAACCATTTCAACTCATTCAAGTTTGTTTTTTTAACCATTATCAAGAAAAATTCCCGCTTTTCCCCAAATTCTTTGTAAATTCCCATTGAAATCAATGGGAAAATGTTTTAAGTTCCACAACTTCCACATTTTTCATCTGATTCAAACCATTCCACCTTCGACTCATCCTAGACATTCAAACATTTTTCCACATTCAACAAATTTCCAGGAATTCCTGTTTTTTTCCGTTTGACTACTCCTTTAACTTTTTTCCAATACAATACTCGAAAAAGGAAAACCAAAAATGTATAAAGAAATTAACATTATCAATGATAATAATCATTAACATCAGTAATATCAGTAACAGTTGTTTAATGTTTAAAATCCAAAAATTGATTCTTAAAAAACATTTTTAATGTTTTTTTAATCGGTTCCTATAAATTATGAATCGATTTAGAATCGTAATGAATAAAAAATAAAACATTTGGATGTGAATCGATTTATTGAGCATTTACTTACGACTAGATCTGACCAATCTAAATCTAAGACTAGATCTAACCAACCTAAGGCTAAGACTAGATCCGACCAATCTAATACTATATCTGACCGATCTAAGTCCAAGACTAGATCTGACCAACCTAAGTCCAAGACTAGATCTGACCAATCTAAGACTTTATCTGACCAATCTAAGTCCAAGACTAGATATGACTAATCTAAGACTAGATCTGACCAATCTAAGTCTAAGACTAGATCTGACCAACCTAAGTCTAAAACTAGATCTGACCAAGCTAATACTATATCTGACCGATCTAAGTCTAAGACTAGATCTGACCAATCTAATACTATATCTGACCGATCTATGTTTAAGACTACATTAAGCGGACTTCAATGGTCATCAAACACACCATCGGCAGCTTCTCCATATTTTCATGGATAAATGTCCGCCATTTAGGTATGATGTTAACATCGTTGGCTGCCGTTATCGACTCAACTCTGCTTCGGCGTGGCGACACGCTCGAACTGCTTCGCCGAGTTGGCGACGCGCTCGATCATGTTTTTGATGATTTCTTTTTTTAATTCAACTCACTTATGGCTGGAAAACAAAAGTTATGTCCGTGTCTAGCGGAGCGATCGCATTACATTACAGTCATTCTGTGACTCTGCGGGTTTAATCGCAGCGAGTGAGGCCAAATGTTTGGTTGAATCTTACAGATAATATCAGACTGCCGATATTATCGGCCGATAAATGCTTTAAAATGTGATATCGGAAATTATCGGTATCAAAAAGTAAAATTGATGACGTTTTAAAACGCCGCTGTACGACATAGGGAGAAGTACAGAGAGCCAATACATCTGCACCGTAACACAATATAAACACAGCAGAACAAATACCCAGAAGCTCTTGCAGAACTAACTCTTCCGGGACGCTATAATATACACCGGTCCGTGACGCATTTGCTACCGGGCCGCAGAGAAACATTAAATAATTTGTAAACAACTGCAAACGACATAAGCCTGTTTATAGATGTATGTAGCAGTTGCCCTCTAGTGGGTTCTCCTGACCACCACACACTGGCACGAGAGACCGGTATTCAGGATTCAACAACGTTTTATTGAGTTCTACGCCTCAGCAATCGCACTCAACTTTCCTAGTGTGTGTCTCGCTCTGTTCTCCAGCTTGTCTCTCTCTCTCTCGCTCCAACTCCAACACTCGTGTCTCGGCCCGGCTGCTGCTAATAAGCATGGCAGGTGATTGGATGATCAGCCCCAGCTGGGTAATCCAATCACCTGCAAGCTGTGCTCCGAGGCCGGTCCTTCCACAGCCCGCTCCGCGGCAGGCCCGCAGACCACGCCCCCCTCCACAATGTACAATATAACTCCTCATAGGAAGTTGCCATTTGTTTTATTTGACATGATACAACGCACATTAATGAACATATGCAATATAAATGTGCCAAAGGCTGATTTCCATCTGCAGGTTGATGGTAACCTGCTGGGGATCTCATTGCAAAGAAACAAGCTCCCACTAATTCAGCGTTATAGTGACTTGCATTTTTCATGCACTTATTTTTGCTGTGTTTATTTGGCACAAGTGGAAAGCCGGTCCCTGAAAATAATGCCAACATTAAACCGGTCCGTGGTGCAAAAAAAGGTTGGGGACCCCTGGTTTAATGCATCACAACACAATTAGGCATAATAATGTGCTAATTCCACCACTGTATATATCGGTATCGGTTGATATCGGAATCGGTAATTAAGAGTTGGACAATATCGGCAAAAAAGCCATTATTGGACATCTCTACTCTTAAGTTGAGGTGGCGCTGTAACATAATCACTATTAAGCACACCGCCAACTACCATCACTACAATATAAATGTGTGTTGGTCATGTATGATGTCTTTTTGTTATTTTTTTTGTGATGTGTAATGTCTATTGTTTAAATGTACGGCAGTGACAATGAATTTCCCCAAGGGGACCAATAAATCTAAATCAATAATATTTGTAACATAATCACTACCAAGCACACCGCCATCTACCATCACTATAATATTTGTAACATAATCACTACCAAGCAGACCGCCAACTACCATCACTACAATATTTGTAACATAATCACTACCAAGCACACCGCCAACTACCATCACTTTAATATTTGTAACATAATCACTACCAAGCACACCGCCAACTACCATCACTATAATATTTGTAACATAATCACTACCAACTACCATCACTATAATATTTGTAACATAATCACTACCAAGCACACCGCCAACTACCATCACTACAATATTTGTAACATAATCACTACCAAGCACACCGCCAACTACCATCACTACAATATTTGTAACATAATCACTACCAAGCACACCGCCAACTACCATCACTATAATATTTGACATAATCACTACCAAGCACACCGCCAACTACCATCACTATAATATTTGTAACATAATCACTACCAAGCACACCGCCAACTACCAACACTACAATATAAATGTGTGTTGGTCATGTATGATGTCTTTTTGTTATTTTTTTTGTGATGTGTAATGTCTATTGTTTAAATGTACGGCAGTGACAATGAATTTCCCCAAGGGGACCAATAAATCTAAATCAATAATATTTGTAACATAATCACTACCAAGCACACCGCCAACTACCATCACTATAATATTTGTAACATAATCACTACCAACTACCATCACTATAATATTTGTAACATAATCACTACCAAGCACACCGCCAACTACCATCACTATAATATTTGTAATATAATCACTACCAAGCACACCGCCAACTACCATCACTATAATATTCTGCTGTGTAGACCTCATGAAACAATGGAGGTGTACCTAATGCTGTGTCCACCTGTGTTGGGCTTGGTAACGCTCCACGGGAGTCGCACCCTGAAATGAAACACCCGTGACCACGTCAGCCGGACACTCCATGATTATCTCACAGCTGTAACTCTTTCTCCCGCAGCGCTCTCGGCCCTCATCTTCCTGGCTCTGTCTCTCAACGGCTTCGGGGGCATCTGCCTGACCTTCACATCGCTGACGGTGAGACGCAAAATAAAATAATACACCTTCATGATAATTATTCCTGTGTACATGCACTAGAGCAAAAGGTTACCAACATCTTTGACCTCGGGGCCCAACTTTTCTATGACAGAGAGGCCCCGAGGCCCACTTCAATTGTACGGTATACCGGTACTAGTATAGTATCGTGGTACTAAGGAATAAAAAACGGTACTATACTCCGTTTGAAAAGTACCAGTCCCCATATTTCTTTTTTTAACAAGGACGTGGTGACATTGCTGGTTTTACGAGCAGAGGAGCATGTTCGGCAGAGCACACACACAGAGTACTTACAAGCAGACACAGAAAAGGGAGAACGGACGCATTTTGGCTTAAAAAGTAAAGATAAAGGTGAAGTTATAACACTGAAACACCCCCAGGAAGAGGTGCTTTAAGACATGACTCACATCCATCCACCGTCGGCTGTGTTTTAGCTACTTCTAAATCTCTAATCCTGACCTTAACATGCTAAGTACATTTCTTACAAGTACCATTATCACTGGAGGAGGAGGAATAGCTAAACATGCTTCACTACACACCGTAGGAGGATACAATAGCTCACCGGCGTCACAACGTAAACAAACGCCATGGGTGGATCTACACCTGACATCCACTGTAATGATACCAAGTACAGGAGCGTATCTAGTCGATACTACTATAATTACATCGATGTTTTTTATCGTCACAAAATATTTTTTCCTTTTTTAAAAATGTATAATATGTTTATAAACTCAGTAAATACGTCCCTGGACACATGAGGACTTTGAATATGACCAATGTATGATCCTGTAACTACTTGGTATCAGATTGGTACCTAAATATGTGGTATCATCCAAAACTAGAGATGTCCGATAATATCGGCCGATCAATGCTTTAAAATGTAATATCGGAAATTATCGGTATTGGTGTCAACCTCCCGATTTTCCCGGGAGACTCCCGAATTTCAGTGCCCCTCCCGAAAATCTCCCGGGGCAACCATTCTCCCGAATTTCCACCCGGACAACATTATTGGGGGCGTGCCTTTAGCGTCCTCTACAACCTGTCGTCACGTCCGCTTTTCCTCCATACAGACAGCGTGCCGGCCCAGTCACATAAGATCTATGGCTTTTACACACACACAAGTGAATGCAATTCATACTTGGTCAACAAACATACAGGTCACACTGAGGGTGGCCGTATAAACAAGTTTAACACTGTTACAAATATGCGCCACACTGTGAACCCACACCAAACAAGAATGACAAACACATTTCGGGAGAACATCCACACCGTAACACAACATAAACACAACAGAACAAATACCCAGAACCCCTTGCAGGACTAACTCTTCCGGGACGCTACAATATACACCCCCGCCCCCATCTCCGAATTCGGAGGTGTCAAGGTTGGCAAGTATGCTGTAGTATACTCTGGACTGAAGCTGTGTGCCTTCATTGTTTTTGTAGCTGTTGTTTTGAGGCATGTTTAATTTTTTTTTTTTAATAATGCAGTTTGTGAAAGTCAAAGTATAGTATTTCCCATAGTTGTAGTGGGTATCAGGATTATCTCAGGGAGAGCAAATTCCAAGCTGCTGTTTTGAGGCATGTTTAAAAAAATAATGCACTTTGTGACTTCAATAATAAATATGGCAGTGCCATGTTGGCATTTTTTTCCATAACTGGAGTTGATTTATTTTGGAAAACCTTGTTTTTGATTGATTGATTGAAACTTTTATTAGTAGTTTGCACAGTACAGTACATATTCCGTACAATTGACCACTAAATGGTAACACCCCAATAAGTTTTTACACTTGTTTAAGTCGGGGGTCCACGTTAATCAATTCATGGTAAAGTTACATTGTTTAATGCAGTGGTTCTCAACCTTTTTTCAGGAATGTACCCCCTGTGAAAATGTTTTTAATTCAAGTACCCCCTAATCAGAGCAAAGCATTTTTGGTTGAAAAAAAGAGATAAAGAAGTAAAATACAGCACTATGTCATCAGTTTCTGATTTATTAAATTGTATAACAGTGCAAATTAAAGCTGCAAGCAGCATTGGTCGGGCCCGCATATTTGGCAGGTGCTAGTCCTAAGTGTCCCAATACTTTTGTTCAGTTTTCGTCATAAGTGTCCCAATACTTTTGTCTACTTTTAGTCCGAATTCTCCCAATACTTTTGTTTAGTGTACCTACCTTGTCTGCATTGTGTGGGCACGCTGATGCTTCCTGCTTTTAAGCAGCCTTCTTGAAAAAACAGCAGCATCAGCGCAGCAGCTCTTTGAAGGGTCATAAAATCAAAACCGGAGCCGGTATTAAAACTATTACGATAACTTTTAATCAAAAGGGTTCAATCTCTCTCCTGTGTTAGTTTGAAGCCGAAACAACAAACACGCTCAGAGGAGATAATGTTTGAAGAAAGGTGACCGGTTTTAACAAAAATGTTGTGTTGAAGGGGGAATAGCAAGCTTCTTGTAGATTTTTGCTGAGGGTTGTCAATTTATGAAATGTAGGTCTAAGTGAGACCTACGGAGAGGATTTTGTTTCATGTCTCTCCGACCTTCCCAGTGGGAGTTACAGGCAGTTTTGTCATTTTTTTTTTCTCCCGAGGAGCAGTTTTTTCTCCGTTTTATTCAAAAATTGCTCTAGAGCGCAATTTTTAAATTTGGGGTTAGGTTTTTTTATTAGATCACAATTTTTGCCAGTCCTTTTGCGTTCAGTTTGGTGAGTTTTGAAGCGTGTTAAGGGGGTCAAATTACAGCTCAAAGAGGCAAAAGTGACTGTTTTTAGTACTTTTTTGTCTTGAAGGGGTAATTGCCAACTTCCTGTTGATTTCTGCCCGATGATATACAATTATGAAAACTAGGTCTAAGTCAGACCTACATAGAGGTTTTTGTTTCATGTTTCTCCGATATTCCTAGTGGGAGATATAGGCAGTCTAGTTTTTTTTTTCCTAGGGGGGCGCTAGAGCGCAATTTTGAGTTTTGGGGTTCGGTTTTTTTATTAAAAGAGAATTTTCGCAGGTCCTGATGGGTGGGTAAAATATGGTGAGTTTTGAAGCATGTTAAGTGGGTCAAATTAGTGCTCAAAGAGGCGGCGGAAGAATAATAATAAAGAAAGAATAAAACCTTACAAATTCAATAGGTCCTTATGTCCCATTGCATAAGGACTCCCTGTGGGAGTCCTTATGCAATGGGCCATGCGGGCCCTAAATATTGCTCATTTGTAGTGGTCTTTCTTGAACTATTTAGAAAAAAAGATAGGTTTTTATTTATATTTTTATAAAGGATTTTTGAATTGTTGCTATTTTTAGAATATTAAAAAAAAATCTCACGTACCCCTTGGCATACCTTCAAGTACCCCCAGGGGGGTACGCGTACCCCTGGGGGTACGCGTACCCCCATTTGAGAACCACTGGTTTAATGCATCCAGCGGGGCATCACAACAAAATTAGGCATAATAATGTGTTCATTCCATGACTGTATATATCGGTATCGCTTGATATCAGAATCGGTAATTAAGAGTTGGACAATATCGGATATCGGCAAAAAAAGCTATTATCGGACATCTCTATCCAAAACTAATGTAAAGTATGAAAGAAGAGAAGAATAAGTGATTATTACATTTTAACAGAAGTGTAGATAGAACATGTTAAAACAGAAAATAAGCAGATATTAACAGTAAATGAACAAGTAGATTAATAGTCAATTTTTACAGCTTGTCCCTCATAATTTTGACAAATAGATGACACAATATGTTACTGCATACGTCAGCAGACTAATTAGGAGTCTTTGTTTGTTTACTTACTACTAAAAGACAAGTTGTCTAGTAAACGAGAGAATGCCAAGAGTGAGCAAAGCAGTAATCGGAGCGAAGGGTGGCTATTTTGAAGAAAATAAAACATGTTTTCAGTTATTTCACCTTTTTTTTGTGAAGTACATAACTCCACATGTGTTCATTCATAGTTTTGATGTGACAATCTACAATGTAAATAGTCATGAAAATAAAGAACACACATTGAATGAGAAGAAGGTGTGTCCTAACTTTTGGCCTGTACTGTATATAGTGGTTAACTCATTATGACGGCTAAGATATGGATCAAACTGCAATTTTTTTATTCAATTGTAATTGTGAGTAATAAAGAATTGTATCTCTTCTATTTTTGCTGTCCTGGTGCTGCAAATGGAATATCACTCTCTGAGGTGTGAGGACACGTTGTTGAGTGACAAGTTCAGTAAACTCTGAGCTGTCAACACAAGTGTCACATCACCAATAGTTTTGTGTACAACATCACAAGGTACATACACTTGTAAAGAACATCATGTCATGGCTGTCTTGACTTTACAATCATTTCTACAACTCTTATTTTTTTGTGATAGAGTGATTGGAGCACATACTTGTTGCTCACAAAAAAACATTCATGAAGTTTGCTTCTTTTATGAATTGATTATGGGTCTACTGAAAATGTGAGGGTCAAAAGTATACATACAGCAATGTTAATATTTGCTTACATGTCCCTTGGCAAGTTTACCTGCAATAAGGCGCTTTTGGTAGCCATCCACAAGCTTCTGTTTGACCACTTGACCACTAAATTGCTGCAGTTCAGCTAAATGTGTTGCTTTTCTGACATGGACTTGTTTCTTCAGCATTGTCCACACGTTTAAGTCAGGACTTTGGGAAGGCCATTCTATAAAGGTGGGGTGGGGAATGGATAGGTGGTAGCAAAGGGTTTATATTGTAGCGTCCCGGAAGAGTTAGTGCTGCAAGGGGTTCTGGGTATTTGTTCTGTTGTGTTACGGTGCGGATGTTCTCCCGAAATGTGTTTGTCATTCTTGTTTGGTGTGGGTTCACAGTGTGGCGCATATATGTAACGGTGTTAAACTTGTTTATACGGCCACCCTCAGTGTGACCCGTATGGCTGTTGACCAAGTATGCATGGCATTCACTTGTGTGTGTGAAAAGCCGTAGATATTATGTGACTGGGCCGGCACACAAAGGTTTATTGGCGCTCTGTACTTCTCCCTACTCCCTACAGCGGCGTTTTAAAAAAAGTCATACATTTTACTTTTTGAAACCGATACCGATAATTTCCGATATTACATTTTAAAGCATTTATCGGCCGATATTATCGGACATCTCTACTCACAAGTATAAAACTCCTTTTTTTAAAGTAATAATTTTTTATTTCAAGCCTGAAAAAAATAAATAATGAGCGCATATCATTATGTCAAGATAATGGCACTAGCATTTACTTCATTTAAGAATATTTTTCAACATATTGAGCAAAAAGGTCTTTTTTTTCTACCAAGAAAAGTGCACTTGTTATTAGTGAGAACATACTTATTTTAAGGTATTTTGGGGTTCATTGAGGTTAGCTCATTTGACTTGTTTTGGAAAGTCTTGACAAGCCAAATTTTCTTGTTCTATTGACAGATAATTTTGCTTAGTTTAAGTAAAATACCCCTCATTTTTGTATTTTTTTTTCTTGTTTTTGAACACTGACTTTTTGCAGTGTGTACACCGCAAAAACGGCAATGTAAGAAAGATTAAATACCTCAAATAAGGGTGATATTTGCTTATTTTCTGTCTGATGAGATAATTCTTCTCACTAAGCAGATTTTATGTTAGAGTGTTTTACTTGTTTTAAGTGTTTTGGTCCTAAATGATCTCAGTAAGATATTACAGCTTGTTGCTGAGATTTGATGACCTATATTGAGTAAAACATGCTTGAAACTAGAATATCAAGTGTTGCAAAGCTGTGTCATCAACACTCACAAGTATAAAACTACTTTTTTAAAGTAATCATTTCTTATTTCAAGCATGAAAAAAAAAATCATGATGTCATATCATTATGTCAAGATAATGGCACTAGCATTTACTTCATTTTTCAACATATTGAGCAAAAAGGTCTCTTTTTTCCTACCAAGAAAAGTGCACTTGTTCTTAGTGAGAATATACTTATTTTAAGCCATTTTGGGTTCATTCAGTTTTGTACTCCCTCGTCCCAGGAAGAATGCTTTATAGATCTGTATCGCTCTGGAATAACCTGCCTCAAATTCTCACCGGCATTGAAAGTAAACATGTTTTTAATAAGAAAGTCATATTTTATCTGAGTCTTTAAATTAGTTAGCTTGTTGATGATTTTGTTTGGTTTTATATTGTGTAGTTATATTTATATGGTAATTATTATTCTGTGACTGTAATTTGTTTGCTTGTTTTCTTATTGATGCTTTTATTTTTTTCTGTATTGTGTAGTTATAATTATATATATATCGAGTCATACCAAAGACTATAAAAATGGGAGCCATTACCTCCCTGCTTGGCACTCAGTATCAAGGGTTGGAATTGGGTATTAAATCACCAAAAATGATTCCAGGGCGCGGCCACCGCTGCTGCTCACTGCTCCCTTCACCTCCCAGGGGGTGAACAAGGGGATGGGTCAAATGCAGAGGACAAATTTCACCACACCTAGTGTGAGTGTGGCTATCATTGGTACTTTAACTTTAACTTTTATGCTTTTACTTGTAATTGTATTGAGTTGTGGACCCCAGGAAGACGAGTGGGTTGTTAATAAAAATCAAATCAAAAAAATCATTGAGGTTAGCTAATTTTACTTGTTTTGGAAAGTCTCGACATGCCGAATTTTCTTGTTCTATTGGCAGATCATTTTTCTTAGTTCAAGTAAAATACTACGGAGCCCCTAAAGGGACATGGGGGAATTTTTTTATTTTTTTTATTTTATTTTTATTTTTTATTTTTTTTAGACATGTATCTCGTGCGCACAAGATACTTTTTATAAAGTTATAAAAAAAAAATTTTTTTTTACAATTTTATTTTATTTTAATTTTTTTAGACTTTTTTTAGTCTAAAAAATAAAATAAAAAACTATAAAAAAAAAATTCCCACATGTCCCTGTAGGGCAGGGGTCGGCAACCCAAAATGTTGAAAGAGCCATATTGGACCAAAAATACAAACACAAATCTGTCTGGAGCCGCAAAAAATTAAAAGCCATATTACATACAGATAGTGTGTCATGAGATATAAATTGAATTAAGATGACTTAAAGGAAACTAAATGAGCTCAAATATAGCTACAAATGAGGCATAATGATGCAATATGTACATATACCTAGCCTAAATAGCATGTTAGCATCGATTAGCTTGCAGTCATGCAGTGACCAAATATGTCTGATTAGCACTCCACACAAGTCAATAACATCGACATTCATGCACAACGTTAAAAGTCTGGTGGACAAAATGAGACAGAAAAAGAAGTGGCATAAAACACGTCCTAGAAAGTCGGAGAAATGTAAACAAACTACGGTGAGTTCAAGGACCGCCAAAATTAGTAGGACAAAACGGTGCTCGTCAAATACTCGAATCAGTGAAGCATGTTTAATATAAACAGTGTGCTTTATAACAATTAGGGAGGTTTGTGTCATGTTTGTCCTCCTACAGAAACCATATTAAAACAAAAATATATATATATTTTTTTCCCCTCATCTTTTTCCATTTTTCATACATTTTTGAAAAAGCTCCAGAGAGCCACTAGGGCGGCGCTAAAGAGCCGCATGCGGCTCTAGGGCCGCGGGTTGCCGACACCTGCTTTAGGGGCTCCATAAAATACCCCTAATTTTTGTAATTTTTTTCCTTGTTTTTGAACACGGACTTTTTGCAGTGTACTTTCCCCACAGCTGATTCTGTTCAGGCGGGCGCCTCTTTAGCCGAAAGCGTCCCGCCTTACATACGACGTGTTCTGAGAAAAGTGGTGTTTTTTTTTTTGTTTTTTTGTTTTTTTACGGTTTTCATACCTGCCAACTTTTGAAATCAGAAAAACCTAGTAGCCAGGGTCCAAGGGCCGCAGGCCCCAGTAGGTCCAGGACAAAGTCCTGGTGGAGGGTTCAGGGCTTCGCCCCCCGACGCAAAATGATTATTAGCATTCAGACAGGTTAAAATGTTGCTAAAACCATCACTTTTCTATCAGTCACAGTGACTTTTCAAAACAAAAATATTACAGCAAAAATCATATGGGTTGATTGACATGTTTATTCTGTAAGCTAACTTCAATAGTTTGAAATTATTTTGACAGTTAATGCCAGTTATCCTGTCAACCTTTCACAAGACTTCAATTTGTTAATTGAAAGTATAAACAGTATAAACACTTTTTACAGTAAACAAATGGTAAAACAGTACTAAACAATTCCATAAAAAAAAAAATTGGTGTCATTATTAACTTTTTGTCCAAGCTTGTATAATCTACTGCCTTGTTCAATTGTAAAAAATATTCTGTGCCTAAAATTCACATTTCTATCACAATTATCATACTGTAAACATGGTAAGCTAACTTCATTAAAATTAATAGTCCTGTCAATAGCATGGAATTACAATTCAAATGTAGTTTTTTTGTAAGCCTTTCAAAAGAATTCAAAATATGAAAAATTAATGAAAATTAATTTAAGCCATCAGACACTTGAAAAGTGGCACATCACATCTCTAATGTAATCATTTGAACTTTTCAACAGAAATAGCACTGCAAAAATATTAAGGACATACTTCTGTATTTTGGTAGTTATGCTGTCAACATTTAACAAGATTTCTTCAACTTGGACTTGAAAGCATAAATAGTATAAACACTTTTAACAGTATGTCGTGCTGTGAAATACAGCCGACAGGATTGCGCACCAAACACGAAGCAAGGCCAAAGCGCATGCATGGTGCAGGAGAACAAAGGACTTCTTTCATTTAAGGTTTGTGATAAACCATCAAACTCATTCGTTAAAAGGACTCTATAGTAATATAAAGCAAATTTTTCTGGACATTATCATGCAAGAAAAGTTTATTTTTGGGACCGCGATCACCGCGTAATGATTTTTAAAGGTTGCATTACAAACATTTAACTGTCCCATGTGATCAGCCAGTGCGATTGGAAATCCATGCTCAATTATTGCCTCCGTAAATAAAACTTCGGCATTTATCACATCCAAAGAACCTGTTTGGGCGACGAAAAACGTTGAAAGTTTTCCACTTGTATCGCTAGCAACGGCATTAGACTTGTGTTTTTTTGTCCCAACGTGGTCTTTTACATCGCTAATTCCTCCGTGTCCGATCGAAAAATCTTGTCTGCACAAGGTGCAATTCACGTAGTTTTCACCCTTTTTTTTTTTTTAATTAATGAAAAAACGTATTTTTTATCACTGCAACCGTAACCCGGAATAGGTTGATGAAAACCGTACGAATTACGGGAAAACCGGAGTAGTTGGCAGGTATGGGTTTTGGTAGCGGAGAGGTGTCAGCGTGGCGGCAGCCTGTATTTGCCTCAGCTGAGGCAACAGCGCGTGGCGTGCCTGGGAGCCGCTCGTGTTGACATTGACAGCAGACATGTGTTTTTGCGTGTGATGTGTCAGCTGCTGAGGACATTTTATCGAGCGGGCTTTATTGTCGCCGTGTCACTGGTGTCCTGGCAGGTATTTGGCCCCTGCACTGTTCTCACAACAGCAAGGCGCACGTGTTTCCATCAGGTCCTCTCCACCAATGAGGGCCCCGGCTGGGCCACACACCCCCCTCCCTCCTTCCCTCCCTGGGCTCGGCCCACTCACCTCTATTTCCAAACAGTCAAGGCCGCACTTTCTCCTCTGTTGCCCCCTCGACTGCTTCCCTTCTTGCCTCGTCCTTTGCACGTGTTTGTGCTCGGCGTGTGGAGATGAATGCCAGACAGACGGCGAGATAAAAAATGTCAAAGCGGGAATTTCGGGGCTGATGACATTTGCAGCGGGGCGGACGTTGGCCCACTTTCACGTCAGATGTCACTAGCAAGACAAACAAACAAGGCATGAAGAAACCTAACTCAACTTGAACTACATTGACTTTTGAATGCTATCCTATTTGGGTTAAAAATTGTCAGGTTCAAACACTGATGACATTTATTAAACAAGACAAGAGGCAAACAATCAAACAGGCAGAATTCAATTTAGACTCAATATTGAGGAGAAAACGTGTCGACCTGTAACCTCTTACAGTGTCACCCACGCTCTGCCAAAAGATTGCACTCCTCCTTCTTTATTTGACTTTCTCCCACCACCTGCCCACAGCTGCTTCCAGAGGGAAGTGGGTCGTAAACAGCGTTGCCTTCGGTTACCGAACAGTTCAAAAGAAGAGGTCGTAAAATAGTTCAAAAAGAGTTCCATAAAATAGTTCAAAAAGGGTTCATAATATACTTCAAAAAGAGTTCGTCTGGAAATTGGGCAGATTCTGCCATCCGTCCGCTTTGAAGTCACAGTGGAGTTTTACGAGCCTTCCTCCTGGTAGGCCCCAAAGACAGCTCCCGTCCCCCTGCCAGGAACTCAATGTAATACAAAGCTTTTGTGATCATCTAGAAACAATTATTGTAACAAAAATATTTTTTGCAAACCAGTAATTATAGTCTACAAATGATGTGTTGTTGTTGAGTGTCGGTGCTGTCTAGAGCTCGGCAGAGTTACCGTGTAATACCCTTGCATATCAGTAGGTGGCAACCGGTAGCTAATTGCTTTGTAGATGTCGCAAACAGCGGGAGGCAGCGTGCAGGTAAAAAGGTATCTAATGCTTAAACCAAAAATAAACAAAAGGTGAGTGCCCTAAGAAAAGGCATGGAAGTTTAGGGATGGCTATGCGGAACGAAACTAAAACTGAACTGGCTGTAAAATAAACAAAAACAGAATGCTGGACGACAGCAAAGACTTACTGTGGAGCAAAGACGGCATCCACAAAGTACATCAGAACATGACATGACAATCAACAATGTCCCCACAAAGAAGGATTAAAAACAACTGAAATATTCTTGATTGCTAAAACAAAGTAGATGCAAGACATGAAACTGCTACAGGAATTTAGACTCAATATGGAGGAGAAAACGTGTCGACCTGTAACCTCTTACAGTGTCACCCACGCTCTGCCAAAAGATTGCACTCCTTCTTTATTTGACTTTCTCCCACCACCTGCCCACAGCTGCTTCTAGAGGGAAGTGGGTCGTAAACAGCGTTGCCTTCGGTTACCGAACAGTTCAAAAGAAGAGGTCGTAAAATAGTTCAAAAAGAGTTCCATAAAATTGTTCAAAAAGGGTTCGTAAAATAATTCGAAAAGAGTTCGTCTGGAAATTGGGCAGATTCTGCCATCTGTCCGCTTTGAAGTCACAGTGGAGTTTTACGAGCCTTCCTCCTGGTAGGCCCCAAAGACAGCTCCCGTCCCCCTGCCAGGAACTCAATGTAATACAAAGCTTTTGTGATCATTTAGAAACAATTATTGTAACAAAAATATTTTTTGCAAACCAGTAATTATAGTCTACAAATGATGTGTTGTTGTTGAGTGTCGGTGCTGTCTGGAGCTCGGCAGAGTTACCGTGTAATACTCTTGCTTATCAGTAGGTGGCAGCAGGTAGCTAATTGCTTTGTAGATGTCGGAAACAGGGGGAGGCAGCGTGCAGGTAAAAAAGGTATCTAATGCTTAAACCAAAAATAAACAAAAGGTGAGTGCCCTAAGAAAAGGCATGGAAGTTTAGGGATGGCTATGCGGAACGAAACTAAAACTGAACTGGCTGTAAAGTAAACAAAAACAGAATGCTGGACGACAGCAAAGACTTACTGTGGAGCAAAGACGGCGTCCACAAAGTACATCAGAACATGACATGACAATCAACAATGTCCCCACAAAGAAGGATTAAAAACAACTGAAATATTCTTGATTGCTAAAACAAAGTAGATGCGGGAAATATCGCTCAAAGGAAGACATGAAACTGCTACAGGAAAATACCAAAAAAAGAGAAAAAAAGCCACCAAAATAGGAGCGCAAGACAAGAAATAAAACACTACACAGGAAAACAGCAAAAAAGTCCAAATAAGTCAGGGTGTGATGTGACAGGTGGTGACAGTACACCTACTTTGAGACAAGAGCTATATTGATGCATGCTTGGTTATGCTTTAAAGTCATATGCAACAATTGCGACAACTTTTTACTGTCAACTGAGTTTCGTTTTTAATGATTTCTGCTGGTGGTGTGCCTCCGCATTTTTTCAACGGGAAAAAATATACCTTGGCTCAAAAAAGGTTGAAAAACACTGGTCTAAAAACATGAGAAACGTCCATCTTCTTCTCTATTGTCTTGTACCACAATGGTTGCTTTCTTAGTTCTGGTTTTTCATGACGTCATGAGGAGAAAAACATTCTTCCCCGTAGGCAATTTGCACGCCACTTCACGGAATAGGCTCCGTATCTTAAAATAGTAACTGGAGCTTGGAAATGACAGGCGGAGCTGTAAGTTCCATCATTTGGGGTCATTTTGCTAACCTTCTTTATATTTATATAGCGCTTTTCTCTAGTGACTCAAAGCGCTTTTACATAGTGAAAGACAATATCTAAGTTACATTTAAAGCAGTGTGGGTGGCACTGGGAGCAGGTGGGTAAAGTGTCTTGCCCAAGGACACGACGGCAGTAACTAGGATGGCGGAAGCGGGGATCGAACCTGGAACCCTCAAGTTGCTGGCACGGCCACTCTACAAACCGAGCTATACCGCCCCGCGCTAACAGTTTATAATAAGAACGCACTACAAAGCCATTACTAATTACTTAAATCATAACTTCTGAAGCATATTTCCGACATGAATACTTATTAATATGCAGTTTAATAGAATAGAATAGAAAGTACTTTATTGATCCCTGGGGGAAATTCAGCACCACAGTTCGCTCACAATAAACAATAAACACTTGGGTATTTTTTACATGTGAATAATATAAATACAGTCTATTATACAGCATTATTCACATGTGAATAACATAAATACAGTCTGTTATACAGCATTATTCACATGTGAATAACATAAATACAGTCTATTATACAGCATTATTCACATGTGAATAATATAAATACAGTCTATTATACAGCATTATTCACATGTGAATAATATAAATACAGTCTATTATACAGCATTGTTCACATGTAAACAATATAAATAGTCTATTATACAGCATTATTCACATGTGAGTAATATAAATACAGTCCATTATACAGCATTATTCACATGTGAAAAACATAAATACAGTCTATTATACAGCATTATTCACATGTGAACAATATAAATACAGTCTATTATACATCATTATTCACATGTGAATAACATAAATACAGTCTATTATACAGCATTATTCACATGTGAATAGTATAAATACAGTCTATTATACAGCATTATTCACATATGAGTAATATAAATACAGTCTATTATAGAACATTATTCACATGTGAATAATATAAATACAGTCTACTATACTGCATTATTCACATGTGAATATAAATACAATCTATTATACAGCATTATTCACATGTGAGTAATATAAATACAGTCTATTATACAGCATTATGCACATGTGAATAATATAAATACAGTCTATTTATTATACAGCATTATTCACATGTGAGTAATATAAATACAGTCTATTATACAGCATTATTCACATGTGAATAATATAAATACAGTCTATTATACAGCATTATTTACATGTGAGTAACATAAATACAGTCTATTATACAGCATTACTCACATGTGAATTATATAAATACAGTATTATACAGCATTATTCACATGTGAATTATATAAATACAGTCTATTATACATTTAAGTACAGTCAAAAAGTTGTTTAACACAGTCATAATTCTCACCATTAGTACATTTCTGAATACTTTGTGTGTGCGTGTGCGTGTGTGTGTGTGTGTGTGTGTGTGTGTGTGTGTGTGTGTGTGTGTGTGTGTAAATGACGAGAGATTAGATAGGTCTGATTTACAAAAGCCAAAAGCAGTGAAGTTGTCACGTTGTGTAAATGGTAAATAAAAAGAGAATACAACAAATCCTTTTCAACTTATATTCAATTGAATAGACTGCAAAGACAAGATATTTCATGTTCACACTGAGAAACTTCTTTCTTTCTTTCTCTGTTCCTGAGCCCATGTGGTGATATCCTTTACACACTGATGTCGCTTTTTGATGCAGTACCGCCTGAGGGATCCAAGGTCCGTAATATCATGGCTTACGTGCAGTGATTTCTCCACATTCTCTGAACCTTTTGATGATATTACGGAGCGTAGATGGTGAAATCCCTAAATTCCTTGCAATAGCTGCTTAAGAAATGTTGTTCTTAAACAATTTGCTCAGGCATTTGTTGACAAAGTGGTGACCCTCGCCCCGTCCTTGTTTGTGAATGACTGAGCATTTCATGGAATTTATTTTTATACCCAATCATGGCACCCACCTGTTCCCAATTAGCCTGTTCACCTGTGGGATGTTCCAAATAAGTGTTTGGATGGGCATTCCTCAACTTTCTCACTCTTTTTTGCCACTTGTGCCAGCTTTTTTGAAACATGTTGCAGGCATCAAAATCCAAATGAGCTAATATTTGCAAAATAACAAAGTTTTCCAGTTTGAATGTTAAATATCTTGTCTTTGCAGTCTATTCAATTGAATATAAGTTGAAAAGGATTTGCAAATCATTGTTTTCTCTTTTTATTTACCATTTACACAACGTGACAACTTCACTGCTTTTGGGTTTGGTATATTAGACATTTTTATACATTTTTCAAATCCGTACCTGTACATGAACGCATCACTTCTTCAGTTCAGTTCCAAGTTCAAGATGCACGACTACGTCGCCTGTTCAGTGTGAGCTAATAACACACAAACATACTTTAGTAAAACATTTAAATCTCCCATGGATGAACACTATAAGTGACTGTTCTACTCAGCGTGTACAGCGTGACCTTTCTTGTGTTGTTGTTGTTGTTGTTGTTGTTGTTGGAGCTCCACGTCACATCCTGATTGGAGACATCCCGCTTAAATAGCAACTCATGTTTCCCCAAACAAGACCTTCCAGTTCCCTTGAGGAGGCACATTCCTCCCTAATGCAATAACCCTTTCAACCATTATTACATTATTATGCTCAACTGCTCACAAATGGCTGTCCACAGTTTTGTGTACTTACAAGGGAATTAGACTCTTCCATATTGTCTGTTCAACAACAACAACAAAAATATACACAAAAACTGTAGAAAAAGTCAGTTGCTTGCTAGTTTGGTGGTGGCTAGCTGCTAAACCAAAACGTCTCAAAGCTACTGACGCGCTATCCGCTCAACCTGCGGCTAGCGTTAGCGGCTAGCGTTAGCGGCTAGCGTTAGCGGCTAGCGTTAGCGGCTAGCGTTAGCGGCTAGCGTTAGCGGCTAGCGTTAGCGGCTAGCGTTAGCGGCTAGCGTTAGCGGCTAGCGTTAGCGGCTAGCGTTAGCGGCTAGCGTTAGCGGCTAGCGTTAGCGGCTAGCGTTAGCGGCTAGCGTTAGCGGCTAGCGTTAGCGGCTAGCGTTAGCGGCTAGCGTTAGCGGCTAGCGTTAGCGGCTAGCGTTAGCGGCTAGCGTTAGCGGCTAGCGTTAGCGGCTAGCGTTAGCGGCTAGCGTTAGCGGCTAGCGTTAGCGGCTAGCGTTAGCGGCTAGCGTTAGCGGCTAGCGTTAGCGGCTAGCGTTAGCGGCTAGCGTTAGCTAATTGATTCAGAATCAGAATTAATAAGAAATAATACATTTTTTGACACCCCTGGTATACACGCAGCTAGTAATGCAAGAAGGTCTGAAATACGCTTGTTAAAAAATGTATTCTTTAAAAAAAAACATTTTATTTTTTGTTTAAAATCGATTTAAAAAAAAAAAAAATTGATTCAGAATCGGAATTAATAAGAATCGCGATTCATTCGTATTTTATTTTTTTGAAACCCCTAGTATACACGCAGTTAGTAAGCACAAGGTCTAAAATACGCTTGTTAAAAAAAACATTCTTAAAAAAAAAGACATTTATTTTTGGTTTTAAATCTATTTTAAATAAAAAATAGTAATTGATTCAGAATCAGAATGAATAAGAATCGCAATTCATTGGAATTTTTTTTTTTTTTTTGACACCCCTACTATACACGCAGCTAGTACGCGCAAGAAGGTCTAAAATGCGTTTGTTAAAAAAAAAATTCTTAAAAAAAACATTTATTTTTTGTTTTAAATCTATTTAAAAAAAATAGTAATGATTCAGAATCCGTATTAATAAGAATCGTGATTCATTCGAATTTATTATTTTTTGACACCCCTCGTATACACTCAGCTGGCAAACGCAAGAAGGTCTAAAAAAAACCGGCTGTTAAAAAAGGTACCCTTAAAAAAAACATTTATTTTTTGTTTTAAATCGTTTTAAAAAATAAATAAATAATTGATTCAGAATCGGAATTAATAAGAATCGCGATTAATTCGAAATAATACTTTTTTTGACACCCCTGGTATACACGCAGCTAGTAATGCAAGAAGGTGTGAAATAGGCTTGTTAAAAAATGTATTCTCTAAAAAAAAACATTTTATTTTTTGTTTAAAATCGATTTAAAAAAAATAAATAATTGATTCAGAATCGGAATTAATAAGAATCGCGATTCATTCGTATTTTATTAAAACCCCTAGTATACACGCAGTTAGTAAGCGCAAGGTCTAAAATACGCTTGTTAAAAAAAACATTCTTAAAAAAAAAAATAATTTATTTTTGGTTTTAAATCTTTTTTAAATAAAAAATAGTAATTGATTCAGAATCAGAATTAATAAGAATCGCAATTCATTCAAAAAACTTTCTTTTTTTTGACACCCCTAGTATACACGCAGCTAGTACGCGCAAGAAGGTCTAAAGTACGTTTGTTAAAAAAAAAATTCTTAAAAAAAACATTTATTTTTTGTTTTAAATCTATTTAAAAAAAAAAATCGTAATGATTCAGACTCGGTATTAACAAGAATCGCGATTCATTCGAATTTATTATTTTTTGACACCCCCAGTATACACGCAGCTAGTAAACGCAAGCAGGTCTAAAAAAAAAACGTCTGTTAAAAAAGGCACCCTTAAAAAAAACATTTATTTTGTTTTAAATCAATTAAAAAACACTTTTTTAATTGATTCAGAATCGGAATTAATAAGAATCGCGATTAATTCGAAATAATACATTTTTTGACACCCCTGGTATACACGCAGCTAGTAATGCAAGAAGGTCTGAAATACGCTTGTTAAAAAATGTATTCTTAAAAAAAAACATTTTATTTTTTGTTTAAAATCGATTTAAAAAAAAAAAAATAATTGATTCAGAATCGGAATTAATAAGAATCGCGATTTATTCGTATTTTATTTGTATTTTTTTTAAACCCCTAGTATACACGCAGTTAGTAAGCACAAGAAGGTCTAAAATACGCTTGTTAAAAAAAACAAATTCTTAAAAAAAACATTTAATTTTTGTTTTAAATCTTTTTTTTTTTTTAAATAGTAATTGATTCAGAATCAGAATTAATAAGAATCGCAATTCATTTGAATTTTTTTTTTTTTGACACCCCTAGTATACACGCAGCTAGTAAGCGCAAGAAGGTCTAAAATACGTTTGTTAAAAAAAAAATTCTTTAATAAGAATAATACAAAAGAAAACACATTTTTTATGCATATGTAAATGTATTCAGTTATAAATATTCATTCACTTTCTTCATGAATCTACGGAGCCCCTAAAGGGACATGGGGGAATTATTTTTTGAAATTATTTTTTATTTGTAATTTTTTTTTAGACATGTATCTCGTGCGCACGAGAAACTTTTTATAAAGTTATAATTTTTTTTTTAGACATGTATCTCGTGCGCAAGAGAAACTATTTATAAAGTTATAAAAATAAAAAATGTATAATTTTTTTTGTAGACATGTATCTCGTGCGCACGAGAAACTTTTTACAAAGTTATAAAAAAAAAAATGTTTTAATTATTTTAATTTATTTATTTTTTAGACATGTATCTCGTGCGCACGAGAAACTTCTTAGAAAGTTATAAAAAAAAATTGAAGGTATAATTTTTTTTAGACATGTATCTCGTGCGCAAGAGAAACTATAAAGTTATAAAAATAAAAAATTTATTTTTTTTTAGACATGTATCTCGTGCGCATGAGAAACGTTTTATAAAGTTATAAAAAAAATGTTTTTAAATTATTATTTTTATTTATTTTATTTTTTTTTAGACATGTATCTCGTGCACACGAGAAACCTTTTAGAAAGTTATAAAAAAAAATTAAAGGTATAATTTTTTGTTTGACATGTATCTTGTGCGCAAGAAAAACTATTTATAAAGTTATAAAAATAAAAAAGATATAATTTTTTTTAGACATGTATCTCGTGCGCACGAGAAACTTTTTATAAAGTTATTAAAACATTTTTTTTTAAATTATTATTTGTATTTATTTTTTAGACATGTATCTCGTGCGCACGAGAAACTTTTTAGAAAGTTATAAAAAAAAATTAAAGGTATAATTTTTTTTTAGACATATATCTCGTGCGCACGAGAAACTTTTTATAAAGTTATTAAAAAAAATGTGTTTTTAATTATTATTTTTATTTATTTATTTATTTTTTAGACATGTATCTCGTGCGCACGAGAAACTTTTTAGAAAGTTATAAAAAAAACTTAAAGGTATAATTTATTTTTTAGACATGTATCTCGTGCGCAAGAAAAACTATTTATAAAGTTATAAAAATTATAAATGTATAATTTTTTTAGACATGTATCTCGTGCGCACGAGAAACTTTTTAGAAAGTTATAAAAAAAAAATAAAGGTATAATTTTTTTTTTAGGCATGTATCTCGTGCGCAAGAGAAACTATTTATAAAGTTATAAAAATAAAAAATGTATAATTTTTCTCTAGACATGTATCTTGTGCGCACGAGAAACTTTTTATAAAGTTATAAAAAAAAACATTTTTTTAATTATTATTTTTATTTATTTATTTTTTAGACATGTATCTTGTGCGCACGAGAAACTTTTTAGAAAGTTATAAAAAAAAATTAAAGGTATAATTTTTTTTTAGACATGTATCTCGTGCGCAAGACAAACTATTTATAAAGTTATAAAAATAAAAAATGTATACTTTTTTTTAGACATGTATCTCGTGTGCACGAGAAACTTTTTATAAAGTTATAAAAAAAAAATTAAAAAATTATTATTTTTATTAATTTTTTTAGACATGTATCTTGTGTGCACGAGAAACCTTCTCATGCGCATGAGATACATGTCTAAAAAATTGTTTAATTATTAAAAAAAAAATGTATTAAAAAATAAATTTCCCCCATGTCCCTTTAGGGGCTCCGTATGAATCTCAACTTTACCGCGTTTTTTCTATGTTTTTATTGTAATATTTTCAGAATGTGTTTGTTCTATTTTTGACCAAACTAAGACAAAGAAAACAATCTGAAGTTGTCTTTATTTTTTAATTTTAATGCCATGATTTTAGGTTCCTCCATGCGGTTCTGAGCTAAAATGACTTTGACACCCCCGATTCTTGAACATGCCCTTTTTTAGTGTCAGTTCAACGAGGTCGATTTTAGGTCACAATGACCCCGGCGTCTAGTTCCCGCTAAAATTATAATGAGAAGACACGCCCTCTTGGTTCCTGTCAGGTAACCACGACGCCCGTCTGACGTCTGACACTGCAGGAATGAAGACTGAAATTCCCTCCAGGGACATGTTCCAGTTAAATAACTCCTTGTTACGAGAGCTGTCACTTTTTGTCATGCGCAGCTAAAAAAAAAAAAAAGAAAAGAAAAAGTCACAGCGGGGAATGACGGAGGAGCCTCTGTAAAGTCACACGGGGTCAACTCCAAAGAAAGTTCAAAAGCAAAAGTGTTTGTTGTGTTATTGCACGGCCTCTTGTGATAGACAAACAATCCAATCTGATTTTTTTGGGGGTCGTACAAGTGTGGCGCAGCTGTGAAGGATAGTAACTCTACATGCTCAAAAAAAGGGGAAAAAAGTCGGCGTTAATCAGCTGTGGTTTAGTGTTTCCTGCTGGGAACTGTGGGAGAAAATCTGCAGCTGTCAAACCAAAAATAAGAACAATATCACTAACCCCATGACTGTTCTCGTATTTAGTAGGGTTTTTTTTCATTATTAAGTTTGAACTTATTAATATTGGCAATTTTCCTTATTTTATTAGGCACTAAATACCCCTCATGTACTGACTAAATTACACCACGTCATCTTTTACTTTGTCTTCTTATTCTCTGGCAGACCAGGCACAAAAAAAAAGTTGCGTCAGCAGGTGGTGACAGGAGTAACTTTCACCGCAAATGTTGGTGTGGGAGAAAATCTGCAGGTGAAAATCAAAAATAAGAACAATATAACTAACCACATTACTTTTCTCGTATTTAGTCGGTAATATTAAGATTTTTTCATTATTAAGGTTTTAACTTATTGATATTGGCAATTTTCCTTATTTTATTAGGCACTAAATACCCCTCATGTACTGACTAAATTACACTACGTCACCTTTTACTTTGTCTTCTTATTCTCTGGCAGACCAGGCACAAAAAAAAAGTTGCCTCAGCAGGTGGTGACAGGAGTAACTTTCACCGCAAATGCTGGTGTGGGAGAAAATCTGCAGCTGTCAAACCAGAAATAAGAACAATATAACTAACCACATTACTTTTCTCATATTTAGTCGGTAATATTACGATTTTTTCAATATTAAGGTTTTAACTTATTGATATTGGCAATTTTCCTTATTTTATTAGGCACTAAATGTAGCAATACCCCTCATGTGCTGACTAAATTACACCACGTCACCTCTTTGGCGGACTAGGCACAAAAAAAAGTTGAGTCAGCAGGTGGTGACAGGAGTAACTTTCACCGCAAATGTTGGTGTGGGAGAAAATCTGCAGCTGTCAAACCAGAAATAAGAACAATATAACTAACCCCATTACTTTTATCGTATTTAGTAGGTAATATTATGTTTGTTTTTTTCATTATTAATTTCTAACTTATTAATATTGGCAATTTTCCTTATTTATTAGGCACTAAATACAGTAATACCCCTCATGTGCTGACTAAATTACACCACGTCACCTTTTACTTTGTCTTCTTATTCTCTGGCAGACCAGGCACAAAAAAAAAGTTGCATCAGCAGGTGGTGACAGGAGTAACTTTCACCGCAAATGCTGGTGTGGGAGAAAATCTGCAGCTGTCAAACCAGAAATAAGAACAATATAACTAACCCCATTACATTTCTCGTATTTAGTAGGTAATATTACGATTGTTTCATTATTAAGTTTTAACTTATTAATATTGGCAATTTTCCTTATTTTATTAGGCACTAAATGTAGCAATACCCCTCATGTGCTGACTAAATTACACCACGCCACCTTTTACTTTGTCTTCTTATTCTCTGCCGGACCAGGCTCAAAAAAAAGTTGCGTCAGCAGGTGGTGACATGAGTAACTTTCACCGCAAATGTTGGTATTTATAGAAAAATTATATATTGTAAAAAAAAAAGTTGCGTATTCCTGCAAACTATTTCAACCAGGCATAGAAGTTTTTCAACTCGCAACTGTCTCTATGTACTGCTTTCATTCCTTTTAAACTTTAATACTATCCATTATTGCAACAAATATGACAGTATATTATCATACTTTCCAAACATGTTTTTGTCTAAATAAAAATATATAAAAATACTGAACTTTAAAACAAACTCCCCATCAAATTAATACAAATGACAATACATTTTTACTGTAAATTGAAAAAAACTACGACAGTTTTTTTGCGTAAATATCATTTTTACTGTAAAATCTTGTTTTTAACGGTGTATTACTGTAAATGGAAAGACGGTACATTTGTTTTTACGGTAGAAAAACTGGCAGCTAAGTTGCCAGAATAAAAAAATTACTTGCAGTGTTTTCCATGAACAATATAATGTTGTAAAAAAAACAATGTCAATTCAACACAAATATTCTGGCAACTAAATTGCCAGCTTTTACCGTAAAATCGCCCCAAAAAACAGTGGTACTGTTTTTCCATTTACCGTAAAATGTTGTAAAAATTAAAAAACATTTTTTTTACAGTAAAATGTTGTAAATGTAAAGTTTCTACAGTAAAATGGATAGTCTACTTAAAACAATTGATATAATTAACTAGATGAGGGAATTCCTGAAGGAATTGCATGTGAATGCTCCAATGCTGAAGTTGAACTGAAATCCTGGAATTTTTTAAAATAATTGTTGAAGTAGAGCACACAATTCCAAAAAAGGCTGAATATTTTGAAGTTGGAACAGTTTGAATCAGATGAAAAATATGGGAGTTGTGGAACTTTGAAGAATGTCCATTGATTTCAATTGGAATTTCCCAAAAATGTTGGGAAAAGCGGGAATCTTTTTGAAAATGGTAAAAAAAAAACTTGAATGTTCTGAATGAGTTGGAAATGGTTGGTGTTGGAATTTTTCAAATCGGTCCAGAAATGTTGAAGTAGTAACATTTTTATTTGAGAAATGGTATTAAGGAATTCCTGGAATTTCGGGAAAACCGGGAATATTTCCAGTTCGAAAAACATCTTAATTTTTTGTCCTGATTAAAAGGAATGTTTGGATGGTGGAACGGTTGAAGTGGGTTGAAAAATGTAGAAGGAGTAGTCGCCAGAAAAAAGGGTCAAAAAAGGGTTTGAAAAAACGGCAATTCTGGGAATTCCTGGAATTTTTTTTTGTTGGAAAAATGATTGTTTGAATGTCCAGGATATGTGGAATATGTTGAAGGTGGAATGGTTTGAATCGGTTGAGAAATTTGGAAATGGTGGACGTTTGGAAAAATTCATTTTGATTGGGAAAAATGACCCGGAGAACCTGGAATTCTGGAAAATCTGGGAATTTTTGGAATTTGTCAAGGGAAAGCCCGCAATTCCCGAATAGGCTGAACAGCTTGAAGTTGGAACGGTTTGAATCAGATGAAAAATATGGGAGTTGTGGAACTTTGAAGAATGTCCCATTGATTTCAATTGGAATTTCCCAAAAATGTGAGGAAAAGCGGGAATTTTTTTCAAAATGGCAAAAAAAACCTTGAATGTTCTGAATGAGTTGGAAATGGTTGGTGTTGGAATTTTTCAAATCGGACGAGAAATGTTGAAACATTTTGAATTGAGAAATGGTATTACGGAATTCCTGGAATTTCGGGAAAATCGGGAATTTTTCGAAAAACAACTTAATTTTTTTGTCCTGATTAAGAGGAATGTTTGGACAGTGGAATGGTTGAAGTGGGTTGAAAAATGTGGAAGGAATAGTTGCC
The DNA here is from genome assembly GCF_033978685.3 of Nerophis lumbriciformis. Classification (NCBI taxonomy): domain Eukaryota; kingdom Metazoa; phylum Chordata; class Actinopteri; order Syngnathiformes; family Syngnathidae; genus Nerophis; species Nerophis lumbriciformis. Next base: position 15,394,021 of record NC_084583.2, on the reverse strand, counting down.
AGAAAAAAAGGTCAAAAAAAGGGAATTCTGGGAATTCCTGGAATTGTTTTGAATATGGAAAAATGATCGTTCGAATATCCAGGATATGTGGAATGTGTTGAAGGTGGAATGGTTTGAATAGGTTGGAAAAATTTGGAAATGGTGAACGTTTGGAAAAATGGCCAATTCATTTTGATTGGAAAAAATGACCCGGAGAACCTGGAATTCTGGAAAATCTGGGAATTTTTGGAATTTGTCAAGGGAAAGCCCGCAATTCCGGAATAGGATGAACAGCTTGAAGTTGGAACGGTTTGAATCAGATGAAAAATGTGGGAGTTGTGGAACTTTGAAGAATGTCCCATTTATTTCAATTAGAATTTCCCCAAAATGTTGGGAATTTTTTTGAAAATGGTAAAAAAAACCTTGAATGTTCTGAATGAGTTGAAATGGTTGGTGTTGGAATTTTTAAAAACGGTCAAAAAGTTTTTTGAAGTAGTAAGATTTTTAATTGACAAATGGTATTAAGGAATTCCTGATATTCCAGGAAAACTGGGAATTTTTCCAGTTCGAAAAACAACTTAATTTTTTGTCCTGATTAAAAGGAATGTTTGGACGGTGGAATGGTTGAAGTGGGTTGAAAAATGTGGAAGGAATAGTTGCCAGAAAAAAGGGTTCATAAAGGGTCAAAAAAGGGTTTGAAAAAACGGGAATTCCTGGAAAAAAATTTTACTTAGAAAAATGATTGTTTAAATGTCCAGAATATGTGGAATGTGTTGAAGGTGGAATGGTTTGAATCAGTTGAAAAATGTGGGAGTTGTGGAACTTTGAAGAATGTCCCATTTATTTCAATTGGAATTTCCCCAAAATGTCGGGAATTTTTTTGAAACTGGTAAAAAAAACCTTGAATGTTCTGAATGAGTTGAAATGGGTGGTGTTGGAATTTTTAAAAACGGTCAAAAAGTTTTTTGAAGTAGTAAAATTTTTAATTGACAAATGGTATTAAGGAATTCCTGAAATTCCAGGAAAACCGGGAATTTTTCCAGTTCGAAAAACAACTTAATTTTTTGTCCTGATTAAAAGGAATGTTTGGACGGTGGAACGGTTGAAGTGGGTTGAAAAATGTGGAAGGAATAGTTGCCAGAAAAAATGGTCAAAAAAGGGTTTGGAAAAAAAGGGAATTCTGGGAATTCCTGGAATTATTTTGAATATGGAAAAATGATTTTTCGAATATCCAGGATATGTGGAATGTGTTGAAGGTGGAATGGTTTGAATAGGTTGAAAAATTTGGAAATGTTGGAAGTTTGGAAAAATGGGCAATTAATTTTGACTGGGAAAAATGTCCCGGAAAACCTGGAATTCTGGGAAATCTGGGAATTTTTCTAGTTCGAAAAACAACTTAATTTTTTTGTCCTGATTAAGAGGAATGTTTGGACGGTGGAACGGTTGAATTGGGTTGAAAAATGTGGAAGGAATAGTTGCCAGAAAAAATGGTCAAAAAAGGGTTTGGAAAAAAAGGGAATTCTGGGAATTCCTGGAATTATTTTGAATATGGAAAAATGATTGTTCGAATATCCAGGATATGTGGAATGTGTTGAAGGTGGAATGGTTTGAATAGGTTGAAAAATTTGGAAATGTTGGAAGTTTGGAAAAATGGGCAATTAATTTTGACTGGGAAAAATGTCCCGGAAAACCTGGAATTCTGGGAAATCTGGGAATTTTCCTAGTTCGAAAAACAACTTAATTTTTTGTCCTGATTAAAAGGAATGTTTGGACGGTGGAACGGGGTTGAGAAATGCAGAAGGAGTACTTGCCAGAAAAAAGGGTTTGATAAAAACGGGAACTCTGGGAAATCCTTGGAATTTTTTTTTAACTTAGAAAAATGATTGTTTGAATGTCCAGAATATGTGGAATCAGTTGAAGGTGGAATGGTTTGAATCAGTTGAAAAATGTGGAAATGCTGGACGTTTGGAAAAATAGCCAATTCATTTTGATTGGGAAAAATTACCCGGAGAACCTGGAATTCTGGGAAATCTGGGAATTTTTGGAATTTGTCAAGGGAAAGCCCGCAATTCCCGAATAGGCTGAACAGCTTGAAGTTGGAACGGTTTGAATCAGATGAAAAATGTGGGAGTTGTGGAACTTTGAAGAATATCCCATTTATTTCAATTGGAATTTCCCCAAAATGTCGGGAATTTTTTTGAAAATGGCAAAAAAAAAACTTGAATGTTCTGAATGAGTTGAAATGGTTGGTGTTGGAATTTTTAAAAACGGTCAAAAAGTTTTTTGAAGTAGTAAAATTTTTAATTGACAAATGGTATTAAGGAATTCGTGAAATTCCAGGAAAACCGGGAATTTTTCCAGTTCGAAAAACAACTTAATTTTTTGTCCTGATTAAAAGGAATGTTTGGACGGTGGAACGGTTGAAGTGGGTTGAAAAATGTGGAAGGAATAGTTGCCAGAAAAAATGGTCAAAAAAGGGTTTGGAAAAAAAGGGAATTCTGGGAATTCCTGGAATTATTTTGAATATGGAAAAATGATTTTTCGAATATCCAGGATATGTGGAATGTGTTGAAGGTGGAATGGTTTGAATAGGTTGAAAAATTTGGAAATGTTGGAAGTTTGGAAAAATGGGCAATTAATTTTGACTGGGAAAAATGTCCCGGAAAACCTGGAATTCTGGGAAATCTGGGAATTTTTCTAGTTCGAAAAACAACTTAATTTTTTTGTCCTGATTAAGAGGAATGTTTGGACGGTGGAACGGTTGAATTGGGTTGAAAAATGTGGAAGGAATAGTTGCCAGAAAAAATGGTCAAAAAAGGGTTTGGAAAAAAAGGGAATTCTGGGAATTCCTGGAAATATTTTGAATATGGAAAAATGATTGTTCGAATATCCAGGATATGTGGAATGTGTTGAAGGTGGAATGGTTTGAATAGGTTGAAAAATTTGGAAATGTTGGAAGTTTGGAAAAATGGGCAATTAATTTTGACTGGGAAAAATGTCCCGGAAAACCTGGAATTCTGGGAAATCTGGGAATTTTCCTAGTTCGAAAAACAACTTAATTTTTTGTCCTGATTAAAAGGAATGTTTGGACGGTGGAACGGGGTTGAGAAATGCAGAAGGAGTACTTGCCAGAAAAAAGGGTTTGATAAAAACGGGAACTCTGGGAAATCCTTGGAATTTTTTTTTAACTTAGAAAAATGATTGTTTGAATGTCCAGAATATGTGGAATCAGTTGAAGGTGGAATGGTTTGAATCAGTTGAAAAATGTGGAAATGCTGGACGTTTGGAAAAATAGCCAATTCATTTTGATTGGGAAAAATTACCCGGAGAACCTGGAATTCTGGGAAATCTGGGAATTTTTGGAATTTGTCAAGGGAAAGCCCGCAATTCCCGAATAGGCTGAACAGCTTGAAGTTGGAACGGTTTGAATCAGATGAAAAATGTGGGAGTTGTGGAACTTTGAAGAATATCCCATTTATTTCAATTGGAATTTCCCCAAAATGTCGGGAATTTTTTTGAAAATGGCAAAAAAAAAACTTGAATGTTCTGAATGAGTTGAAATGGTTGGTGTTGGAATTTTTAAAAACGGTCAAAAAGTTTTTTGAAGTAGTAAAATTTTTAATTGACAAATGGTATTAAGGAATTCGTGAAATTCCAGGAAAACCGGGAATTTTTCCAGTTCGAAAAACAACTTAATTTTTTGTCCTGATTAAAAGGAATGTTTGGACGGTGGAACGGTTGAAGTGGGTTGAAAAATGTGGAAGGAATAGTTGCCAGAAAAAATGGTCAAAAAAGGGTTTGGAAAAAAAGGGAATTCTGGGAATTCCTGGAATTATTTTGAATATGGAAAAATGATTTTTCGAATATCCAGGATATGTGGAATGTGTTGAAGGTGGAATGGTTTGAATAGGTTGAAAAATTTGGAAATGTTGGAAGTTTGGAAAAATGGGCAATTAATTTTGACTGGGAAAAATGTCCCGGAAAACCTGGAATTCTGGGAAATCTGGGAATTTTTCTAGTTCGAAAAACAACTTAATTTTTTTGTCCTGATTAAGAGGAATGTTTGGACGGTGGAACGGTTGAATTGGGTTGAAAAATGTGGAAGGAATAGTTGCCAGAAAAAATAGTCAAAAAAGGGTTTGGAAAAAAAGGGAATTCTGGGAATTCCTGGAATTATTTTGAATATGGAAAAATGATTGTTCGAATATCCAGGATATGTGGAATGTGTTGAAGGTGGAATGGTTTGAATAGGTTGAAAAATTTGGAAATGTTGGAAGTTTGGAAAAATGGGCAATTAATTTTGACTGGGAAAAATGTCCCGGAAAACCTGGAATTCTGGGAAATCTGGGAATTTTCCTAGTTCGAAAAACAACTTAATTTTTTGTCCTGATTAAAAGGAATGTTTGGACGGTGGAACGGGGTTGAGAAATGCAGAAGGAGTACTTGCCAGAAAAAAGGGTTTGATAAAAACGGGAACTCTGGGAAATCCTTGGAATTTTTTTTTAACTTAGAAAAATGATTGTTTGAATGTCCAGAATATGTGGAATCAGTTGAAGGTGGAATGGTTTGAATCAGTTGAAAAATGTGGAAATGCTGGACGTTTGGAAAAATAGCCAATTCATTTTGATTGGGAAAAATTACCCGGAGAACCTGGAATTCTGGGAAATCTGGGAATTTTTGGAATTTGTCAAGGGAAAGCCCGCAATTCCCGAATAGGCTGAACAGCTTGAAGTTGGAACGGTTTAAATCAGATGAAAAATGTGGGAGTTGTGGAACTTTGAAGAATATCCCATTTATTTCAATTGGAATTTCCCCAAAATGTCGGGAATTTTTTTGAAAATGGCAAAAAAAAACCTTGAATGTTCTGAATGAGTTGAAATGGTTGGTGTTGGAATTTTTAAAAACGGTCAAAAAGTTTTTTGAAGTAGTAAAATTTTTAATTGACAAATGGTATTAAGGAATTCGTGAAATTCCAGGAAAACCGGGAATTTTTCCAGTTCGAAAAACAACTTAATTTTTTGTCCTGATTAAAAGGAATGTTTGGACGGTGGAACGGTTGAAGTGGGTTGAAAAATGTGGAAGGAATAGTTGCCAGAAAAAATGGTCAAAAAAGGGTTTGGAAAAAAAGGGAATTCTGGGAATTCCTGGAATTATTTTGAATATGGAAAAATGATTGTTCGAATATCCAGGATATGTGGAATGTGTTGAAGGTGGAATGGTTTGAATAGGTTGAAAAATTTGGAAATGTTGGAAGTTTGGAAAAATGGGCAATTAATTTTGACTGGGAAAAATGTCCCGGAAAACCTGGAATTCTGGGAAATCTGGGAATTTTCCTAGTTCGAAAAACAACTTAATTTTTTGTCCTGATTAAAAGGAATGTTTGGACGGTGGAACGGGGTTGAGAAATGCAGAAGGAGTACTTGCCAGAAAAAAGGGTTTGATAAAAACGGGAACTCTGGGAAATCCTTGGAAATTTTTTTTAACTTAGAAAAATGATTGTTTGAATGTCCAGAATATGTGGAATCAGTTGAAGGTGGAATGGTTTGAATCAGTTGAAAAATGTGGAAATGCTGGACGTTTGGAAAAATAGCCAATTCATTTTGATTGGGAAAAATTACCCGGAGAACCTGGAATTCTGGGAAATCTGGGAATTTTTGGAATTTGTCAAGGGAAAGCCCGCAATTCCCGAATAGGCTGAACAGCTTGAAGTTGGAACGGTTTGAATCAGATGAAAAATGTGGGAGTTGTGGAACTTTGAAGAATATCCCATTTATTTCAATTGGAATTTCCCCAAAATGTCGGGAATTTTTTTGAAAATGGCAAAAAAAAAACTTGAATGTTCTGAATGAGTTGAAATGGTTGGTGTTGGAATTTTTAAAAACGGTCAAAAAGTTTTTTGAAGTAGTAAAATTTTTAATTGACAAATGGTATTAAGGAATTCGTGAAATTCCAGGAAAACCGGGAATTTTTCCAGTTCGAAAAACAACTTAATTTTTTGTCCTGATTAAAAGGAATGTTTGGACGGTGGAACGGTTGAAGTGGGTTGAAAAATGTGGAAGGAATAGTTGCCAGAAAAAATGGTCAAAAAAGGGTTTGGAAAAAAAGGGAATTCTGGGAATTCCTGGAATTATTTTGAATATGGAAAAATGATTTTTCGAATATCCAGGATATGTGGAATGTGTTGAAGGTGGAATGGTTTGAATAGGTTGAAAAATTTGGAAATGTTGGAAGTTTGGAAAAATGGGCAATTAATTTTGACTGGGAAAAATGTCCCGGAAAACCTGGAATTCTGGGAAATCTGGGAATTTTTCTAGTTCGAAAAACAACTTAATTTTTTTGTCCTGATTAAGAGGAATGTTTGGACGGTGGAACGGTTGAATTGGGTTGAAAAATGTGGAAGGAATAGTTGCCAGAAAAAATAGTCAAAAAAGGGTTTGGAAAAAAAGGGAATTCTGGGAATTCCTGGAATTATTTTGAATATGGAAAAATGATTTTTCGAATATCCAGGATATGTGGAATGTGTTGAAGGTGGAATGGTTTGAATAGGTTGAAAAATTTGGAAATGTTGGAAGTTTGGAAAAATGGGCAATTAATTTTGACTGGGAAAAATGTCCCGGAAAACCTGGAATTCTGGGAAATCTGGGAATTTTTCTAGTTCGAAAAACAACTTAATTTTTTTGTCCTGATTAAGAGGAATGTTTGGACGGTGGAACGGTTGAATTGGGTTGAAAAATGTGGAAGGAATAGTTGCCAGAAAAAATAGTCAAAAAAGGGAATTCTGGGAATTCCTGGAATTATTTTGAATATGGAAAAATGATTGTTCGAATATCCAGGATATGTGGAATGTGTTGAAGGTGGAATGGTTTGAATAGGTTGAAAAATTTGGAAATGTTGGAAGTTTGGAAAAATGGGCAATTAATTTTGACTGGGAAAAATGTCCCGGAAAACCTGGAATTCTGGGAAATCTGGGAATTTTCCTAGTTCGAAAAACAACTTAATTTTTTGTCCTGATTAAAAGGAATGTTTGGACGGTGGAACGGGGTTGAGAAATGCAGAAGGAGTACTTGCCAGAAAAAAGGGTTTGATAAAAACGGGAACTCTGGGAAATCCTTGGAATTTTTTTTTAACTTAGAAAAATGATTGTTTGAATGTCCAGAATATGTGGAATCAGTTGAAGGTGGAATGGTTTGAATCAGTTGAAAAATGTGGAAATGCTGGACGTTTGGAAAAATAGCCAATTCATTTTGATTGGGAAAAATTACCCGGAGAACCTGGAATTCTGGGAAATCTGGGAATTTTTGGAATTTGTCAAGGGAAAGCCCGCAATTCCCGAATAGGCTGAACAGCTTGAAGTTGGAACGGTTTGAATCAGATGAAAAATGTGGGAGTTGTGGAACTTTGAAGAATATCCCATTTATTTCAATTGGAATTTCCCCAAAATGTCGGGAATTTTTTTGAAAATGGCAAAAAAAAAACTTGAATGTTCTGAATGAGTTGAAATGGTTGGTGTTGGAATTTTTAAAAACGGTCAAAAAGTTTTTTGAAGTAGTAAAATTTTTAATTGACAAATGGTATTAAGGAATTCGTGAAATTCCAGGAAAACCGGGAATTTTTCCAGTTCGAAAAACAACTTAATTTTTTGTCCTGATTAAAAGGAATGTTTGGACGGTGGAACGGTTGAAGTGGGTTGAAAAATGTGGAAGGAATAGTTGCCAGAAAAAATGGTCAAAAAAGGGTTTGGAAAAAAAGGGAATTCTGGGAATTCCTGGAATTATTTTGAATATGGAAAAATGATTGTTCGAATATCCAGGATATGTGGAATGTGTTGAAGGTGGAATGGTTTGAATAGGTTGAAAAATTTGGAAATGTTGGAAGTTTGGAAAAATGGGCAATTAATTTTGACTGGGAAAAATGTCCCGGAAAACCTGGAATTCTGGGAAATCTGGGAATTTTCCTAGTTCGAAAAACAACTTAATTTTTTGTCCTGATTAAAAGGAATGTTTGGACGGTGGAACGGGGTTGAGAAATGCAGAAGGAGTACTTGCCAGAAAAAAGGGTTTGATAAAAACGGGAACTCTGGGAAATCCTTGGAATTTTTTTTTAACTTAGAAAAATGATTGTTTGAATGTCCAGAATATGTGGAATCAGTTGAAGGTGGAATGGTTTGAATCAGTTGAAAAATGTGGAAATGCTGGACGTTTGGAAAAATAGCCAATTCATTTTGATTGGGAAAAATTACCCGGAGAACCTGGAATTCTGGGAAATCTGGGAATTTTTGGAATTTGTCAAGGGAAAGCCCGCAATTCCCGAATAGGCTGAACAGCTTGAAGTTGGAACGGTTTGAATCAGATGAAAAATGTGGGAGTTGTGGAACTTTGAAGAATATCCCATTTATTTCAATTGGAATTTCCCCAAAATGTCGGGAATTTTTTTGAAAATGGCAAAAAAAACCCTTGAATGTTCTGAATGAGTTGAAATGGTTGGTGTTGGAATTTTTAAAAACGGTCAAAAAGTTTTTTGAAGTAGTAAAATTTTTAATTGACAAATGGTATTAAGGAATTCGTGAAATTCCAGGAAAACCGGGAATTTTTCCAGTTCGAAAAACAACTTAATTTTTTGTCCTGATTAAAAGGAATGTTTGGACGGTGGAACGGTTGAAGTGGGTTGAAAAATGTGGAAGGAATAGTTGCCAGAAAAAATGGTCAAAAAAGGGTTTGGAAAAAAAGGGAATTCTGGGAATTCCTGGAATTATTTTGAATATGGAAAAATGATTTTTCGAATATCCAGGATATGTGGAATGTGTTGAAGGTGGAATGGTTTGAATAGGTTGAAAAATTTGGAAATGTTGGAAGTTTGGAAAAATGGGCAATTAATTTTGACTGGGAAAAATGTCCCGGAAAACCTGGAATTCTGGGAAATCTGGGAATTTTTCTAGTTCGAAAAACAACTTAATTTTTTTGTCCTGATTAAGAGGAATGTTTGGACGGTGGAACGGTTGAATTGGGTTGAAAAATGTGGAAGGAATAGTTGCCAGAAAAAATAGTCAAAAAAGGGTTTGGAAAAAAAGGGAATTCTGGGAATTCCTGGAATTATTTTGAATATGGAAAAATGATTGTTCGAATATCCAGGATATGTGGAATGTGTTGAAGGTGGAATGGTTTGAATAGGTTGAAAAATTTGGAAATGTTGGAAGTTTGGAAAAATGGGCAATTAATTTTGACTGGGAAAAATGTCCCGGAAAACCTGGAATTCTGGGAAATCTGGGAATTTTCCTAGTTCGAAAAACAACTTAATTTTTTTGTCCTGATTAAGAGGAATGTTTGGACGGTGGAACGGTTGAATTGGGTTGAAAAATGTGGAAGGAATAGTTGCCAGAAAAAATAGTCAAAAAAGGGTTTGGAAAAAAAGGGAATTCTGGGAATTCCTGGAATTATTTTGAATATGGAAAAATGATTGTTCGAATATCCAGGATATGTGGAATGTGTTGAAGGTGGAATGGTTTGAATAGGTTGAAAAATTTGGAAATGTTGGAAGTTTGGAAAAATGGGCAATTAATTTTGACTGGGAAAAATGTCCCGGAAAACCTGGAATTCTGGGAAATCTGGGAATTTTCCTAGTTCGAAAAACAACTTAATTTTTTGTCCTGATTAAAAGGAATGTTTGGACGGTGGAACGGGGTTGAGAAATGCAGAAGGAGTACTTGCCAGAAAAAAGGGTTTGATAAAAACGGGAACTCTGGGAAATCCTTGGAATTTTTTTTTAACTTAGAAAAATGATTGTTTGAATGTCCAGAATATGTGGAATCAGTTGAAGGTGGAATGGTTTGAATCAGTTGAAAAATGTGGAAATGCTGGACGTTTGGAAAAATAGCCAATTCATTTTGATTGGGAAAAATTACCCGGAGAACCTGGAATTCTGGGAAATCTGGGAATTTTTGGAATTTGTCAAGGGAAAGCCCGCAATTCCCGAATAGGCTGAACAGCTTGAAGTTGGAACGGTTTGAATCAGATGAAAAATGTGGGAGTTGTGGAACTTTGAAGAATATCCCATTTATTTCAATTGGAATTTCCCCAAAATGTCGGGAATTTTTTTGAAAATGGCAAAAAAAAACCTTGAATGTTCTGAATGAGTTGAAATGGTTGGTGTTGGAATTTTTAAAAACGGTCAAAAAGTTTTTTGAAGTAGTAAAATTTTTAATTGACAAATGGTATTAAGGAATTCGTGAAATTCCAGGAAAACCGGGAATTTTTCCAGTTCGAAAAACAACTTAATTTTTTGTCCTGATTAAAAGGAATGTTTGGACGGTGGAACGGTTGAAGTGGGTTGAAAAATGTGGAAGGAATAGTTGCCAGAAAAAATGGTCAAAAAAGGGTTTGGAAAAAAAGGGAATTCTGGGAATTCCTGGAATTATTTTGAATATGGAAAAATGATTGTTCGAATATCCAGGATATGTGGAATGTGTTGAAGGTGGAATGGTTTGAATAGGTTGAAAAATTTGGAAATGTTGGAAGTTTGGAAAAATGGGCAATTAATTTTGACTGGGAAAAATGTCCCGGAAAACCTGGAATTCTGGGAAATCTGGGAATTTTCCTAGTTCGAAAAACAACTTAATTTTTTGTCCTGATTAAAAGGAATGTTTGGACGGTGGAACGGGGTTGAGAAATGCAGAAGGAGTACTTGCCAGAAAAAAGGGTTTGATAAAAACGGGAACTCTGGGAAATCCTTGGAATTTTTTTTTAACTTAGAAAAATGATTGTTTGAATGTCCAGAATATGTGGAATCAGTTGAAGGTGGAATGGTTTGAATCAGTTGAAAAATGTGGAAATGCTGGACGTTTGGAAAAATAGCCAATTCATTTTGATTGGGAAAAATTACCCGGAGAACCTGGAATTCTGGGAAATCTGGGAATTTTTGGAATTTGTCAAGGGAAAGCCCGCAATTCCCGAATAGGCTGAACAGCTTGAAGTTGGAACGGTTTGAATCAGATGAAAAATGTGGGAGTTGTGGAACTTTGAAGAATATCCCATTTATTTCAATTGGAATTTCCCCAAAATGTCGGGAATTTTTTTGAAAATGGCAAAAAAAAAACTTGAATGTTCTGAATGAGTTGAAATGGTTGGTGTTGGAATTTTTAAAAACGGTCAAAAAGTTTTTTGAAGTAGTAAAATTTTTAATTGACAAATGGTATTAAGGAATTCGTGAAATTCCAGGAAAACCGGGAATTTTTCCAGTTCGAAAAACAACTTAATTTTTTGTCCTGATTAAAAGGAATGTTTGGACGGTGGAACGGTTGAAGTGGGTTGAAAAATGTGGAAGGAATAGTTGCCAGAAAAAATGGTCAAAAAAGGGTTTGGAAAAAAAGGGAATTCTGGGAATTCCTGGAATTATTTTGAATATGGAAAAATGATTTTTCGAATATCCAGGATATGTGGAATGTGTTGAAGGTGGAATGGTTTGAATAGGTTGAAAAATTTGGAAATGTTGGAAGTTTGGAAAAATGGGCAATTAATTTTGACTGGGAAAAATGTCCCGGAAAACCTGGAATTCTGGGAAATCTGGGAATTTTTCTAGTTCGAAAAACAACTTAATTTTTTTGTCCTGATTAAGAGGAATGTTTGGACGGTGGAACGGTTGAATTGGGTTGAAAAATGTGGAAGGAATAGTTGCCAGAAAAAATAGTCAAAAAAGGGTTTGGAAAAAAAGGGAATTCTGGGAATTCCTGGAATTATTTTGAATATGGAAAAATGATTGTTCGAATATCCAGGATATGTGGAATGTGTTGAAGGTGGAATGGTTTGAATAGGTTGAAAAATTTGGAAATGTTGGAAGTTTGGAAAAATGGGCAATTAATTTTGACTGGGAAAAATGTCCCGGAAAACCTGGAATTCTGGGAAATCTGGGAATTTTCCTAGTTCGAAAAACAACTTAATTTTTTTGTCCTGATTAAGAGGAATGTTTGGACGGTGGAACGGTTGAATTGGGTTGAAAAATGTGGAAGGAATAGTTGCCAGAAAAAATAGTCAAAAAAGGGTTTGGAAAAAAAGGGAATTCTGGGAATTCCTGGAATTATTTTGAATATGGAAAAATGATTGTTCGAATATCCAGGATATGTGGAATGTGTTGAAGGTGGAATGGTTTGAATAGGTTGAAAAATTTGGAAATGTTGGAAGTTTGGAAAAATGGGCAATTAATTTTGACTGGGAAAAATGTCCCGGAAAACCTGGAATTCTGGGAAATCTGGGAATTTTCCTAGTTCGAAAAACAACTTAATTTTTTGTCCTGATTAAAAGGAATGTTTGGACGGTGGAACGGGGTTGAGAAATGCAGAAGGAGTACTTGCCAGAAAAAAGGGTTTGATAAAAACGGGAACTCTGGGAAATCCTTGGAATTTTTTTTTAACTTAGAAAAATGATTGTTTGAATGTCCAGAATATGTGGAATCAGTTGAAGGTGGAATGGTTTGAATCAGTTGAAAAATGTGGAAATGCTGGACGTTTGGAAAAATAGCCAATTCATTTTGATTGGGAAAAATTACCCGGAGAACCTGGAATTCTGGGAAATCTGGGAATTTTTGGAATTTGTCAAGGGAAAGCCCGCAATTCCCGAATAGGCTGAACAGCTTGAAGTTGGAACGGTTTGAATCAGATGAAAAATGTGGGAGTTGTGGAACTTTGAAGAATATCCCATTTATTTCAATTGGAATTTCCCCAAAATGTCGGGAATTTTTTTGAAAATGGCAAAAAAAAACCTTGAATGTTCTGAATGAGTTGAAATGGTTGGTGTTGGAATTTTTAAAAACGGTCAAAAAGTTTTTTGAAGTAGTAAAATTTTTAATTGACAAATGGTATTAAGGAATTCGTGAAATTCCAGGAAAACCGGGAATTTTTCCAGTTCGAAAAACAACTTAATTTTTTGTCCTGATTAAAAGGAATGTTTGGACGGTGGAACGGTTGAAGTGGGTTGAAAAATGTGGAAGGAATAGTTGCCAGAAAAAATGGTCAAAAAAGGGTTTGGAAAAAAAGGGAATTCTGGGAATTCCTGGAATTATTTTGAATATGGAAAAATGATTGTTCGAATATCCAGGATATGTGGAATGTGTTGAAGGTGGAATGGTTTGAATAGGTTGAAAAATTTGGAAATGTTGGAAGTTTGGAAAAATGGGCAATTAATTTTGACTGGGAAAAATGTCCCGGAAAACCTGGAATTCTGGGAAATCTGGGAATTTTCCTAGTTCGAAAAACAACTTAATTTTTTGTCCTGATTAAAAGGAATGTTTGGACGGTGGAACGGGGTTGAGAAATGCAGAAGGAGTACTTGCCAGAAAAAAGGGTTTGATAAAAACGGGAACTCTGGGAAATCCTTGGAATTTTTTTTTAACTTAGAAAAATGATTGTTTGAATGTCCAGAATATGTGGAATCAGTTGAAGGTGGAATGGTTTGAATCAGTTGAAAAATGTGGAAATGCTGGACGTTTGGAAAAATAGCCAATTCATTTTGATTGGGAAAAATTACCCGGAGAACCTGGAATTCTGGGAAATCTGGGAATTTTTGGAATTTGTCAAGGGAAAGCCCGCAATTCCCGAATAGGCTGAACAGCTTGAAGTTGGAACGGTTTGAATCAGATGAAAAATGTGGGAGTTGTGGAACTTTGAAGAATATCCCATTTATTTCAATTGGAATTTCCCCAAAATGTCGGGAATTTTTTTGAAAATGGCAAAAAAAAAACTTGAATGTTCTGAATGAGTTGAAATGGTTGGTGTTGGAATTTTTAAAAACGGTCAAAAAGTTTTTTGAAGTAGTAAAATTTTTAATTGACAAATGGTATTAAGGAATTCGTGAAATTCCAGGAAAACCGGGAATTTTTCCAGTTCGAAAAACAACTTAATTTTTTGTCCTGATTAAAAGGAATGTTTGGACGGTGGAACGGTTGAAGTGGGTTGAAAAATGTGGAAGGAATAGTTGCCAGAAAAAAGGGTCAAAAAAAGGTTTGAAAAAACGGGAATTCCTGGAATTTTTTTTACTTAGAAAAATGATTGTTTGAATGTCCAGGATATGTGTTGAAGGTGGAATGGTTTGAATCCGTTGAAAAATGTGGGAAATGGTGGACGTTTGGTAAAATGGCCAATTCATTTTGTTTGGGGAAAATTACCCGGAGAAGCTGGAATTCTGGGAAATCTGGGAATTTTCGGAATTTTTCAAGGGAAAGCCCGCGATTCCCGAATAAGCTGAACAGCTTGAAGTTGGAAGGGTTTGAATCGGGTGAAAAATGTGGACGGTAGAGCGCAACAAAATCTGGAGAAGAAGAAGAATAAATAGATGGATTTTGGTGTAGAAAACATATTGTGTGAATGTTTTGGAGCATTCACACAATAATAATTCATAAATGCTTCACTGTTACTGACGACAGCCATAACTTTGACGTGGCCCTCGATGAAAACCACTTTGACCTCCCTGCTCTAAAGAGTTCTTCCTCTCCCCCTTACTCATTTACACTCCTCATCTATTACTAATAGCCTTTCTTTCTAGTGCATTCCACTTCCCCTGCAGAACCCACCGTCGCATAATTAAGGCCCGCATTTGGCGTGCGGTCTGAAGGATTAGTGGCGATTAAAGTCAGTGCCAAGGTGGGACAAGAGGCAGGTGAGTGGGCCCAGCAGGACGTGAAGCAGGACATGAGTGGGAGTGACAGGGGAGCACCAGCCTCCGTACATTGCTTCACCCCATGACCATGGTGTCCCTGCAGACGTGAACACGGTGTCCCTGCAGACGTGAACACGGTGTCCCTGCAGACGTGAACACGGTGTCCCTGCAGACATGACCATGGTGTCCCTGCAGACGTGAACACGGTGTCCCTGCAGACATGACCATGGTGTCCCTGCAGACGTGAACACGGTGTCCCTGCAGACATGACCATGGTGTCCCTGCAGACGTGAACACGGTGTCCCTGCAGACATGACCATGGTGTCCCTGCAGACATGAACACGGTGTCCCTGCAGACATGACCATGGTGTCCCTGCAGACATGAACACGGTGTCCCTGCGGACATGACCATGGTGTCCCTGCAGACATGAACACGGTGTCCCTGCAGACATGACCATGGTGTCCCTGCAGACATGACCATGGTGTCCCTGCAGACATGAACACGGTGTCCCTGCGGACATGACCATGGTGTCCCTGCAGACATGAACACGGTGTCCCTGCAGACATGACCATGGTGTCCCTGCAGACGTGAACACGGTGTCCCTGCAGACATGACCATGGTGTCCCTGCAGACATGAACACGGTGTCCCTGCAGACATGACCATGGTGTCCCTGCAGACGTGAACACGGTGTCCCTGCAGACATGACCATGGTGTCCCTGCAGACATGAACACGGTGTCCCTGCGGATATGACCATGGTGTCCCTGCAGACATGAACACGGTGTCCCTGCAGACATGACCATGGTGTCCCTGCAGACGTGAACATGGTGTCCCTGCAGACGTGAACACGGTGTCCCTGCAGACATGACCATGGTGTCCCTGCAGACATGAACACGGTGTCCCTGCAGACGTGAACACGGTGTCCCTGCAGACGTGAACACGGTGTCCCTGCAGACATGTCAGCTACCTCACATGGCTGGAGTGAGTTTGCTTTAACTCGAGTAAGAGGTGCAAACTCTGGCCTGGTTCCTAGACGTACTCAACTATTTCTATTCTAAGAAGCCGTGAATGAGTGAATGGGTGTTCTCTCTCCCCTTGACATCCTCAGGAAAGCCTTTTTTTTTTTTTTTACTTCCCTGTTTACCCGCCATCAGAATCGTGGTCTGCGTGCCAGCAGTAGCGAGATCTGACCCTCCAGGTCGTTCTCGGACAGGAGCTGAGAAAACACGCCTATGAAAAACATCCACCTTCACATTTCTGTGGTCGACCCCAAAAATGTCCTTTTAAAGACTTTGCTGAAAGTATTCATATAAATGCTTAATTAACGATAACCTAATCACGGTCATTAGAAAGGTAACAACTAGGGTTGTCCAGATAACAATATTTTGGTGTATTTTGACACTTTTCTAAATAAAGGGAACCACGAAAAAATGTCATTAATGTCTTTATTTGAACAAAAAGTCTTAGTGTACATGAAACATATGTTTATTATTGTCATTTAGTCCTTAAATAAAATAGTGAACATACTAGACAACTTGTCTTTTAGTATTAAGTAAACAAACAAAGACTCCTACTTAGTCTGCAGTAACATATTGTGTCATTTATACACCTATCATTTTGTCTACATTATGAGGGACAAACTGTAAAAAATGATTATAAATCTACTTGTTCATTTACTGTTAATATCTGCTTATTTTCTACACGTCTGTTAAAATGTAATAATCACTTATTCTTCTCTTCTTTGATACTTTACATTAGTTTTGGATGATACCACACATTAAGGTATCGACCCGATACCAAGTACCGTATTTTTCGGAGTATAAGTCGCTCCGGAGTATAAGTCGCACCGGCCGAAAATGTATAATAAAGAAGGAAAAAAAACCATATACAAGTCGCACTGGAGTATAAGTCGCACCAGCCGAAAATGCATAATAAAGAAGGGAAAAAAACATATATAAGTCGCACTGGAGTATAAGTCGCACCTGCCGAAAATGCATAATAAAGAAGGAAAAAAACATATAAAGTCGCACCGGAGTATAAGTTGCAGCTGCCGAAAATGCATTATAAAGAAGGAAAAAAACATATATAAGTCGCACTGGAGTATAAGTCGCACCTGCCGAAAATGCATAATAAAGAAGGGAAAAAACATATATACGTCGCACCGGAGTATAAGTCGCACCTGCCGAAAATGCATAATAAAGAAGGAAAAAAACATATATAAAGTCGCACTGGAGTATAAGTCGCACCAGCCGAAAATGCATAATAAAGTCGCACTGGAGTATAAGTCGCACCTGCCGAAAATGCATAATAAAGAAGGGAAAAACATATATAAGTCGCACTGGAGTATAAGTCGCACCTGCCGAAAATGCAAAATAAAGAAGGAAAAAAACATATATAAAGTCGCACCGGAGTATAAGTCGCACCTGCCGAAAATGCATAATAAAGAAGGAAAAAAACATATATAAAGTCGCACTGGAGTATAAGTCGCACCTGCTGAAAATGCATAATAAAGAAGGAAAAAAACATATATAAAGTCGCACTGGAGTATAAGTCGCACCTGCCGAAAATGCATAATAAAGAAGGAAAAAAAACATATATAAAGTCGCACTGGAGTATAAGTTGCACCTGCCGAAAAAGCATCATAAAGAAGGAAAAAAACATAAATAAAGTCGCACTGGAGTATAAGTCGCACCTGCCGAAAATGCATAATAAAGAAGGGAAAAACATATATAAAGTCGCACTGGAGTATAAGTTGCACCTGCTGAAAATGCATAATAAAGGAGGAAAAACATATATAAAGTCGCACTGGAGTATAAGTTGCACCTGCTGAAAATGCCTAATAAAGATGGAAAAAAACATATCTAAAGTCGCACTGGAGTATAAGTCGCACCTGCCGAAAATGCATAATAAAGAAGGAAAAAAACATATATAAGTCGCACTGGAGTATAAGTCGCACCTGCCGAAAATGCATAATAAAGAAGGAAAAAAACATATATAAAGTCGCACTGGAGTATAAGTCGCACCAGCCGAAAAGGCATAATAAAGTCGCACTGGAGTATAAGTCGCACCTGCCGAAAATGCATAACAAAGAAGGGAAAAAAAAAAACATATAAGTCGCTCTGGAGTATAAGTCGCACCTGCCAAAAATGCATAATAAAGAAGGAAAAAAACATATAAGTCGCACTGGAGTATAAGTCGCACCTGCCGAAAATGCATAATAAAGAAGGAAAAAAACATATATGAAGTCGCACTGGAAAATAAGTCGCACCTGCTGAAAATGCATAATAAAGAAGGGAAAAAAACATATATAAGTCGCACTGGAGTATAAGCCGCACCTGCCAAAAATGCATAATAAAGAAGGAAAAAAACATATAAGTCGCACTGGAGTATAAGGCGCACCTGCCGAAAATGCATAATAAAGAAGGGAAAAAGCATATATATGTCGCACTGGAGTATAAGTCGCACCAGCCGAAAATGCACAATAAAGAAGGAAAAAAACATATATAAGTCGCACTGGAGTATAAGTCGCACCAGCCGAAAATGCACAATAAAGAAGGAAAAAAACATATATAAGTCGCACTGGAGTATAAGTCGCACCTGCCGAAAATGCATAATAAAGATGGAAAAAAACAAATATAAAGTCGCACTGGAGTATAAGTCGCACCTGCCGAAAATGCATAATAAAGAAGGAAAAAAACATATATAAGTCGCACTGAAGTATAAGTCGCACCTGCTGAAAATGCATAATAAAGAAGAAAATAAACATATATAAGTCGCACTGGAGTATAAGTCGCACCTGCCGAAAATGCATAATAAAGAAGGAAAAAAACATATATAAAGTCGCACTGGAGTATAAGTCGCACCTGCTGAAAATGCCTAATAAAGATATAAAAAAACATATATAAAGTCGCACTGGAGTATAAGTCGCACCTGCCGAAAATGCATAATAAAGAAGGGGAAAAACATATATAAGTCACACTGGAGTATAAGTCGCACCTGCCGAAAATGCACAACAAAGAAGGAAAAAAACATATATAAGTCGCACCGGAGTAAAAGTCGCACCTGCCGAAAATGCATAATAAAGAAGGAAAAAAACATATAAGTCGCACTGGAGTATAAGTCGCACCTGCCGAAAATGCATAATAAAGAAGGGAAAAAACATATATAAGTCGCACCTGCCGAAAATGCCTAATAAAGAAGGAAAAAAACATATATAAGTCGCACTGGAGCCCGGCCAAACTATGAAAAAAACTGCGACTTATAGTCCGAAAAATACGGTAGTTACAGGATCATACATTGGTCATATTCAAAGTCCTCATGTGTCCAGGGACGTATTTACTGAGTTTATAAACATATTATATATATTTTTTTAAACGAAAAAATATTTTGTGATGCTAAAAAATATCGATGTAATCATAGTAGTATCGACTAGACACGCTCCTGTACTTGGTATCATTACAGTGGATGTCAGGTGTAGATCCACCCATGGCGTTTGTTTACATTGTGACGCCGGTGAGCTATTGTATCCTCCTACGGTGTGTAGTGAAGCATGTTTACTCCAGTGATAATGGTACTTGTAGGAAACTTACTTTATTTGTCGCCATGGAGGCCAGGATTAGTGATTTAGAAGTATCTAAAACACTACCGACTTTATCTATCAAAATGCGTCCATTCTCCCTTTTCTGTCTATACACTGTGTCTGCTTGTAAGTACTCTGTGTGTGCGCGCTGCCGAACATGCTCCTCTGCTGGTAAAACAGTCACGACTTGACGACGAGTGCCAAGAGTGTGCAAAGCAGTAATCGGAGCAAAGGGTGGCTATTTTGAAGAATATAAAACATGTTTTCACTTATAACTCCACGTGTTCATTCATAGTTTAGATGTACAATGTAAATAGTCATGAAAATAAAGAAAACACATTGACTGAGGAGAAGGTGTGTCCAAACTTTTGGCCTGTACTGTATTTGAGGCGGGGGTCTTAGGTTAAAGCCGCCCTGCAGAGGGGTCCTGACTTAATTCCCTAATTGTGCCTTCGCACCTCATGACATCAATTAGGCCGACGCAGGCCTGTGGACTATCGGGGGCGACGAGACTTGATGAAGTGGAAGAAGTTGGGAATACCCCGGTCATGGAGTTAGGACGACAGAATAGCGAGCTTGTTATCCCCGCACATGTGATCTTATAATCGTGATTGACCCACTTCAAAAAAGGAATGAAAGTACATGTGCGCCACAATGGATGCTTTGTTGGGCGGGCTAAGCTGCTTATTACTGTAAACAGGTCAACCTGATGTGTGAGGTCTCAGTCGTGCCTGGTGCCGCCCTCGCCCGAGTTCAATAGCGTGATTTAATCCCACCGTTTCTGAGAAAGTTACAGTTGGGGCGGAGGTACGGTATAGGTTTAGTCCCTCGGTTGTTTGGGGTCAGCTTTCTGTCTTCTGGACGAGTGTTGAAATTATTGGGACCTTCTCTGAGTTACTGAGGGAGCAACTTCAGCTTTTTTCCCTGCTCTGACCAGAACAACACAGAAGAAGTCTGCCCCCTGCTGGTTAAAATAGCAGCTGCACAAAACAAAATAGGTACCATGAGAGGAATATATAAAAACAGTGAATTCTGGGTCCTAATTTGATGACAAATTTGCACATTTTAAACCACCGCAATTCTAGTTTTTCTCTTGAAAAAAATATTACCTATAAATAAAAATTAAAATTAATGTACTGGACTATTTAATGACAAGCTTGCAATGCCGTTTTGGAAAGTTTTGCACCCCTAAAAACAACAAAAGTGACTTGTTTTAAGGTTGGAAATGATCCGTGTATCTTCCGTTCATTCTATTTCCAATTCTTAAATGCAAATCAAATTTTGGGGCATTTTTTCTATTTTCATTTCTGAAAGAAAAGTTAGACAATTTTTTAAAAGGACAATAGGACTCCTGCTGAACAAAGATGTTAGCGTTATGCTAAAAACATGCTAAATGAAAAGCTAAAATACTGCTTCCGGTTCAATTTGTCATCACACAGATAAAGAAGCATTTTTGCATTTTGGATGAACATTTATTAGATTTTTGTGTTTATCTGGAAAAATAAAAAGCCATAAAAGGAAATCCAATTTTATGGCAATATGTATGTAGGTATGAAA
The DNA here is from genome assembly GCF_033978685.3 of Nerophis lumbriciformis. Classification (NCBI taxonomy): domain Eukaryota; kingdom Metazoa; phylum Chordata; class Actinopteri; order Syngnathiformes; family Syngnathidae; genus Nerophis; species Nerophis lumbriciformis. The sequence continues at coordinate 15,373,267 of NC_084583.2, read as the reverse complement.
ATCAACCGTTTGTTTGTTTTCAAAACTGCCATATATATTAAAAAAAAAAATCGAAAAACGGCCCTAATTTTGTTTTGTTTTATTTGCGTTTCAGAATTGGAAATAGAATGAACGGAAGGCACACGGTTTTTATTGCCATAAAATTGGATTTTGTGTCATTTTCCTTTAATGGATTTTTATTTTTACAGATAATCACAAAAATCAAATAAATGTTCATCCAAAATGCAAAAATGCGTGTTTATCTGTGTGATGACAAATTGAACCGGAAGCAGTATTTTAGCTTTTGCTTTGCGTTTAGCATATTTTTAGCATAACGCTAATGGTCTGTTTACCTTCCGTTCATTCTTTTTCGAATTCTTAAATGTAAATAAAAAAAAACAATGAGACATTTTTTGTATTTTCATTTCTGAAAAAAAAGTTGGACAACTTTTGAGACTGAGACTTTTTTTAAAAGGACAATAGGACTCCTGCTGAACAAAGATGTTAGCATTATGCTAAAAACATGCTAAATGCAAAGGAAAAGCTAAAATACTGCTTACGGTTCAATTTGTCATCACGCAGATTAAATATATTTGTGTTTATCTGGAAAAATAAAAATCCACTAAAGGAAAACAGCACAAAATCCAATTTTATGGCAATATTTTAATGAGCCGTTTTTCGATTTTTTAAAATTATATTTCAATTTGTCATCAGACAGATAAACACGCACTTTTATATTTTGGATTAACATATATTAGATTTTTGTGTTTATCTGGAAAAATACGAATCCATAAAAGGAAAACCGCACAAAATCCAATTTTATGGCAATATTTTAATGAGCCGTTTTTCGATTTTTATTATATTTCAATTTGTCATCGCACATTTTTACATTTTGGATGAACATATATTCGATTTTTGTGTTTATCTGGAAAAATACAAATCCACTAAAGGAAATCAGCACAAAATCCAATTTTATGGAAATATTTTTATGAAAATCAACCCTTTTTTTTGTTTGTTTTAAATATGCCATACTGTATATAGTCAAAATACAAAAACGGCCCTAATTTAGTTTTTTGATTTCAGAATTGGAAATAGAATGAACAGAAGGTAGGTTTTTCATTTTTATTATATATGGTAGATTTTAAAACAACAAAAAATCATTAAAATATTGCCATAAAATTGGATTTTGTGCTGTTTTCCTTTTATGGATTTTAATTTTTAAAGATAAACACAAAAATCGAATAAATGTTCATCCAAAAGGCAAAAATGCGTGTTTATCTGTGTGATGACAAATTGAACCGGAAGCAGTATTTTAGCGTTTCGCATGTTTTTTAGCATAGCGCTAATGGTCTGTTTACCTTCCGTTCTTTCTTTTTCGAATTCTTAAATGTAAATATAAAAAAAAACAATTTGAGACATTTTTTGTATTTTCATTTCTGAAAAAAAAGTTGGACAACTATTGAATGAGACTTTTTTTTTAAAGGATAATAGGACTCCTGCTGAACAAAGATGTTAGCATTATGCTAAAAACATGCTAAATGCAAAGGAAAAGCTAAAATACTGCTTACGGTTCAATTTGTCATCACGCAGATTAAACACACATTTTGCATTTTGGATGAACATTTATTCGATTTTTGTGTTTATCTGGAAAAAAAAATCCACTAAAGGAAAACAGCACAAAATCCAATTTTATGGCAATATTTTAATGAGCCGTTTTTCGATTCTTTTTATTATATTTCAATTTGTCATCAGACAGATAAACACGCATTTTTACATTTTGGATTAACATATATTCGATTTTTTTGTTTATCTGGAAAAATACGAATCCATAAAAGGAAAACCACACAAAATCCAATTTTATGGCAATATTTTAATGAGCCGTTTTTTGATTTTTATTATATTTCAATTTGTCATCACACATTTTTACATTTTGGATGAACATATATTCGATTTTTGTGTTTATCTGGAAAAATACAAATCCACTAAAGGAAAACAGCACAAAATCCAATTTTATGGCAATATTTTAATGAGCCGTTTTTCGATTTTTTACTATATTTCAATTTGTCATCAGACAGATAAACACGCATTTTTACATTTTGGATTAACATATATTCGATTTTTTTGTTTATCTGGAAAAATACGAATCCATAAAAGGAAAACCGCACAAAATCCAATTTTATGGCAATATTTTAATGAGCCGTTTTTCGATTTTTATTATATTTCAATTTGTCTTCACACATTTTTACATTTTGGATGAACATATATTCGATTTTTGTGTTTATCTGGAAAAATACAAATCCACTAAAGGAAAACAGCACAAAATCCAAATTTATGGCAATATTTTTATGAAAATCAACCCTTTTTTTTGTTTGTTTTTAAATCTGCCATACTGTATATAATAAAAAAAATACAAAAACGGCCCTATTTTAGTTTTTTGGTTTCAGAATTGGAAATAGAATGAACGGAAGGTAGGTTTTTGATTTTTATTATATATGGCAGATTTTAAAACAAACAAAAAAAGGGTTGATATTCATTAAAATATTGCCATAAAATTGGATTTTGTGCTGTTTTCCTTTTATGGATTTAAATTTTCCCAGATGAACACAAAAATCGAATATATGTTCATCCAAAATGCAAAAATGCGTGTTTATCTGTGTGATGACAAATTGAACCGGAAGCAGTATTTTAGCTTTTCCTTTGCGTTTAGCATGTTAGCATGTTTAGCGTGTCGCCTCCATGGCGACAAATAAAGTGAGTTTCTTACAAGTATCATTATCACTGGAGGACGAGGAATAGCTAAACATGCTTCACTACAGGATACAATAGCTCACCGGCGTCACAATGTAAACAAACGCCATGGGTGGATCTACACCTGACATCCACTGTAATGATACCAAGTACAAGAGTATATCTAGTTAATACTACTATGATTACATCAATATTTTTTATCATCACAAAACCTTCTTTTGTTTTTTAAAAATTTATATTATGTTTATAAAGTCAGTAAATACGTCCCTGGACACATGAGGACTTTGAATATGACCAATGTATGATCCTGTAACTGCTTGGTATCGGATCGATACCTAAATGCGTGGTATCATCCAAAACTAATGTAAAGTATCAAACAAGAGAAGAATAAGTGATTATTACATTTTAACAGAAGTGTAGATAGAACATGTTAAAACAGAAAATAAGCGGATATTAACAGTAAATAATTAAGTGGATTAATCATTTTTTACAGCTTGTCCTTAATAATGTGTACAAAATAATAGGTGTATAAATGACACAATATGTTACTGCATAGACTAATTAGGAGTCTTTGTTTGTTTACTTACTACTAAAAGACAAGTTGTCTAGTATGTTCACTATTTTATTTAAGGACTAAATTACAATAATAAACATATTTTCAATGTACCCTAAGATTTTTTGTTAAAATAAAGACAATGCATTTTTTTGTGGTCCCCTTTATATCGGAAAGTATTGAAAAGTATCGAAATACATGTTGGTACCGGTACCAAAATATTGCTATCGGGACAACCCTAATATAAATACACAGTTGTTCATTTGACGCCTGTCATTTTTTACACCAATGATTGATTGATTATAAATTGTATACATCAAAGCTCTTCAAGATATATTAATAATTGTTTTGTGCTGCTTCAATGTGAGCAGCTGCCCAACATGTTTGGCGCCCTGAGCTCCACCATCATGTCTCTGATGATTGGCTCCTACGCCTCGTCTGCTGTCACCTTCCCTGGAGTCAAGGTAACTTTTTTAAACCAACATACAAATAAACTTTAATGCTCACGTTTGAATAATAATGTTTAAAAGACGTCACCTAATACTTAAATTCTACCGTGTTGTGTTTGTACACTTTTGTGTCTCCAGCTGATCTACGACAGGGGCGTATCCTTCCAGGTGATCATGTGGGTCTGGGCGGGCCTCGCCGCGTTTGTCTTCGCCAACTGCTTCATTAATTGGCCCAAAGAAGGCTTCCCCACACCTGAAGAGGTGGACTACAGGTCAGCGTGGCGGCCAAATATGCGTCGGGATCCGAATACGAGCCTGATCGTCTCCTCTTTGTGTGGGTTCCAGCAAGATCCTCACACTGCAAGAAGTGCCGTCGTCAGACCAGAAAGTGGTCGGAGAGAGACTCAAGGAAAAGAATGGAGACCTTCAACATTCCACGGAGAAACTTCCTAATGGCGGCAATGTTGCAAGCAGTAAGTGACCAACAACTCTTGGCTCCAGACGCCATCACGCTAGTATTAATTAGTTGCTACGAAGGGTTGTCCCCATACCAATAGTTTGGTACCGTACGCTGCAAAAAGTCAGTGTTCAAAAACAAGAACAAAAAATACAAAAATGAGGGGTATTTTATTTGAACTAAGCAACATGATCTGCCAATAGAACAAGAAAATTCGGCTGGTCAAGACTTTCCAAAACAAGTCAAATTAAAGCTGCAAGCAGCGATGGACGGGACCGACTTTGAGGGCTCATAAAATCCAAACCGGAGCAGTAATTAAAACTCTTTCATCAACTTTTAATCACAAGGGTTCAATCTCTCTCCTGTGCTAGTTTGAAGCCGACACGACAAACGCGCTCAGAGGAGATAAAGTTTGAAAAAAGGTGAAGGGGGAATTGCAAATTTCCTGTTGATTTTTGCTGGGGGTTGTCAGTGTATGAAATCTAGGTCTAAGTGAGACCTACATAGAGGTTTTTGTTTCATGTCTCTATGACTTTCCTACTGGGAGTTACAGGCAGTTTTGTCTGTGTTTTCTTCCTAGGGGGCGCTAGAGCGCAATTTTGAGTTTTGGGGTTTGGTTTTTGGATTAGATCCCAATTTTCGCCAGTCCTGATGTGTGTGTCCAATTTGGTGAGTTTTAAAGCATGTTAAGGGGGTCAAATTACAGCTCAAAGAGGTGGCGGTATAATAATAAAACGCTAGAAATACAATAGGGTCCTCTGTCCCAAAGGGACTCGGTCCCTAATTACTGACTTTATTTAAGTTTATTATTCAGTATCAAATGCTTCAAGTCGGTCAAAATGTTTTTAAAGTTTAAAGATTGACTTTTTTTTAAATTTCAGACAAATTGATGCACTATAAATCTTTTCGATTACAGACTAAAAAACAATGTTACTGGTAATCACAATTCTTTTTTGTTCTAATTTTATAAATGCTCCTTTCTTTTTTCTTTTCTTTAGTGTTAATAAGGATACAATGTTCTGCAGAGGTGTACTTATAGATATAGATAATGTTTGAAAAAAGGTGACTGTTTTGACCCAACTTTTGTTTTGAAGGGGGAATTGCAAACTTCCTGTTGATTTTTGCTGGGGGTTGTCAGTGTATGAAATATAGGTCTAAGTGAGACCTACATAGAGGTTTTTGTTTCATGTCTCTATGACTTTCCTACTGGGAGTTACAGGCAGTTGTGTCTGTGTTTTCTTCCTAGGGGGCGCTAGAGCGCAATTGAGTTTTGGGGTTTGTTTTTTTGATTAGATCCCAATTTTCGCCAGTCCTGATGTGTGTGTCCAATTTAGTGAGTTTTGAAGCATTAAGGGGGTCAAATTACAGCTCAAAGATAATAATAAAACGCTAGAAATTCAATAGGGTCCTCTGTCCCAAAGGGACTCGGTCCCTAAAAATACAAAAATGAGGGGTATTTTATTTGAACTAAGCAAAATTATCTGCCAATAGAACAAGAAAATTCGGCTGGTCAAGACTTTCCAAAACAAGTCAAATTAAAGCTGCAAGCAGCGATGGACGGGACCGACTTTGAGGGCTCATAAAATCCAAACCGGAGCAGTAATTAAAACTCTTCCATCAACTTTTAATCAGAAGGGTTCAATCTCTCTCCTGTGCTAATTTGAAGCCGACATGACAAACGCGCTCAGAGGAGATAATGTTTGAAAAAAGGTGACTTTTGTTTTGAAGGGGGGATTGCAAACTTCCTGTTGATTTTTGCTGGGGGTTGTCAGTGTATGAAATATAGGTCTAAGTGAGACCTACATAGAGGTTTTTGTTTCATGTCTCTATGACTTTCCTACTGGGAGTTACAGGAAGTTGTGTCTGTGTTTTCTTCCTAGGGGGCGCTAGAGCGCAATTTTGAGTTTTGGGGTTTGGTTTTTTGATTAGATCTCAATTTTCGCCAGTCCTGATGTGTGTGTCCAATTTAGTGAGTTTTGAAGCATTAAGGGGGTCAAATTACAGCTCAAAGAGGCGGCGGTATAATAATAAAACGCTAGAAATTCAATAGGGTCCTCTGTCCCAAAGGGACTCGGTCCCTAAAAATACAAAAATGAGGGGTATTTTATTTGAACTAAGCAAAATTATCTGCCAATAGAACAAGAAAATTCGGCTGGTCAAGACTTTCCAAAACGAGTCAAATTAAAGCTGCAAGCAGCGATGGACGGGACCGACTTTGAGGGCTCATAAAATCCAAACCGGAGCAGTAATTAAAACTCTTTCATCAACTTTTAATCAGAAGGGTTCAATCTCTCTCCTGTGCTAGTTTGAAGCCGACACGACAAACGCGCTCAGAGGAGATAATGTTTGAAAAAAGGTGACTTTTGTTTTGAAGGGGGAATTGCAAACTTCCTGTTGATTTTTGCTGGGGGTTGTCAGTGTATGAAATATAGGTCTAAGTGAGACCTACACAGAGGTTTTTGTTTCATGTCTCTACGACTTTCCTACTGGGAGTTACAGGCAGTTTTGTCTGTGTTTTCGTCCTAGGGGGCGCTATAGCGCAATTTTGAGTTTTGGGGTTTGGTTTTTTGATTAGATCCCAATTTTTGCCAGTCCTCATGTGTGTGTCCAATTTAGTGAGTTTTGAAGCATGTTAAGGGGGTCAAATTACAGCTCAAAGAGGCGGCGGTATAATAATAAAACGCTAGAAATTCAATAGGGTCCTCTGTCCCAAAGGGACTCGGTCCCTAATTACTGACTTTATTTAAGTTTATTATTCAGTATCAAATGCTTCAAGTCGGTCAAAATGTTTTTAAAGTTTAAAGATTGACTTTTTTTTTAAATTTCAGACAAATTGATGCACTATAAATCTTTTCGATTACAGACTAAAAAACAATGTTACTGGTAATCACAATTCTTTTTTGTTCTAATTTTATAAATGCTCCTTTCTTTTTTCTTTTCTTTAGTGTTAATAAGGATACAATGTTCTGCAGAGGTGTACTTATAGATATAGATAATGTTTGAAAAAAGGTGACTGTTTTGACCCAACTTTTGTTTTGAAGGGGGAATTGCAAACTTCCTGTTTATTTTTGCTGGGGGTTGTCAGTGTATGAAATCTAGGTCTCAGTGAGACCTACATAGAGGTTTTTGTTTCATGTCTCTACGACATTCCTACTGGGAGTTACAGGCAGTTTTGTCTGTGTTTTCTTCCTAGGGGGCGCTAGAGCGCAATTTTGAGTTTTGGGGTTTGGTTTTTTGATTAGATCCCAATTTTCGCCAGTCCTCATGTGTGTGTCCACATTGGTGAGTTTTGAAGCATGTTAAGGGGGTCAAATTACAGCTCAAAGAGGTGGTGGTATAATAATGAAACGCTAGAAATACAATAGGGTCCTCTGTCCCAAAGGGACTCGGTCCCTAATTAGCTAACCTCAATGAACCCAAAAATAGCTTAAAATAAGTATATTCTCACTAATAACAAGTGCACTTTTCTTGGTAGAAAAGAGACCTTTTTGCTCAATATGTTGAAAAATATTCTTAAATGCTAGTGCCATTATCTTGACATAATGATATGCATACATCATGATTTTTTTTTCATGCTTGAAATAAGAAATTATGACTTTAAAAAAGTAGTTTTATACTTGTGAGTGTTGATGACACAGCTTTGCAACACTTGATATTCTAGTTTCAAGCATGTTTTACTCAATATAGGTCGTCAAAGCTGTAATATCTTACTGAGATCATTTAGGACCAAAACCCTTAAAACAAGTAAAACACTCTCACATAAAATCTGCTTAGTGAGAAGAATTATCTTATCAGACAGAAAATAAGCAAATATAACCCTTATTTGAGATATTTCCTCTTACTTAGATTTCAGTTTTTGCAGTGTACCGGTACCAAAATGTTGTTCGATACTTTTCTAAATAAAGGGGACCGCAAAAAATGTCATTATTGGCTTTATTTGAACAACAAATCTTAGTGTACATGAAACATATGTTTATTATTGTCATTTAGTCCTTAAATAAAATAGTGAACATACTAGACAACTTGTCTTTTAGTAGTAAGTAAACAAACAAAGACTCCTAATTAGTCTATGCAGTAACATATTGTGTCATTTATACACCTATTATTTTGTACACATTATGAAGGACAAACTGTAAAAAAGTATTAGTAATCTACTTGTTCATTTACTGTTAATATCTGCTTATTTTCTGTTTCAACATGTTCTATCTACACTTCTGTTAAAATGTAATAATCACTTATTCTTCTCTTCTTTGATACTTGACATTAGTTTTGGATGATACCACAAATGTAGGTATAGATCCGATACCAAGTAGTTACAGGATCATACATTGGTCATATTCAAAGTGTCCAGGGACGTACTTTCAGAGTTTACAAACATAATATTAATTTTAAAAAAGGGAAAAAATATTATGTGTCGATAAAAAATATCGACGTAATCATAGTAGTATCGACTAGATACGCTCTTGTACTTTACCATGAATTGATTAACGTGGACCCCGACTTAAACAAGTTGAAAAACTTATTGGGGTGTTACCATTTAGTGGTCAATTGTAGGGAATATGTACTGTACTGTGCAATCTACTAATAAAAGTCTCAATCAATCAATCAATCAATACTTACCCAATTCCAGACCAACCCTGTGATGCAATATCGTTCCAAGGACCAGAACCGTGTTTGTCTCTTGCTGCGTTTGATAGTAAGTGGATAATAAATATCATCTTCTCCCAAGACGCCGTCCCCTTCCGCCGCTCCGTCTTCTCCCCCATCTTCTTGTGGAGTCTGGTGACCATGGGCATGTCCCAGCTGAGGATCATCTTCTTCATGGGCGCCATGAACAAGATGCTGGAGTTCATGGTGACGCACGGCCAGGAGCACCGTGAGCGTCTCCCCACTCTCTCAAACTCCCCAAAAAAAGTCTCCTCTTTTCCAACAAAGTCCTCTTTTTTTTCTCCCCTTCTAGTTTCCGAAGAGTTGGTGGTTGAGAGCGCAGAGAAAGGTCAGCAGGCATTTCCGTGAAGTGAATTCTTCCTTTTATCGACCTTTCCTGTCGGTTTGTTCTTCAGTGAGCTTCTACTCGTCCATCTTCGGCACCCTGCAGCTGCTGTGCTTGGTGACGTGTCCTCTCATCGGTTACATCATGGACTGGAAGATGAAGGAGTGCGAGGAGGAGAAACCCTTCTCATCGGCCGTGGAAAAGAGGTAGGGGGATATTTGGGGGTAGACACACATGCAAGGTGTTTGATGTCTTTGTGGTGACCTCATCAGCCAGCCTGGCGGGCCCACGCGTGACCGTAAGATCCAGAAGGTGACCAACGCCATGAGGGCCTTCGTCCTCACCAACGTGCTCCTCATCGCTTTTGGCTGCTGCTCCCTCATAGACAACCTGCCGCTACAGGTGGAGCAGGCGCCTCAGGCAAACACGCTCAGGTGTATATGTGGGAGGAGCTAAGCCCGTTCTCTCCCCTGCTAGATCCTGACCTTCATCCTTCACACCATGGTCCGAGGCTTCATCCACTCCTGCTGCGGAGGACTTTATGCTGCCGTGTGAGTATTTTATAGTCAAACTGGTTTCATTTCAAGTCTTAATTGTGTGAATGCTCCAAACATTCACACATTCTTTTCTACAACAAAATTCATCTATTTATTCTTCTTCTTCTTCAGATTTTGGCGCGCTCTACGTTCCACATTTTTCACCCGATTCAAAGCGTTCCAACTTCAAACTGTTCAGCCTATTCGGGAATCGCGGTCTTTCCCTTGACAAATTCAAAAAATTCCCAGATTTCCCCAAATTCCAAGTTTTCCGGGACATTGTTAGAGTGTCCGCCCTGAGATGGGTAGGTTGTGAGTTCAAACCCCGGCCGAGTCATACCAAAGACTATAAAAATGGGAGCCATTACCTCCCTGCTTGGCACTCAGTATCAAGGCTTGGAATTAGGGGTTAAATCACCAAAAATGATTCCCGGGCGCGGCAGATTCAAACCTTTACACTTTCAACACATTCCACTCATCCTGGACATTCAAACTATCATTCATTTCCAAGTTCCAAAAAATTCCAGGAATTCCCTTTTCTTCCGGCAACTACTCCTTCCACATTTTGCAACCCACTTTAACCGTTCCATCGTCAAAACATTCCTCTTAATCAGGACAAAAAGTGAAACATGTTTAATATTCTACTTTCTTCAAAATAAATAAATAAAAGGGTGGCTATTTTGAAGAAACTAGAATATAAAACATGTTTTCAGTTATTTCACCTTTTTTTGTTAAGTACATAAAATAACATAAATAAATAAAAGGGTGGCTATTTTGAAGAAACTAGAATATAAAACATGTTTTCAGTTATTTCACTTTTTTTTGTTAAGTACCGTACATAAAGTAAAATAAATAAATAAATAAAAGGGTGGCTATTTTGAAGAAACTAGAATATAAAACATGTTTTCAGTTATTTCACCTTTTTTTGTTAAGTACCGGTACATAAAATAAAATAAATAAATAAATAAAAGGGTGGCTATTTTGAAGAAACTAGAATATAAAACATGTTTTCAGTTATTTCACCTTTTTTGTTAAGTACATAAAATAAAATAAATAAATAAAAGGGTGGCTATTTTGAAGAAACTAGAATATAAAACATGTTTTGAGTTATTTCACCTTTTTTTGTTAAGTACATAAAATTAAATAAATAAATAAATAAAAGGGTGGCTATTTTGAAGAAACTAGAATATAAAACATGTTTTGAGTTATTTCACCTTTTTTTGTTAAGTACATAAAATAAAATAAATAAATAAAAGGGTGGCTATTTTGAAGAAACTAGAATATAAAACATGTTTTCAGTTATTTCACCTTTTTTTGTTAAGTACATAAAATAAAATAAATAAATAAATAAAAGGGTGGCTATTTTGAAGAAACTAGAATATAAAACATGTTTTGAGTTATTTCACCTTTTTTTGTTAAGTACATAAAATAAAATAAATAAATAAATAAAAGGGTGGCTATTTTGAAGAAACTAGAATATAAAACAGGTTTTCAGTTATTTCACCTTTTTTTTGTTAAGTACATAAAATAAAATAAATAAATAAATAAAAGGGTGGCTATTTTGAAGAAACTAGAATACAAAACATGTTTTCAGTTATTTCACCTTTTTTTGTTAAGTACATAAAACAAAATAAATAAAAGGGTGGCTATTTTGAAGAAACTAGAATATAAAACATGTTTTCAGTTATTTCACCTTTTTTTTTTTAAGTACATAAAATAAAATAAATAAATAAATAAAAGGGTGGCTATTTTGAAGAAACTAGAATATAAAACATGTTTTCAGTTATTTCACCTTTTTTTGTTAAGTACATAAAATAAAATAAATAAAAGGGTGGCTATTTTAAAGAAACTAGAATACAAAACATGTTTTCAGTTATTTCACCTTTTTTTGTTAAGTACATAAAATAAAATAAATAAATAAATAAAAGGGTGGCTATTTTGAAGAAACTAGAATATTAAACATGTTTTCAGTTATTTCACCTTTTTTTTGTTAAGTACATAACTCCACATGTGTTCATTCATAGTTTTGATGTGACAATCTACAATGTAAATAGTCATGAAAATAAAGAAAACACGTTGAATGAGGTGTGTCTAAACTTTTGGCCTGCACTGTATATTTTTATGTTGTAAAAGAAAATTCTAAAAAAAATGACATATTTAAAGACCAAACTTAGTGTCATTTTTTTCCTATAGATGAAAAAGTGTACTATTATAAATAAAAGAAAACTATAAAAATGGGGGGAAAAAGACAATGAGAAAAAGCTGTGATTTTGAAATGAATAAAACACTGTTGCTTAAAACAAAACTTACCCTAAGTTTTGTTTTTAAATACTGTAAATATAATGTCTGTTTTTAATGTTAATTTTTTTTACAAAACTGCATACTTTAACTTTTCAGTATGCGACCCTTGGTGGAAGACATTTGGATCCATATTAGTATGAAATATTTAGCTTTTTTTCCACATTACATCACAAATTGTTGCTCTTTTTTTTACATTTTACATCTTGTCAAACTTGTAGTAAACTGCAGCTGCAGGCCACACTGTGTTATTATGTTTCTGCATGCTCACATAGTCCCCAAGTTTAAAAGACAGGCACTTTTATGCGGTACATGTCATTTTTTTTGGGTCAAAATTGAAAGAAGGAATATGTTTATGAAGAAAGATGAAGTGCTTTATTAATGCGCATTATTTCCAGGCTTTCGCGGGCCACATTAAACGACGTGGCGGGTTAGATGTGTTCTAGGTTCTTAGATGACATGCCTCGGAACAGGCAGGATTTGTGATGTGGCTCTTGTGCTGGATTTTCATGCGTGTCCCTGTCAGCCAATGATAAACCTCCAGTCCCTCTGCCAACACAGATACCCATCCAACCACTTTGGCACACTGACGGGCCTCCAATCCATGATTAGTGCAGTGGTTGCCTTGCTGCAGCAGCCTCTCTTCATCGCCATGGTCGGCCCTCTTAAAGGAAACCCCTACATGGTGAGGACATGCTTTCCTACCAATAATATTTCCCAATGCTTAATACATTTTCATCCATTTTCTACCGCTAGTCCCTTTCATGCTGGAGCCTATCCCAGCTTACAATTGCTTTTTACAAACCCCGTTTCCATATGAGTTGGGAGATTGTGTTAGATGTACCGGTAAATATAAACGGAATACAATGATTTGCACAAGACAACATATTTGATGTTCAAACTGATAAACATTTGTTTTTTTTGCAAATAATCATTAACTTTAGAATTTGATGCCAGCAACACGTGACAAAGAAGTTGGGAAAGGTGGCAATAAATACTGATAAAGTTGAGGAATGCTCATCAAACACTTATTTGGAACATCCCACAGGTGTGAAGGCAAATTGGGAACAGGTGGGTGCCATGATTGGGTATAAAAGTAGATTCCATGAAATGCTCAGTCAGGATGGGGCGAGGGTCACCACTTTGTCAACAAATGTGTGAGCAAATTGTTGAACAGTTTAAGAAAAACCTTTCTCAACCAGCTATTGCAAGGAATTTAGGGATTTCACCATCTACGCTCCGTAATATCATCAAAGGGTTCAGAGAATCTGGAGAAATCACTGCACGTAAGCAGCTAAGCCCGTGACCTTCCATCCCTCAGGCTGTACTGCATCAACAAGCGACATCAGTGTGTAAAGGATATCACCACATGGGCTCAGGGACACTTCAGAAACCCACTGTCAGTAACTACAGTTGATCGCTACATCTGTAAGTGCAAGTTAAAACTCTCCTATGCAAGGCGAAAACCGTTTATCAACAACACCCAGAAACGCCGTCGGCTTCGCTGGGCCTGAGCTCATCTAAGATGGACTGATACAAAGTGGAAAAGTGTTCTGTGGTCTGACGAGTCCACATTTCAAATTGTTTTTGGAAACTGAGGACGTCGTGTCCTCCGGACCAAAGAGGAAAAGAACCATCCAGATTGTTATAGGCGCAAAGTGTAAAAGCCAGCATGTGTGATGGTATGGGGGTGTATTAGTGGCCAAGACATGGGTAACTTACACATCTGTGAAGGCGCCATTAATGCTGAAAGGTACATACAGGTTTTGGAGCAACATATGTTGCCATCCAAGCAACGTTACCATGGACGCCCCTGCTTATTTCAGCAAGACAATGCCAAGCCACGTGTTACATCAACGTGGCTTTGTAGTAAAAGAGTGTGGGTACTAGACTGGCCTGCCTGTAGTCCAGACCTGTCTCCCATTGAAAATGTGTGGCACATTATGAAGCCTAAAATAGCACAACGGAGACCCCCGGACTGTTGAACAACTTAAGCTGTACATCAAGCAAGAATGGGAAAGAATTCCGCCTGAGAAGCTTCAAAAATGTGTCTCCTCAGTTCCCAAACGTTTACTGAGTGTTGTTAAAAGGAAAGGCCATGTAACACAGTGGTGAACATGCCCTTTCCCAACTACTTTGGCACGTGTTGCAGCCATGAAATTCTAAGTTAATTATTATTTGCAAAAAAAAATAAAGTTTATGAGTTTGAACATCAAATATGTTGTCTTTGTAGTGCATTCAATTGAATATGGATTGAAAATGATTTGCAAATCATTGTATTCCGTTTATATTTACATCTAACACAATTTCCCAACTCATATGGAAACGGGGTTTGTAGTAGAGATGTCCGATAATGGCTTTTTTGCCGATATCCGATATTGTCCAACTCTTAATAACCAATTCCGATATCAAGCGATACCGATATATACAATCGTGGAATGAACACATTATTATGCCTAATTTTGTTGTGATGCCCCGCTGGATGCATTAAACAATGTAACAAGGTTTTCCAAAATAAATCAACTCAAGTTATGGAAAAAAAGTGCCAACATGGCACTGCCATATTTATTATTGAAGTCACAAAGTGATTTTTTTTTTTTTTAACATGCCTCAAAACAGCAGCTTGGAATTTGGGACATGCTCTCCCTGAGAGCGCATGAGGAGGTTGAGGTGGGCGGGGTTGAGGTGGGAGGGGGGTAGGGGGTAGCGGGGGGTGTATATTGTAGCGTCCCGGAAGAGTTAGTGCTGCAAGGGGTTCTGGGTATTTGTTCTGTTGTGTTACGGTGCGGATGTTCTCCGCCCACCTCAACCTCCTCATGCTCTCTCAGGGAGAGCATGTCCCAAATGCCAAGCTGCTGTTTTGAGGCATGTTAAAAAAAATAATGCACTTTGTGACTTCAATAATAAATATGGCAGTGCCATGTTGGCATTTTTTTCCCATAACTTGAGTCGATTTATTTTGGAAAACCTTGTTCCATTGTTTAATGCATCACAACAAAATTAGTAGAGATGGCCGATAAATGCTTTAAAATGTAATATGGGAAATTATCGGTATCGTTTTTTTTTATTATCGGTATCGTTTTTTTTATTTTATTAAATCAACATAAAAGACACAAGATACACTTACAATTAGTGCACCAACCCAAAAAAACTCCCTCCCCCATTCACACTCATTCATACAAAAGGGTTGTTTCTTTCTGTTATTAATATTGCGGTTCCGACATTATATATCAATATATATCAATACAGTCTGCAAGGGATACAGTCCGTAAGCACACATGATTGTGGTCCACTAATAGTACTAACCTTTAACACTTAATTTTCATTAATTACTAGTTTCTATGTAACTGTTTTTATATTGTTTTACTTTCTTTTTTTATTCAAGAAAATGTTTTTAATTTATTTATCTTATTTTATTTTGTTAATTTTTTTTAAAAAAAGGACCTTGTTGTCCAAATTAGGCATAATAATGTGTTAATTCCACGACTGTATATATCGGTATCGCTTGATATCGGTAATTAAGAGTTGGACAATATCGGAATATCGGCTATCGGCAAAAAAGCCATTATCGGACATCCCTAAAAATTAGGCATAATAATGTGTTAATTCCACGACTGTATATATCGGTATCGGTTGATATCGGTAATTAAGAGTTGGACAATATCGGAATATCGGCAAAAAAGCCATTATCGGACATCCCTAAAAATTAGGCATAATAATGTGTTAATTCCACGACTGTATATATCGGTATCGGTTGATATCGGTAATTAAGAGTTGGACAATATCGGAATATCGGATATCGGCAAAAAAGCCATTATCGGACATCCCTAAAAATTAGGCATAATAATGTGTTAATTCCACGACTGTATATATCGGTATCGGTTGATATCGGTAATTAAGAGTTGGACATAATCGGAATATCGGCAAAAAAGCCATTATCGGACATCCCTAAAAATTAGGCATAATAATGTGTTAATTCCACGACTGTATATATCAGTATCGGTTGATATTGGTAATTAAGAGTTGGACAATATCGGAATATCGGATATCGGCAAAAAAGCCATTATCAGACATCCCTAAAAATTAGGCATAATAATGTGTTAATTCCACGACTGTATATATCAGTATCGGTTGATATCGGTAATTAAGAGTTGGACAATATCGGAATATCGGCAAAAAAGCCATTATCGGACATCCCTAAAAATTAGGCATAATAATGTGTTAATGCCACGACTGTATATATCGGTATCGGTTGATATCGGTAATTAAGAGTTGGACAATATCGGAATATCGGCAAAAAAGCCATTATCGGACATCCCTAAAAATTAGGCATAATAATGTGTTAATGCCACGACTGTATATATCGGTATCGGTTGATATCGGTAATTAAGAGTTGGACAATATCGGAATATCGGCAAAAAAGCCATTATCGGACATCCCTAAAAATTAGGCATAATAATGTGTTAATTCCACGACTGTATATATCGGTATCGGTTGATATCGGTAATTAAGAGTTGGACAATATCGGAATATCGGATATCGGCAAAAAAGCCATTATCGGACATCCCTAAAAATTAGGCATAATAATGTGTTAATTCCACGACTATATATCGGTATCGGTAATTAAGAGTTGGATAATATCGGATCAAATCTCTACTTGTTATGAATGAAGACAAATATTTCCCCTGTAACTTTGCAACTTTCTTCTAATCAGATCAACGTGGGCCTGCTGATCCTCTCTCTGGCTGGCTTCCTGTTGCCTGGTTACCTCTTCTACCACCGCAGAGCCTTGATCAGAGAGAAGGCGGCCCGAGACTCCAGGGCCGCCGGCCAGGAGATGCAAGCCCTCAACCACGCGGAGGCAAACGGCTTCAAGCCCCACAGCAACGGGCAGGCGGCTGTGGAGGCTTGAAACCCCCAAGGATTCGAGGAATTATAGGATTTTATTTTTGTATGTGCCTTTATAATGAGCGGCGATATATCCAGTGTTCCTTTTTTGGGGGGGGGTCATTGTAAATCAGATGAAAATAGGAACGACCCGCCCCCATCCGCCCCCTTGCTTTGCATCCACTGAGTGTTTGTGTTGATGCTGTGGTGTGATGTGGAGAAACTGTGTGAGCGCCGCTGTTTATTTATTTCTGGGGGTTCATGTCACAGAGCCAAACGAGTGCGATCCAAAGCCATACGTAGGATTTACTCAACAAGCCGACGCAAAGACACTACGGCTATAGCCGTACTTGATGGAGTTTTCAAGAACAAATCATTGCTAACACCAAAGAACAGCTCGGACAATAGGAGAAACGTTCTGTTTTCAGTATTGTTTGAAGAGTGTGATGAAGTTTTTAGTGTATTATTAATCAAATCAGAGATGATAAAAAGATAAGAGTTGAAGGTGATTCATACGGATAGGCTGGTTGTAGAGACGCCACATCTACCTCCTCCATTTCATTCTTTGTACTGTCTCTCTGCAGCCATCTGCCGCCTTCGTCTTTTTATTTTATTCACAGTGTAAAATGTTGATTCCCACACCGCAAAATGTAATCGGCGCATCATTTCTTCCTTGTGCATACGAACCCCTGGCATTACTATTTTTAAAGATGTATAGCAAATTTGACAAGGAAGAATATGACTGATACGCAATTAGAAGAGTGTGTGTTGTTTGAAACACTTTGTACTGCTTTATGCACAGAGATGAACTAGTGTGTGTATAAAATATGTATTTAAAGTGTATTTTTGATACTTTAGCTGCAGTAGCATTGAGAGAGAGAAAAAAGGGAACTACGGTACTAGCAAATGTTCAGTAGTGTGCCAAAATGATTGCTTTGAAACTTTGTTTTCGTTTGTGTTGATTCTCAATTAAGAAAACCTGCCAAAACGTGTGTAAGTAAACCAAGGGTGCACAAAGTGGGGGCCGCGGGCCAAATTCCATTTTGCCCACCTAAGAGAGGCTTCCTCGATTGAATACATATTTATACGGACCTCTTTCAAGCTTACGGAGCCCCTAAAGGGACATGGGGTAAAAACAATTTTTTATGATTTTTTTTTTTTTTTTTTAGACATGTATCTTGTGCGCACGAGAAACTTTTATAAAGTTATAAAAATAAAAAATAAATTAATTTATAATTATTTTTTTTTTAGACATGTATCTTGTGCGCAGGAGAAACTTTCTCGTGCGCACAAGATACATGTCTAAAATATATATATATATATATATATAATTTTTTTTTTTAGACATGTATCTCGTGCGCACAAGAAACTTTTTATAAAGTTATAAAAAAAGTTTTTTTTAAATTATAATTTTTTTTAGACATGTCGAGATACATGTCTAAAAATAAATGTATATATATATATATTTATATATCTAATATATATAATTATTTTTTTTAGACATGTATCTCGTGTGCACGAGAGTTTTCCTGTGTGCATGGGATACTAAAAAAAAATTATATATATATATATATATATTTTTTTTTTAGACATGTATCTCGTGCGCAGGAGAAACTTTTCGTGCACACAAGATACATGTCTAAAAAATATACCGGTATATATATATATTATTTTTTTTTTTAGACATGTATCTCGTGTGCACGAAAAGTTTATATATATATATATATATATATATATATATATATATATATATATATATATTATAACTCGTGCGCACGAGAAACTTTTTATAGTTATAAAAAAAAAAATTTTTTAAATGTATAATTTTTTTTTTTTTAGACATGTATCTCGTGCGCACGAGAAACTTTCTCGTGCGCACAGGATACATGTCTAAAAAAATAAAATTATACAATTTTTTTAATTTTTTATAACTTTATAAAAAGTTTCTCGTGCGCAGGAGATACATGTCTAAAAAAAAAAAATTATAATAAATTATAAATGATAAAATTATATTAAAAAAATTGTTTCCCCCATGTCCCTTTAGGGGCTCCGTACAAGCTCACACAATCATTGAGGCTAAAATCCTCCATCATGGTGCTGCTGTACACGGAAAAAATGCTGCTTTTGGCCCGTGGCCCATTGTCACTTGTGGGCAAAGTTTGGGCACCGCTGGTGTAAATAATAGTGGCATGAGTGTTGTATTGGATGACATACTGCTTGCTTTACCCATTGTGTGTGTGTACAGTATATTGCAGTGTATTATTACGATGAGATGTCGGCTGTGCTCCATTTTATTCTAGCGTGTACGAGTAAGACCGGCTTCAAATTATGCAATCAGTTTGTAAAGAATGATTTTTGTCTTTTGACTCACCGCATTTCAGTGTCAGTACATGTTTATTACTGGATGCCTTTTAGATGTGATGCCATTATTTCCTGATTTATATGAGTGCACTCTGTTTCAAACTGTCTGGACTTGAGGAACAAGGCTAGGCCAAAGCAAAGCTGGTTCATTAGAGAAACGCCTGGAAAGTGTTGGTCGCTGCAAGACTTGCTTGTGAAGAACCGTACAACACGAAGCAGTTTTTGATTGATCATTCCTGCAGTTTTTTCCCAACAAAAGGTTAAATGTAAGATTCATCATAACTAATGCAATGCTTGTTGTGGGGGAGAGACATTTTGCACATTACATGAAATCACCCCCGACATTGTTCTTGGCTCTATTAATCGTCTCTGCTCACACTAATCTCTCCAAGTAACCATTATTACTGTTTTATGCTTGTCTTTCTCTGCTAAAATCATTTTATGCAGCTTGCGCATTTTATAAATAAATATATGTAAGAAGACTTTTTGTGTGAGTTTTTATTTTATTTTATTTACAATGTCTCCAAAACTCCAAAACAAAAATCCATAGCAAAAGTGTTATTTTTACAAGCAAACACACAGTGTGAACCCACATAGGACTCATTATGGCCAAACTTGGACTTGAAGTTCATTTTATGTTTGTATCCTATCGCTGGAAATAACACAAGAAGCTGGATCATATAAATCTCCATCAATTATACTTTTTTAAATTAATATACAAACCCCAAAACCAATGAAATTGTCACGTTGTGTAAATGGTAAATAAAAAGAGAATACAATGATTTGCAAATCCTTTTCAACTTATATTCAATTGAATAGACTGCAAAGACAAGATATTTCATGTTAACACTGAGAAACTTAATTTTTATTTGCAAATAATCATTAACTTAGTATTTAATGGCAGCAACACATTGCTTAAAAGTTGTCACAGGGGCATTTTTAACACTGTGTTACATGGCCTTTCCTTTTAACAACACTCAGTAAAGGTTTGGGAACTGAGGAGACACATTTTTGAAGTGGAATTCTTTCCCATTCTTCCTTGATGTACAGCTTAAGTTGTTCAACAGTCTCTGTTGTGGTATTTTAGGCTTCATATTGCGCCACACATTTTCAATGGGAGACAGGTCTGGACTACAGGCAGGCCAGTCTAGTACCCGCACTCTTTTACTATGAAGCCACCCTGTTTTGACACGTGCCTTGGCATTGTCTTGCTGAAATAAGCAGGGGCGTCCATGGTAACGTTGCTTGGATGGCAACATATGTTGCTCCAAAACCTGTATGTACCTTTCAGCATTAATGGCGCCTTCACAGATGTGTAAGTTACCCATGTCTTGGGCACTAATACACCCCCATATCATCACACATGCTGCCTTTTACACTTTGCGCCTATAACAATCTGGATGGTTCTTTTCCTCTTCGGTCCGGAGGACACGACGTCCAGTTTCCAAAAACAATTTGACAAGTGGACTCGTCAGACCACAGAACACTTTTACACTTTGCATCAGTCCATCTTAGATGAGCTCGGGCCCAGCGAAGCTGGCAGCATTTCTGGGTGTTGTTGATAAATGGCTTTCGCTTTGCATAGTAGAGTTTTAACTTGCACTTACAGATGTAGCGACCAACTGTACTTACTAACAGTGGTTTTCTGAACTGTTCCTGAGTTAATGTGGTGATATCCTTTACACACTGACGTTGCTATTTGATGTAGTACCGCCTGAGGGATCGAAGGTCTGTAATATCATCACTTACGTGCAGTGATTTCTCCAGATTCTCTGAACCCTTTGATGATATTACGGAGCGTAGATGGTGAAATCCCTAAATTCCTTGCAATAGCTGCTTGAGAAATGTTGTTCTTAAACTGTTCCACAATTTGCTCAGGCATTTGTTGACGATGTGGTGACCTTCACCCCATCCTTGTTTGTGAATGACTGAGCATTTCATGGAAGCTGATTTTATACCCAATCATGGCACCCACCTGTTCCCAATGAGTCTGTTCACCTGTGGGATGTTCCAAATAAGTATTCCTCAACTTTCTCAGTCTTTTTTGCCACTTGTGCCAGCTTTTTTGAAACATGTTGCAGGCATCAAATTTCATATGAGCTAATATTTGCTAAACATAAAAGTTTTCCAGTTCAAACGTTAAGTATCTTATCTTTGCAGTCTATTCAATTGAATATAAGTTGAAAAGGATTTGCAAATCATTGTATTCTCTTTTTATTTACAATCTACACGTGAGAAACTTCACTGGTTTTGGGGTTTGTAAAAGGACATTTTCCCCCCATATTTCTTTAGGTATTGTGCCTCTCTGAAGTCTGGCTATCGACATTTATTTTAAAGTTCAGGACGCTGAATATTTGTTAACATCTCTATTGTGTGATCTTACAGACTTTAAAACATTCTTGTGTCATGTCCAGCCTAGAAAGACTCATTCAACAACTTAAAAAAAAAGTTTTTTACTGCAAATATGCCCAGAGTCCAGACTATGAATGACTTGGGCTGGAACTGTGTGTGCCTGGTCGTACTGTTAAGGAATCTAAAATCTGTAAGACATGTTTAAAGGCAAAAAGTAAAGACATTAAAGGAAGTTTATTTGATTTTGGTAATAGAGTGCAATGTTGTTATAACATTGCCATTATAAATGTCCATTGCATTGTTGAAGGCGTCACGCGATCATTTGTGATTCCAGCCAGTCCGTTAGGGTAGCATACGATAGTACCAGTCAAAATTTTGGACACGCCTTTCCGTTCGATAGCATGAGCCAAACCGACTGGTACTGTACTTTGAATATTATGCTTCTCTGTACACACGCTCGCTTACAAAAACCGCTCACATTCACTCAGACATGCACACGTGGGGCCCGGGCCTATCTGAGGCTGTTGCTGTTGGGCTGTGAGCCGGCGAGGCCAGTGTGGTCGGGGCTGTGGCGGTTCTGGAAGATGGAAGGGGCGTGGGGGAGAACCAACAATATCATTAGGACTTCGGAGCCGTATGTTTGTGGGGTCTGTACACAGGTTGAAGCCATTTGCATGATGAAGCGTTTCTGTTACCGTCAAATGCAAGGAGTATTTTTTTTACTACATTAATAAGGGGTTTCCTAAAGCTACAAAGATATACAGTATATTCTCAGCATTGTTTTCTTATGTGTGTATTCAGTTATTGGTATGATCATTCAAATGACAGGACACAAAGAGGGTATGAATTAGAGAAACATTGTGCATGACTAAAAATAAAAATACTGGAAATGCATAAACAAACTATACTGAACTGCCCGTATAGTCATGAAGTCATTCATTAAATAATCAAAAAAGGCCTAAAAATAGAATGATACATATACAACATGCTAAGAAAACCCCACTTAAATAAGGTAATTAATAATAGACTATTTGCATATTAATCATTATTAGGAATAATGACACAATTAGTAGGGCTGCAACGATTAATCAGATCAGACCAGTGTTTTTCAACCTTTTTCGAGCCAAGGCACATTTTTTCCGTTGAAAAAATGCGGAGGCACACCACCAGCAGAAATCATTACAAAACAAAACTCAGTTGACAGTAAAAAGTCGTTGTCACAATTGTTGGATATGACTTTAAAGCATAACCAAGCATGCATCACTATAGCTCTTGTCTCAAAGTAGGTGTACTGTCACCACCTGTCACATCACACCCTGACTTATTTGGACTTTTTTCCTGTTTTCCTGTGTGTAGTGTTTTAGTTCTTGTCTTGCGCTCCTATTTTGGTGGATTTTCCTCTTTTTTTGGTATTTTCCTGTAGCAGTTTCATGTCTTCCTTTGAGCGATATTTCCCACATCTACTTTGTTTTAGCAATCCAGAATATTTCAGTTGTTTTTATCCTTCTTTGTGGGGACAATATTGATTGTCATGTCATGTTCGGATGTACTTTGTGGACGCCGTCTTTGCTCCACAGTAAGTCTTTGCTGTCGTCCAGCATTCTGTTTTTGTTTACTTTGTAGCCAGTTCAGTTTTAGTTTTCGTTCTGCATAGCCTTCCCTAAGCTTCAATGCCTTTTCTTAGGGGCACTCACCTTTTGTTTATTTCTGGTATAAGCATTTGACACCTTTTTACCTGCACACTGCCTCCCGCTGTTTCCGACATCTACAAAGCAATTAGCTACCTGCTGCCACCTATTGATATGGAAGAGTATTACACAGTTACTCTGCCGAGCTCTAGACAGCACATCATTTGCAGACTATAATTACTGGTTTGCAAAAAATATTTTTAACCCAAATAGGTTATATTAGATAATCTCCCACGGCACACCAGACTGTATCTCACGGCACAAAGTGGTTGAAAAACACTGGATTAGACAACAGCTTTGATATATTATGTTTCTTCAATTAATCATTTAAGGAGTAACTAATAAAAACTTTAGACGTGCAGACATGGTTTCCGCCATCAGTTGCAATAATACGTACATGAGAGCGGTGGTGAATGATCTGAGTTATTTTCCTTTAAGGGGGCTGTTTGCAACATTTACACAGATGGCTAGAGGGCGCCAACTTCCCAGTGTATTTTACACAGTATATCCTGGCCTCTTATGGCTTCTGGTACGTAATTAGGTACGTACGTAACACATGCGCACGCATTAGCTTTGGGTGTTGTTAGCTAAAAATAGCCATTTGGATAGCTAGCATTAGCTGTCATTGAATGTATATTCTATCAACACAACAGGACTGCAAATTATCAGTTGCTTCTCTTGGACTGCTTTTGTGAATGTGCACGCATTCTCTGCGAAGAAAGGTGTTGACGAGACAGGGTGAGTGACCGCCGTAAACGCCAATAATTGTTTTCGGGCCGGTAAACATTTTTACTACATAAACTATGTAATTGGGATGAATATAGAGAATTGTCAAACAAATGTGTAATGTTATTAATGGTAACATAAGCTCGCCGGTGGTGTCCTTGATGTATTTTTTGCTTATAAAAATGTTACTGTGTGCAAACAGCACCTTTGATTATTTTTTATTAAATCACACATGTTAAAAGTGCAATTTCAATGTTGATTTAAAAGGAATGAAGGTTCTGACAAGCAGAAAAATCATTGTTGATTTCAACTATTTTCCCTAAAATACGCATTGAGGCTACAAAGCGTGTTTACCAGATTACTGTGATCAATCAAACAAACTATTCGATGGATCACTAAAATTATTGATCGCTGCAGCCCTAGAAAATAGTGCTTTGAGAACCAATTCTGAATAAGACAACTTTCTTGGTTTAAAATGTGTCTTGCAACAATATCTCTACATGTCTGCTGGATGTGTGGGATCATGTTTCCTACCTTCTTCTTTTTCTTGTCTTTCTTCTTCTTCTTGCGGTCGGGATCATCATCCCGCTTTTTCTTCTTCTTCTTGGGGTCAGTGTCTGATGGCGTCTCTGCTGCATCGCATCGGAAGCAAATATGGAAGACTTTTAAAAAGGCTGTGTGTTAGTGTACGCCTGTGCGTGTTGGGTTCATGTCCTACCTTGTGGTAATGGGTCCTGCGGGCGATGGTGTTTGTGCCTGTGTTTGTTCTTCTTCTTTGGAGGCTGTATGTGCATTAGTCTGTACTGTTCTGGTAGCTGCAAAACAAGGTTCACAAGCATGCATGTAGTATTATTTAAGGACGACAAATTGGCAAGATTACTGTAATTGCAAACAAAGTAGACGGAAAAACGGATTTTGGGACACCTTTAGAAACTAAAAATGAAATAAATATAGGTTACAGCAGTGTTTATTAACCATAGGGCCATTGTTCGGGCCACGAGCGCCCCTTAGAGGGACGCCAAAACATATCTCTTCCTCAGCTGTGGTCCATATGTTGTGAACCACTTGTGGCAGTAATGACAATATCAAGCAAATAAAGGAAGTCTGGAGCTAAAGTCATAGAGGTTTTTTAAGCGCAAAACTGATGACTAAAGCGATTAAGCTGTATTTTAATTTGCACTTTAATTTTATTGCCAGTTTAGTAAAAAAAATATTTATTTTTAATTTGGTTAAAATTAATTTACTTTAACACTGCGTAAATGTATGTATTTATTTTGCATCAGTCCCTTATTTTGTAGCACCGTATTTTTCGGAAATCCTTTCAATTTCTCTAAACTCGACAGTGCGCCTTATAACCCGGTGCGCCTAATGTACGGAATCATTTTGGTTGTGCTTACCGACCTCAAAGCTGTTTTATTTGGTACATGGTGAAATGTTAAATGTGACCTGTAGATGACAGTCGCACATAAGAGATACAGTATGTGTAGACTGCAATATGATGGCAGTCACACATAAGAGATACGTGTATACTGCAATATGACTCAAGTAAACAACACCAAAATTGTATACAGTATTTTTCGGATTATAAATCGCAGTTTTTTTCATAGTTTGGCCAGGGGTGCGACTTATACTCAGTAGCGACTTATGTGTGAAATTAACAACACATTACCGTAAAGTATCAAATAATATTATTTCTCATTCGCGTAAGAGACGAAGCAAATGTCAGCAATCGTCAAACACACGTCAACCAATAAGAATTCGGCGGGGGCGGGTCATGGCAAATGTCTATTCTTGGTGTTGGATTTTATCAAATAAATTTCCCCCAAAAATGCGACTTATACTCCAGTGCGACGTATATATGTTTTTTTCCTTCTTTATTGTGCATTTTCGGCCGGTGCGACGTATACTCCGGAGCGACTTGTATTCCGAAAAATACGGTATGTTCCATTGAAAATATAGAACAATACACATGGCGCTCAACAATCTATCAAAATGTTTTAGTGACACTTTGGTAAGCTATGAAGCCGCATCGCTTGATGGATTCTACTGTGCTTCAACATAGGAGTATTATTATGGTGTGTGTATAAGGAAAGACATTATATGGCGTTTTGTTTCGCAATATTATGCAAAAGGGACTTTTCTTACCTTCTGGTACCTGCTGATCTGTATTTGGGATCTGCATTAGTCCTGAAAATTAGCATGCGTCCACCTTTGTAGTTCGTGGAAACACCGTAGTCGATAAGCTTTTTCTTTTTTTCTATCTTCTTGTTATGGGACATTCATCCTCCACTGTTGCCATTTCTAATATAAAGTAGTGTAAAGTTCTTACATATATCTGACTGTAGACTCGCCATGGAAGTGCTAAAACATACCGGTGTAGTGAGTTTACATTATTCACCCAAGGAACTTTAGTTATTAGAGTTCTGGTCGGACGGTTTTTCACGGCGTTGTTGTTGCACTAGTAAGTCACGGATGAGGAGATGCTGCTCCGTTATTGATTGAAGTAAAGTGTAAATGTCTTTAAAACAGTTAGCGCCATCTTTTGACACTTCTTCCACTCTTGTCCTTGCACGCTACACCGCTACAACAAAGATGACGGAGAAAAGATGCTGCCATAGGTGAGCCACGTAAATAACACCGCGTACAAAACGGCGCATCCCGAAGTACTGTCAGAAAGCGACTTGAAGATGATCTGTAAAACATAATCTATGCAACATTTTGACCAAAGAACCACCATTACATGTTATGTAGACTGCAAGGAAGTCTTTTACATTTAGAAAAAAATAAAAATAATATGACCCCATTAATGCGCCCTATGCACCTTTTGTATGAAAATAGACCTAACTAGACCCGCTCATCGGCAGTGCGCTTTATAATCCGGTGCGCCCTATTGGTCCGGAAAATACGGTATATTTGATTAGCATTTATATTTCTAATCAGCCTGAATTCAGCCTTGATAATAATCTTTGTGATTAACACATGCATCATATCATTTGACAAAGTTGTACATTGTAAATAGATCAAATATAATTATCGAATAAGATTTAAATCAAGAGTAATGCAGTGTTAATATTTGAGTGGGCCGGGGCTCTGAGGTCAGAAAGGTTAAGAACCCCTGGTTTACAGCAACTACTCAATACAATTAGACGATCAGAGACACTTTCCCCCGGATAAGTCACATGCAAATATTTCTTAACGAACCCTAACACTTGTGTTGTGTGTGTAAGACGAGCTAAAACTGTATTGGGTGGTTACCGGCCCAGTGTGTAGTCTGAAGCCTGTTAGCAGGGCGCCTGTAAGCGGACTGAAAGAGTTTCCAGATACTGGCGGCTTATCGATAAGGGATCGTAGTGAGCTTCCATCCTGATCCCCGGGACAGTCAATCATACCTGCAATAAAAAAGAAAAGGGACAAATAAGCACACAACTTTATTAAAGGAGGGCTGGTTATAATGCATGTCTAACATTATGACTATGCTGGTTCAGAATGGATATCAGCTGATTAGATGTTGGAATCGTATGCCTACTACACAGAACACACTGACCTGTAGACCAGTGTTTTTCAACCTCTGGGAGATTATGTAGTTTCACCTATTTGGGTTAAAAATATTTTTGCAAACCAGTAATTATAATCCGCAAATAATGTGCCGTTGTTGAGTGTCAGTGCTGTCTAGAGCTCGGCAGAGTAACCATGTAATACTCTTCCATATCAGTAAGTGGCAGCCGGTAGCTAGTTGCTTTGTAGATGTCTGGAACAGGTCGTGTGAGACGACGATGGTTTGTCGTGATCACAATATGCAGGCAATAGCGGGAGGCAATGTGCAGGTAAAAAGGTATCTAATGCTTAATCCAAAAATAAACAAAAGGTGAGTGCCCCTAAGAAAAGGCATTGAAGCTTAGGGAAGGCTATGCAGTATGAAACTAAAACTGAACTGGCTACAAAGTAAACAAAAACAGAATGCTGGACGACAGCAAAGACTTACTGTGGAGCAAAGACGGCGTCCACAATGTACATCCGAACATGACATGACGATCAACAATGTCCCCACAAAGAATGATAAAAACAACTGAAATATTCTTGATTGCTAAAACAAAGTACCGTATTTTTCGGAGTATAAGTCGCCCCGGAGTATAAGTTGCACCGGCCGAAAATGCATAATAAAGAAGGAAAAAAACATATATAAGTCGCACTGGAGTATAAGTCGCATTTTTTGGGGAAATTTATTTGATAAAACTCAACACCAAGAATAGACATTTGAAAGGCAATTTAAAATAAATAAAGAATAGTGAACAACAGGCTGAATAAGTGTACGTTATAAGAGGCATAAATAACCAACTGGTATGTTAACGTAACATATTATGGTAAGAGTCATTCAAATAACTATAACATATAGAACATGCTATACGTTTACCAAACAATCTGTCACTCCTAATCGCTAAATCCCATGAAATCTTATACAACTAGTCTCTTACGTGAATGAGCTAAATAATATTATTTGTTATTTTACGGTAATGTGTTAATAATTTCACACATAAGTCGCTCCTGAGTATAAGTCGCACCCCCGGCCAAACTATGAAAAAAACTGCGACTTATAGTCCGAAAAATACGGTAGATGTGGGATATATCGCTCAAAGGATGACATGAAACTGCTACAGGAAAATACCAAAAAGAGAGAAAAAAAAACACCAAAATAGGAGCGCAAGACAAGAACTAAAACACTACACACAGGAAAACACCAAAAAAGTCAAAATAAGTCAGGGTGTGATGTGACAGGTGGTGACAGTACACCTACTTTGAGACAAGAGCTATAGTGATGCATGCTTGGTTATGGTTTAAAGTCATATCCAACAATTGTGACAACGACTTTTTACTGTTAAATGAGTTTTGTTTTTTACTGATTTTCGCTGGTGTTGTGCCTCTGGATTTTTTCAAAGGAAAACATGTGATTTGGCTCAAAAAAGGTTGAAAAACACTGCCTTAGAGCGTGGTGGCGGACTGTAACTGAGTGTGCAGCCCCAAACGTTTCTCCTCATGAGCAAAATTGAACTCTGTCTCTGCCTGATTCCTTGCTTCTTGTCTTGTTTAATAGATAGTTCAATGTTTGAACCTGACACTTAACTTTAAGAGGTTGAAAAACACTGCAGTAGGCAAACCTTGTACAACCCTAACTCGATGTTACCATTACACACACGAAGACCCACCTGGTAACTCTGGTAGAAAGTTGCTGAGCTTCTCCTTCACCTTCTTCCCACAGAACTTGTTGTAGGCATGCTCCAGGTTGTAATGTGTGATGAGGTTGGTGTTCCCTGTTAATTCGTTTCCCACTAAACACAAAGCGGACGTTAGTAAGACTTAAACATGTGAAAGGGCTAGTCATGAACAACAAAACATGTGAAAGGGCTAGTCATGAACAACAAAACATGTGGAAGGGCTAGTCATGAGCACTATGAAGCTAGTTCGTTAGCAGTTGGTGAAAGCAACATTGTAATAGAACGGTTAAAAGGTGAAGAAGTTATTTATAAGGATGTTGTGCTACAGTATGTAAGCACAATAGCGTCAATAAAACAAAGTACTGTCATTATTAGCTTGATCAGAAATGCTAACATGCTTGCTTGTTGTTAACTAGTCTGTTGGCATTGTTGACAAACTCTACCCTCTAGTTATTAAGTTCATAACACGTCAGAATAACACAAATTTATCAGAGTGGCACAATACCAGGTAGTTCTCGTAGTAAGTAGAATGGTTCGTTCATGGCGCCAGACTTCCGCAGAGGAGGCCCCTCATCCCCGAGCTGTGGTGGCATCTGCCCCGCGACAGAGGCTTGATTCTGCGGCAGAGGCGCAGGTTTCCCCGCCCCGAATCCGAGGGACGACGAACCGGGCGGTCCCTGAGATTCATTTTGCCCGAATAATGTTGAGAATATCTCTGTCATATTCGTGACTTAAGATAGATTTATGTACAAATAAATACCGGGTTCTTATGTATTCAGAAGCCTGAGATTTCATTGAAACCCAGTCTGTCTTTGTGACGCTCTCACGTAATGTCGCAAGTAAACACGCACACACACTACCGTAATACTTGCTCAATGTGCGCAAACAGTTTTTTTTCTCCACACATACCACAAAAAGCGATCGCTTTAATTAATTAATTGTATTTCGTTCCACAAAGAACAATGAACAAAGTCAGTATATACAGGTACATTAGTCATTTCGGCCAAATACATTTGGAAGAATCACACATCAAAAACATTTGCAGGGCATAGAGAAGATGCAAGGTTTTCAAATTCAGTTGCTGATGCCTGCAAATACAAAAAACAAATACAAATGATTAATTTAATTATACATACAACACAAATAAAAATAATGAGTGTTAATTATTACATATATTTTCTCTTAAAAATAAAGTATTAATAGTTGAGGAAGTGATTGAACTTTAAAGGGGCCCTATTATGCAAAACCAACTCTTCCTACCGAGCGGTACCTGCTGGTGTGTATTTGGGGTCTGCATTATTGCGAAGATATTTATTAAAGAATCCTGACTTCTTTCATACTTACGGGAAACGAGCTGTTTGGAATTTTCCCTTCATTTTCCCATTGTTGAAGTTAGCAGATTATCCATTTACAAACCCCGTTTCCATATGAGTTGGGAAATTGTGTTAGATGTAAATATAAACGGAATACAATGATTTGCAAATCATTTTCAACCCATATTCAATTGAATATGCTACAAAGACAACATATTTGATGTTCAAACTGATAAACATTTTTTTTTGCAAATAATCATTAACTTTAGAATTTGATGCCAGCAACACGTGACAAAGAAGTTGGGAAAGGTGGCAATAAATACTGATAAAGTTGAGGAATGCTCATCAAACACTTATTTGGAACATCCCACAGGTGTGCAGGCTAATTGGGAACAGGTGGGTGCCATGATTGGGTATAAAAACAGCTTCCCAAAAAATGCTCAGTCTTTCACAAGAAAGGATGGGGCGAGGTACACCCCTTTGTCCACAACTGCGTGAGCAAATAGTCAAACAGTTTAAGAACAACGTTTCTCAAAGTGCAATTGCAAGAAATTTAGGGATTTCAACATCTACGGTCCATAATATCATCAAAAGGTTCAGAGAATCTGGAGAAATCACTCCACGTAAGCGGCATGGCCGGAAACCAACATTGAATGACCGTGACCTTTGATCCCTCAGACGACACTGTATCAAAAACCGACATCAATCTCTAAAGGATATCACCACATGGGCTCAGGAACACTTCAGAAAACCACTGTCACTAAATACAGTTGGTCGCTACATCTGTAAGTGCAAGTTAAAGCTCTACTATGCAAAGCGAAGGCCATTTATCAACAACATCCAGAAACGCCGCTGGCTTCTCTGGGCCCGAGATCATCTAAGATGCAAAGTGGAAAAGTGTTCTGTGGTCTGACGAGTCCACATTTCAAATTGTTTTTGGAAATATTCGACGTGTCATCCGGACCAAAGGGGAAGTGAACCATCCAGACTGTTATCGACGCAAAGTTCAAAAGCCAGCGTCTGTGATGGTATGGGGGTGCATTAGTGCCCAAGGCATGTGTAACTTACACATCTGTGAAGGCACCATTAATGCTGAAAGGTACATACAGGTTTTGGAACAACATATGCTGCCATCTAAGCGCCGTCTTTTTCATGGACGCCCCTGCTTATATCAGCAAGACAATGCCAAGCCACATTCAGCACGTGTTAGCACAGCGTGGCTTCGTGAAAAAAGAGTGCGGGTACTTTTCTGGTCCGCCTGCAGCCCAGACCTGTCTCCCATCGAAAATGTGTGGCGCATTATGAAGCGTAAAATACGACAGCGGAGACCCCCGGACTGTTGAACGACTGAAGCTCTACATAAAACAAGAATGGGAAAGAATTCCACTTTCAAAGCTTCAACAATTAGTTTCCTCAGATCCCAATCGTTTATTGAGTGTTGTTAAAAGGAAAGGCCATGTAACACAGTGGTGAACATGCCATTTCCCAACTACTTTGGCACGTGTTGCAGCCATGAAATTCTAAGTTAATTATTATTTGCAAAAAAAAATTAAGTTTATCAGTTTGAACATCCGGGTTGGGGAGGAGATCTTGCCCCAAGTGGAGGAGTTCAAGTACCTCGGAGTCCTGTTCACGAGTGAGGGAAGAGTGGATCGTGAGATCGACAGGCGGATCGGTGCGGCGTCTTCAGTAATGCGGACGCTGTATCGATCCGTTGTGGTGAAGAAGGAGCTGAGCCGGAAGGCAAAGCTCTCAATTTACCGGTCGATCTACGTTCCCATCCTCACCTATGGTCATGAGCTTTGGGTTATGACCGAAAGGACAAGATCACGGGTACAAGCGGCCGAAATGAGTTTCCTCCGCCGGGTGGCGGGGCTCTCCCTTAGAGATAGGGTGAGAAGCTCTGCCATCCGGGGGGAGCTCAAAGTAAAGCCGCTGCTCCTCCACATCGAGAGGAGCCAGATGAGGTGGTTCGGGCATCTGGTCAGGATGCCACCCGAACGCCTCCCTAGGGAGGTGTTTAGGGCACGTCCGACCGGTAGGAGGCCGCGGGGAAGACCCAGGACACGTTGGGAAGACTATGTCTCCCGGCTGGCCTGGGAACGCCTCGGGGTTCCACAGGAAGAGCTGGACGAAGTGGCTGGGGAGAGGGAAGTCTGGGCTTCCCTGCTTAGGTTGCTGCCCCCGCGACCCGACCTTGGATAAGCGGAAGAAGATGGATGGATGGATGGAGTTTGAACATCAAATATGTTGTCTTTGTAGTGCATTCAATTGAATATGGGTTGAAAAGGATTTGCAAATCATTTTCACGGTGGCAGAGGGGTTAGTGCATCTGCCTCACAATACGAAGGTCCTGAGTAGTCTTGGGTTCAATCCCGGGCTCGGGATCTTTCTGTGTGGAGTTTGCATGTCCTCCCCGTGACTGCGTGGGTTCCCTCCGGGTACTCCGGCTTCCTCCCACCTCCAAAGACATGCACCTGGGGATAAGTTGATTGGCAACACTAAATTGGCCCTAGTGTGTGGATGTGAGTGTGAATGTTGTCTGTCTATCTGTGTTGGCCCTGCGATGAGGTGGCGACTTGTCTAGGGTGTACCCCGCCTTCCGCCCGATTGTAGCTGAGATAGGCTCCAGCGCCCCCCGCGACCCCAAAGGGAATAAGCGGTAGAAAATGGATGGATGGATGGATGTATTCCGTTTATATTTACATCTAACACAATTTCCCAACTCGTATGGAAACGGGGTTTGTATGAAAAAATCCTAATATGACCACTTTAAATAGATATGAGAAAGAAATGACACAAAACGGTTTCTTTCCTCTTTTTTGACACTTTTCATTCTCACCTTCCAGTCGGCAACGGCAGCTGAAATGAGATGTTCAGTCTGAGCAATCCTCTCCCTGCCAGCCTGAACCTTTTGTGCGAGGGCCGCATTCTCCGCTTTGATATTCTTCACTTCCAGCCGTAAGTAAGCCTTCTGCTTTCGATAAAATGGCTTTATAAAGCTGCTAAAGTCTTGCTCTGGAACGCCAGAAGGACGCCTAAAAGGACAAGACGGGATAAACAATACACTCGATGGATAAATAGTCGTAATCCTGTAGTGGCGAACAACAACAATATGTATGAAGCATAAAGAAACATGAGATGGCCTCAAGTAAAAACACAAAAAGAATGACATAAACGTAAAATCTCCCCAAAGTAACCATTATATTTTTGCCGAGCTGATATTGTACTAACCATGCAGGGTCTGGGTTGTTTTTGGCAGCACTCTCCAGTTGGTCCAGCTCATTTAGTTTGGCCTCAAGTCTCCCTTCTTTAATCAGTGTGCTGATATCCTCCTTTAACACAAAACACAAATGTAAGTGTACATAAATAAGCAGGCATTAAAGCTGGGTAATAAACATTGATGTAAGAGTCCATACAGTACCATCATTAAAAATAATTGACATTAAGTCATTGATTTTCCACTGTCAAAAATATTGAGTTAACTCATGGGATTAATCACAAAAAATCCCATTAACCATGACAATCCCCAAGTTGGCGCATTGTGTAAATCGTAAATAAAAACAAAATACAATGATTTGCAAATCCTTTTCAACCTATATTCAATTGATGGACTGCAAAGACAAGATACTTAACGTTCGAACTGGAAAACTTTGTTATTTTTTGCAAATATTAGCTCATTAGGAATTTGATGCTTGCAACATGTTTCAAAAAGCCTGGCACAAGTGGCAATAAATACTGATAAAGTTGAGGAATGCTCATCAAACACTTATTTTGAACATCCCCTAGGTCAGGGGTCGGCAACCTTTACCACTCAAAGAGCCATTTTGACCGGTTTCACAAATTAAAGAAAACAATGGGAGCCACAAAAATCTTTAGAAATTTAAAATGAAATAACACTGCATACAAAGTTGTTTTTTTTGCTTTGTGCTATGTATAAACCAAGGGTCTCAGACACGCGGCCCACACCTTAATATGTAAATTGAACGTTAGTGCGGCCCGCGAGTTTTATATGAATGGTGCTTGACAGCATCTTACTTACCAACCCTCCCGATTTTTTCGGCACACTTCGATTTTCAGGGTAATTATTCTCTCGAACGTGCCGTGAAGGTACGGCATTTAGCGCCCACTACAGCTAGCGTGCCGGTCCAGCCACACGTATGAGGCTTCTGCTTGCTCACGTTAGAGACAGCAAGGCATTCTTGGTCAACAACCACACAGGTTACACTGACGGTGGCGGTATAAAAAACGTTAACACTCTTACTAATAATGCGCCACACTGTGAACCCACACCAAACAAGAATGACAAACACATTTCGGGAGAACATCTGCACCGTAACACAACATAAACACAACAGAACAAATACCCAGAATCCCATGCAGCCCTAACTCTTCCGGGCTACATTATACACCCCCGCTACCAAACCCCGCCCACCTCAACCGACGTACAGAAAGGGGGTTGGGGGGGTTGATTGGGGTGGTGGCGGGGTTTGGTGGTGGCAGGGGTGTATAATGTAGCCCGGAAGAGTCAGGGCTGCATGGGATTCTGGGTATTTGTTCTGTTGTGTTTATGTTGTGTTAAGGTGCAGATGTTCTCCCGAAATGTGTTTGTCATTCTTGTTTGGTTTTGGTTCAAAGTGTGGCGCATTATTAGTAAGAGTGTTAAAGTTGTTTTATATGGCCACCGTCGGTGTAACCTGTGTGGCTGTTGAGCAAGTATGCCTTGCTGTCACTTATGTGAGCAAGCAGAAGATGCATATGACCAAAGGCTGGGCTGGCACGCTGTTTGCACAGACTGTAAAGGGTGCTAAATGTTGTACCATCATGGCACGTCCTCAATATTATTGTAAGGGTGAAAACCTGAGAATATTGCTGAGCCGCATCAGAGTGATCAAAGAGCCGCAGCCGCGGGTTGCCGATCCCTGCCCTAGGTGAACAGGTGGGTGCCATGATTGGGTATAAAAGCAGCTTCCATGAAATGCTCAGTCATTCACAAACAAGGATGGGGCGAGGGTCACCACTTTGTCAACAAATGCCTGAGCAAATTGTTTAAAAACAACATTTCTCAACCAGCTATTGCAAGGAATTTAGGGTTTTCACCATCTACGGTCTGTAATATCATCAAAAGGTTCAGAGAATCTGGAGAAATCACTGCACGTAAGCCATTATATTAAATAATTGACATTAAGTCCCCCATTTTCCACATTTTGATATAAATATCTACATACCTTTACAGCACTGCGCAACTCTTCTAAAAACTGCTTATGGATGCATTCCATCCTCCGAGGGCTCATCTTGTACAGCTGATGGAACATGCTGGCAAACCTGTTAAAACTGTTTAAAAGAAGGATGTAGAAAAGTCAGGCAATTGAACTCTTCGACGCAGTAAACTATTTATTATTTTATAGCAACAAAGATGAAGACCTGTTCCAAAAAAAACAAATTGAACCGAGTACGCTAGCATTTCCTGGTGAGTACAAGTTGATGTATAGTTTGTCTTCACTGCAATAGTTTTGACTATATAAATTCATTACTAGAATTCGCTTCGTTGATTGGGTTGATATTTATATACACTGTTTTGAATATCAGGTTGAAATCTCTATAGGGTCACATCTTCATATGTATTATTTTCTCTGACCATTAGAAGACCCCGCCTTCCGCCCGATTGTAGCTGAGATAGGCTCCAGCACCCCCCGTCACCCCGAAGGGAATAAGCGGTAGAAATTGGATGGATGGATGGCATTAGAAAATAGACTCTAACACAGAAAGTGAACAAACGTTAAATAAATACAAAAGTAAAGCAATTGAAAATATTGTAAATGTCAACATTTAAAACACATGGTGAGAATGAATAATCAATAATGGACCTGCAGATAGGGTAGGATTAAATATTATTAGCTTCTTCCTACTCCTTTTCGGATATGATAAATTGTGCAGCGTAAACATACAATGTTCCTTAATGCAGTGTTTTTCAACCTTTTTTGAGCCAAGGCACATTTTGTGAATTATATTTTTTTTTTTTGTGAATTATATTTATATAGCGCTTTTCTCAAGTG
Source organism: Nerophis lumbriciformis (assembly GCF_033978685.3). NCBI lineage: Eukaryota > Metazoa > Chordata > Actinopteri > Syngnathiformes > Syngnathidae > Nerophis > Nerophis lumbriciformis. The sequence continues at coordinate 15,336,661 of NC_084583.2, read as the reverse complement.
ACTCAAAGCGCTTTACATAGTGAAACCCAATATCTAAGTTACATTTAAACCAGTGTGGGTGGCACTGGGAGCAGGTGGGTTAAGTGTCTTGCCCAAGGACACAACGGCAGTGACTAGGATGGCGGAAGCGGGGATCGAACCTGCAACCCTAAAGTTGCTGGCATGGCCGCTCTACCAACCGAGCTATACCGCTCCCGTTGAAAAAATGCGGAGGCACACCACCAGCAGAAATCATTACAAAACTAAACTCAGTTGACAGTAAAAAGTCGTTGTCGCAATTGTTGGATATGACTTTAAAGCATAACCAAGCATGCATCACTATAGCTCTTGTCTCAAAGTAGGTGTACTGTCACCACCTGTCACATCACACCCTGACTTATTTGGACTTTTTTGCTGTTTTCCTGTGTGGAGCGCTTTAGTTCTTGTCTTGTGCTCCTATTTTGGTGTTTTTTTCTCTTTTTTTTTGTATTTTCCTGTAGCAGTTTCATGTCTTCCTGTGAGCGATATCTACTTCCATCCATCCATCCATCTTCTTCCGCTTATCCGAGGACGGGTCGTGGGGGCAGCAGCCTAAGCAGGGAAGCCCAGACTTCCCTCTCCCCAGCCACTTCGTCCAGCTCCTCCCGGGGGATCCCGAGGCGTTCCCAGGCCAGCCGGAGACATAGTCTTCCCAACGTGTCCTGGGTCTTCCCCGTGGCCTCCTACCGGTCGGACGTGCCCTAAACACCTCCCGAGGGAGGCGATCGGGTGGCATCCTGACCAGATGCCCGAACCACCTCATCTGGCTCCTCTCGATGTGGAGGAGCAGCGGCTTTACTTTGAGCTCCCCCCGGATGACAGAGCTTCTCACCCTATCTCTAAGGGAGAGCCCTGCCACCCGGTGGAGGAAACTCATTTCGGCCACTTGTACCCGTGATCTTGTCCTTTCGGTCATAACCCAAAACCCTTCCGGCTCAGCTCCTTCTTCACCACAACGGATCGATACAGCGTCCGCATTACTGAAGATGCCGCACTGATCCGCCTGTTGATCTCACGATCCACTCTTCCCTCACTCGTGAACAAGACTCCGAGGTACTTGAACTCCTCCACTTGGGGCAGGGTCTCCTCCCCAACCCGAAGATGGCATTCCACCCTTTTCCGGGCGAGAACCATGGACTCGGACTATCTACTTTGTTTTAGCAATCAAGAATATTTCAGTTGTTTTTATCATTCTTTGTGGGGACATTGTTGATCGTCATGCCATGTTTGAATGTACATTGTGGACGCCGCCTTCGCTCCACAGTAAGTCTTTGCTGTCGTCCAGCATTCTGTTTTTCTTTACTTTATAGACAGTTCAGTTTTAGTTTTGTTCCGCATAGCCATCCCTAAGCTTTGATACCTTTTCTTAGGGGCACTCACCTTTTGTTTATTTTTGGTTTAAGCATTAGACACCCTTTTACCTGCACACTGCCTCCCGCTGTTTCCGACATCTACAAAGCAATTAGCTACCTGCTGCCACCTACTGATATGGAAGAGTATAACATAGTTACTCTCCCAAGCTCTAGACAACAACACATCTTTTGCAGACTACAATTACTGGTTTGCAAAAAATATTTTTAACCCAAATAGGTAATATTAGATAACCTCCCACGGCACACCAGACTGTATCTCACGGCACACTAGTTGAAAAACTCTGGATTAGAAGACGTTTCGCCGCTCATCCGAGTAGACTTCATCAGTTCGTGCTCAAAGACTTATATTGCAATAGTACAAATGTAAAAATGTATTATCATATAAAAAAACAGTGATTTCGTTACCTCGCCAAGTCGATGAACTTCTCCAGGCTTTTATGCATCACTTTATCGAACAACTCTAGCCTACTCCAGCGAGTTTCGTCATTTACCAATGCCTTGCAAGCATCTCCTGCTTCAACTGTGAGGTTTTCTGGACAACTTGTGTCCGCGTTTTCGTTTTGACGAACTGTTGTCGCTTCGTCGTCCTCCATTTTTAATTTTTGCTCTGTTTACAATTCGCGCCTAAACTACGGCACGTCACGAGGCCCATTTCGCACGGACAATTATATGTTCTGCGCATGTGCGGAAGTAGTGTTGCGACATTTCCGGCGGTTGACTTTCCCACCGTCAGCTGTATCACTCCGCCTCGGCCAGAATGGGCTTAATCACCGGGCTCTGCGCGTTCTTGTACCACCTGCCACAGATCTACAAATGGCTGCTGAGACCTTACTATATCACCTCCTTCTTCATGACCATCGCCTTCGTGGTGGTCCGCAAGGCTCCCGGCTTGTGCGAGCACCTCTCCACCCAGAGGGAGGACGGCAACTCATGCGACTTCGACTGGGTGAGAGCACGCCGGGGTCGTATCACCACTGCAGTGGCGGTGCTAAATTAAAATGGAGGCTTCTTATTACCGGCCAGTAGTAAATCATTGGATGTTTATTTGTATTTATTTTTTACAGAGAGAAGTCGAAATTCTCATGTTTCTGAGTGCCATAGTGATGATGAAGAACAGAAGAGCAAGTGAGTGTCCTCCATAGTACTGTAGGTGCCCCTCGTAGGACACTTCATTAGGTACACATCTACCAGTGAGGTTTGAGGCACCGACTCACTATTTACAAACATACAGTATGATGCTGAGTCACCGACTCACTATTTACAAACATACAGTATGATGCTGAGACACCGACTCACTATTTACAAACATACAGTATGATGCTGAGTCACCGACTCACTATTTACAAACATACAGTATGATGCTGGATCACCGACTCACTATTTACAAACATACAGTATGATGCTGAGGCACCGACTCACTATTTACAAACATACAGTATAATGCTGGGTCACAGACTCACTATTTACAAACATACAGTATAATGCTGAGTCACCGACTCACTATTTACAAACATACAGTATGATGCTGAGTCACCGACTCACAAACATACAGTATGATGCTGAGTCATATTTATTTATTATTATTATTATTTATTTATATATATATATATATATATATATATATATATCCATCCATCCATTTTCTACCGCTTATTCCCTTTGGGGTCGCGGGGGGCGCTGGAGCCTATCTCATATATATATATAAATATGTATGTTCCTCGTGCACTAATTGACTGAAAGAGCCTGCCCAATATGATATGCCTGAGCGACTAGGAGACACAGAGAGTAACAAGTAGTGGAAAATGGATTAGAAAGGACAGATTTAAAAAAAAATTAAAAAAAATTAAATAATTACCGGTATAATAATAATGAACATTTTGGACGTTGGCCTTGGGGACCCCTGCACTAGACAGTATATCTTACCTTTACTTGTAAACGAAGTCCATTCGCCTTTTCTTCTGGATGAAGATCTCTACAACTTTGTTGTAGAAGTCCTTTTTTCTCTTTCTGTGAGTTTTAAAAGTCTCTCTTTCTCAATTGAGATAATTGCCACGAAATGCAAGCTCCCGTTTCCCCAAAAAACAAGTGGCGTTTATTAAGTCTTTTAATGTCTCACCATGTTCCTTTACATGGATGCTGATATTTAGTCCCCGTTGTTCATTTAGAGCCAGATCAATGCTTGATATTTAATTTACACATTTTTCATTGAGGGGTTTTGTGATTTTTGACTTAAATGTGTTGATTATTAAAGTCAGAATAAAACACAGGATGAAGATTTCAGGCAAATATAAATAAATAATTAATAAATACATGTGATGTATGTATATTAACGTGTTTGTGTATGTACATATACAGGTAAAAGCCAGTAAATTAGAATATTTTGAAAAACTTGATTTATTTCAGTAATTGCATTCAAAAGGTGTAACTTGTACATTATATTTATTCATTGCACACAGACTGATGCATTCAAATGTTTATTTCATTTAATTTTGATGATTTGAAGTGGCAACAAATGAAATCCAAAATTCCGTGTGTCACAAAATTAGAATATTACTTAAGGCTAATACAAAAAATGGATTTTTAGAAATGTTGGCCAACTGAAAAGTATGAAAATGGAAAATATGAGCATGTACAATACTCAATACTTGGTTGGAGCTCCTTTTGCCTCAATTACTGCGTTAATGCGGCGTGGCATGGAGTCGATGAGTTTCTGGCACTGCTCAGGTGTTAGAGCCCAGGTTGCTCTGATAGTGGCCTTCAACTCTTCTGCGTTTTTGGGTCTGGCATTCTGCATCTTCCTTTTCACAATACCCCACAGATTTTCTATGGGGCTAAGGTCAGGGGAGTTGGCGGGCCAATTTAGAACAGAAATACCATGGTCCGTAAACCAGGCACGGGTAGATTTTGCGCTGTGTGCAGGCGCCAAGTCCTGTTGGAACTTGAAATCTCCATCTCCATAGAGCAGGTCAGCAGCAGGAAGCATGAAGTGCTCTAAAACTTGCTGGTAGACGGCTGCGTTGACCCTGGATCTCAGGAAACAGAGTGGACCGACACCAGCAGATGACATGGCACCCCAAACCATCACTGATGGTGGAAACTTTACACTAGACTTCAGGCAACGTGGATCCTGTGCCTCTCCTGTCTTCCTCCAGACTCTGGGACCTCGATTTCCAAAGGAAATGCAAAATTTGCTTTCGTCAGAAAACATGACTTTGGACCACTCAGCAGCAGTCCAGCTGGTGTCGGTCCACTCTGTTTCCTGAGATCCAGGGTCAACGCAGCCGTCTACCAGCAAGTTTTAGAGCACTTCATGCTTCCTGCTGCTGACCTGCTCTATGGAGATGGAGATTTCAAGTTCCAACAGGACTTGGCGCCTGCACACAGCGCAAAATCTACCCGTGCCTGGTTTACGGACCATGGTATTTCTGTTCTAAATTGGCCCGCCAACTCCCCTGACCTTAGCCCCATAGAAAATCTGTGGGGTATTGTGAAAAGGAAGATGCAGAATGCCAGACCCAAAAACGCAGAAGAGTTGAAGGCCACTATCAGAGCAACCTGGGCTCTCATAACACCTGAGCATTGCCAGAAACTCATCGACTCCATGCCACGCCGCATTAACGTAGTAATTGAGGCAAAAGGAGCTCCAACCAAGTATTGAGTATTGTACATGCTCATATTTTTCATTTTCATACTTTTCAGTTGGCCAACATTTCTAAAAATCCCTTTTTTGTATTAGCCTTACACAATATTCTAATTTTGTGACACACGGAATTTTGGATTTTCATTTGTTGCCACTTCAAATCATCAAAATTAAATGAAATAAACATTTGAATGCATCAGTCTGTGTGCAATGAATAAATATAATGTACAAGTTACACCTTTTGAATGCAATTACTGAAATAAATCAAGTTTTTCAAAATATTCTAATTTACTGGCTTTTACCTGTGTATATATATTCATTTTGCCTATCTAAAAGTTAGTTTTTCTTTTTAAAGGACATAGCATGTGTTAAATTGTGCTGTTTTTCCAATAAAATGTATTTAAATGAATTTCAAAGGCAGATGTTGATTTGAGATGTAAGTGTTTTGAGTTAACAGCTCTGTCACAGGACCAATTAAGCTTACAAGATGAGGTCCTACTGTATTGTACAGATAAAAAAAACAAAAAAAATAAAAGCACACACATTGAACACAAAAGAAAGACACAATAATTTGTATAAAGGCAGACTTGTGGAACATGTGTACTGATTGTGGCCTGTCTTGTAAGAATATGGTGTTAAATGTCAAACACTCCAATTTAGTATGAAAGAACAATTGCATGCTAAAGTGTAGACTTCACTCTAACTTCTAAATGTTTAACCTGTGTGACTTATTACCTTGCAGGAAGTGCATGCTTGACCACAAACCTGCATCTGTTGTGTAAACATTACCTTGTGGAGGTCCTTTGTTGACCTTGTATCAACCTGTTTTTCCTCCATTTGTCTCCCCACCTCCCAGTCACCTTGGAGCAGCACGTGGGCAACTTGTTCCTCTTCAGCAAAGTGGCTAACGTCATCCTCTTCTTCAGGCTGGACATCCGTCTCGGCATCCTCTACCTGGCTTTGTGTGTGGGTCAGTGGCTCCATCAGTTCATGCAAACATCCATCCATCCATCCTTTTTCTACCGCTTGTCCCTTTCGATGTCACATGTGCAGGCATATTTGCTGCATAGTAATGACCGGGAAAGAGTGTGCTTACACAATACCTACTGGTTGTTGCTTTTGGGAGTAAAAACCATGCTCTTATAGGGGTGTAACGGTACGTGTATTTGTATTGAACCGTTTCGGTACGGGGGTTCCGGTTCAGTTCGGAACAAGTTTCCACACGGACATATTAAAGGGGAACATTATCACAATTTCAGAAGGGTTAAAACCATTAAAAATCAGTTCCCAGTGGCTTATTATATTTTTCGAAGTTTTTTTCAAAATTTTACCCATCACGCAATATCCCTAAAAAAAGCTTCAAAGTGCCTGATTTTAACCATCGTTATAAACACCCGTCCATTTTCCTGTGACGTCACACAGTGAAGCCAACACAAACAAACATGGCGCATAGAACAGCAAGCTATAGCGACATTAGCTCGGATTCAGACTCGGATTTCAGCGGCTTAAGCGATTCAACAGATTACGAATGTATTGAAACGGATGGTTGTAGTGTGGAGGCAGGTAGCGAAAACGAAATTGAAGAAGAAACTGAAGCTATTGAGCCATATCGGTTTGAACCGTATGCAAGCGAAACCGACGAAAACGACACGACAGCCAGCGACACGGGAGAAAGCGAGGACGAATTCGGCGATCGCCTTCTAACCAACGATTGGTATGTGTTTGTTTGGCATTAAAGGAAACTAACAACTATGAACTAGGTTTACAGCATATGAAATACATTTGGCAACAACATGCACTTTGAGAGTGCAGACAGCCCAATTTTCATCAATTAATATATTCTGTAGACATACCCTCATCCGCGCTGTTTTCCTGAAAACTGATCTGTCCAGTTTTGGAGTTGATGTCAGCAGGCCAGGGAAGCTAGGGTCGATAGGGGGTTTAGCTCGCTCGTCTACGGGAACAAATTGCTTGCCGTGCTACCGAGGTCCTTTGTCCCTGAATTGCTCACACACTCCGGCAGATTCAATGGGGGTCTGGCGGCAGATTTCTTTGACTTTATCGTTGGAAATGCATCTGCTTTGAGTGTCGCAGGATATCCACACATTCTCGCCATCTCTGTCGTAGCATAGCTTTCGTCGGTAAAGTGTGCGGAACAAACGTCCAATTTCTTGCCACTTTGGCATCTTTGGGCCACTGATGCAACTTGAATCCGTCCCTGTTCGTGTTGTCACACCCTCCGACAACACACCGACGAGGCATGATGTCTCCAAAGTACGGAAAACAGTCGAAAAAACGGAAAATAACAGAGCTGATTTGACTCGGTGTTTGAGAAAATGGCGGATTGCTTCCCGATGTGACGTCATCGCTCTGAGAGCGAATATTAGAAAGGCGTTTAATTCGCCAAAATTCACCCATTTAGAATTCGGAAATCGGTCAAAAAAATATATGGTCTTTTTTCTGCAACATCAAGGTATATATTGACGCTTACATAGGTCTGGTGATAATGTTCCCCTTTAAGTAGCGTAACGCACGTTGTGTAAACAATGCACACCGAGGCACAACACACGGCATGCTAGCAGCTAACGGGCTACGATAGACTGACCATACGTCCTCTTTTCACCGGACATGTCCTCTTTTGCGCAGCTGTCAGGGCGGAGTTTCTTAAATGCCTCAAATGTCCGGCATTTTGAATTAGGGTTGCCTGTATTTTCAATGTACGTTCAGGGTTAAGAAGGGGTTAAAAACAAAAATTGTGCGCTCAGCAGCATTGGTGCATTCAGCCAGATGTTCACTATTCTTTATTTATTTTAAATTGCCTTTCAAATGTCTATTCTTGCTGTTGGCTTTTATCAAATACATTTCCCCCAAAAATGCGACTTATACTCCAGTGCGACTTATATACGTTTTTTCCTTCTTTATTATGCATTTTCGGCCGGTGCGACTTATACTCCGGAGCGACTTATACTCCGAAAAATACAATATTTGTATTAATGGATACATGTTGAAAGTGCACTTTCAATGTTGATGATGTTCAATGAAAAAGTGCTACATAAATATCAATTTAAACATGAGTATTTTCCCTGAAAGCCAGCCTGAGGCTGTAAAGTCTTTTATGGATGAATGAGTGAACTAACCTGCAGCCATCTTGTATGTTGTGTGTCTGCAGCGTTCATGATGACATGCAAGCCTCCTCTCTACATGGGCCCAGAGTACATCAAGTACTTCAGCGACAAGACCATCGACGTGAGTTGCCCACAGACCATGTGCCAGGGACCAGCTGTGTTGAAACCCCGGTCATGTGTTGTTAGGACGAGCTGCAGAGGGACAACCGCGTCACCTGGATTGTGGAGTTCTACGCCAACTGGGCCTCCGAGTGCCAGTCCTTTGCTCCCGTCTTTGCTGACCTGTCACTCAAGTAAGAGATCATCACAATGTGTCTTTTTTGTCAGCATATACAACACTTGCAGAACATTTCTATAAGCATATTTTCTTTATTTTCATGACTATTTACATTGTAGATTGTCACATCTAAACTATGAATGAACACATGTGGAGTTATGTACTTAACAACAAAACGTGAAAACATGATTTATATTCTAGTGTCTTCAAAATAGCCACCCTGTGCTCTGATTACTGCTTTGCATACTCTTGGCATTCTTTCCATGAGCTTCAAGCATTTGCAAAGGAAAAATCTAACTATAAAGAAAACCGTGAAGTCAGTCACGTGTGTGTGTGTGTGTGTGTGTGTGTGTGTGTGTGTGTGTGTGTGTGTGTGTGTGTGTGTGTGTGTGTGTGTGTGTGTGTGTGTGTGTGTGTGTGTGTGTGTGTGTGTGTGTGTGTGTGTATACCCTCCCTTCTTGAGACATGACTGTGTTGCTTTTAAAAGTGCTCCCCCTCTGGTCAACATATGAAATAACAAGTGTGTGTAAGAAATTTAAATGTGCCCTCTTTGGCCAAAATTAATTAAAAAAAAAAAAAAAAAATATGTATATAGAGACATACTGTAATAACTTGAAGTAAATAATGATGATTAAAAATCAATTACAAACAAAATAATTAACTAAAAGCCTATATTTGTTATATTTGCATAGTATGTATATATTATCAATGTTGTAAATGCACATCTTTATATATCTAGAAAGGCTGGTCCTAAAGAGGGAGGCATTTTTCTCAGGTCTCAAGAAGGTATCAAATACAAGAGTGTGTGTGTGTGTGTGTGTGTGTGTGTGGTGTGTGTTCTTGTATTCCCTCCATTCTTGAGACATGACTGTGTGTCGGTTTTAAAAGTGCTCCCCCTCTGGTCAACATATGAAGTAACAAGTGTGTGTAAGAAATTGAAATGTGCCCCCTTTGGCCCAAATTAATAAAAAAAAATAAAAAAATATATGTATATAGAGACATACATTTTTCTCAGGTCTCAAGAATGTAACAAATACAAGAATGTGTGTTCTTGTATTGCTACCCGTCTTTAGACATGACTGTCGGTTTTAAACGTGCTCCCTCTCTGGTCAACATATGAAATAACAAGTGTGTGTGTAAATAATGTAAGTGCGCCCCCTCTGGTCAACATATGAAATAACAAGTGTGTGTAAAAAAATTGAAATGTGCCCCCTTTGGCCAAAATTAATAAAAATTAAAAATATGTATATAGAGACGTACTGTAATAACTTGAAGTAAATAATGATGATTAAAAACCAATTACAAACAAAAAATAATGATCTAAAAGCTTATCTTTTTTTATATGTGCATAGTATGTATATATTATTAATGTTGTAAATACACTTCTTTATATATCTAGAAAGGCTGGTCCTAAAGAGGTAGACATTTTTCTCAGGTCTCAAGAAGGTGACACATACAAGAATTTGTGTGTGTGTGTGTGTTCTTGTATTTCTACCCTTCTTGAGACACTAAGAAGGAAAAGTATCTTCCACATGAGGAGGTGTGAACAAGTGATGACATAAATCATAGTCCCAATAACATTGCATCTAATAGACAATGTCTCATTTGCACCCCAAATAGACTGTGTCGCTTTTAAAAGAGCTCAACCTCTGGTCAACATATGAAATAACAAGTGTGTGTAAAAATTTAAAGTAAAAGCTTGCCTTTTTTATATTTGCATAGTATGTATATATTATTAATGTTGTAAATACACATCTTTATATATCTAGAAAGGCTGGTCCTAAAGAGGTAGGCATTTTTCTCAGGTCTCAAGAAGGTAACAAATACAAGTGTGTGTGTGTGTTTGTATTAAGAGGATGCTCACAGTGTGTGTGTAAACCCGCAGGTACAACTGTACTGGTCTCAGGTTCGGGAAGGTGGACATCGGCCGTTACGGAGAGGTTTCACAAAGGTAAGTTTGCTTCTCGCTCCTCAATTGTTGGGATTTGGACTTAAGTTAATTTTTCATTTTAACAAGACATTCTGAACTCCTCTTTGAACTTTCTCCTCTGTGGGAAGAGTTTAGAGAAGGTCCTACATGACTGTGCCCCCCGTGAAACACTGAAGGCACACATGAGAGCCTGGAAATAATGTACTTTAATTAAGTACTTTATCATTTCTTACTAAATGTATTCCTTCTTTCAAATTTTACAAAAAAAAAAATACATGCACTGCATGCAATGACATGTCTTCTAAAAGTTAATATTATCTCATAATAAAACAAAATATGATATGTTTTTGTTAAATTAAAGAAAATACTTAAATATCTGCTGGGTTTTTGATTTCATAGTTATCCATCAAATTGTACACTGTAAAAAGGACAGTAGATTTTACAGTAAAAATGTGGCGACTGAGTTTTTGTTTTTATTTACCGTAAAATCAACTTTGGTATTGTTTTTCTAAACACAGTACTACACTATAAAAAATAGCTACCGTGGATTTGACAGTAAAAACAGTCAGATTTTCAGAAAAAGAGAGCCTGGAAATAATATACTTTAGTTAATTACTTTATAATTTCTTACTAAATGTATTCCTGCTTTCAATTTTGACCAAAAAAAAAATACATGCACTGCATGCAATGACATGTCTTTTAAAAGTTAATATTATCTAATAATATATGTTCCAAGAAAATGTTTTTGTTAAATTAAAGAGAAATACTTAAATATCTGCTGGATTTTTGATTTCATAGTTATCCATCAAATTGTACACTGTAAAAATGACAGTAGATTTTACAGTAAAAAAAATTTTTACCGTAAAATAAACTTTGGTATTTTTCCAAACACAGTATCACACTATACAAACAGCAACTGTGGATTTTACAGTAAAAAGTTACATGAATTTTACTGTAAAAAACCCCAGCTGTTTTTCCATTTCATTTTTTTTAAGCTGCAAAATAACTACGGTTTTTACGGTAAAAATTCTGGCAACTAAGCTGCTATTTTTATTTTTTTTTTACAGAAAAATCTTAAGGGTTTTTTTGTACAGTGTACGTAAAAGAATATATAATATTCAAACACATAGGCAGTTATATAAATGTATTATACATAATTAGTCATATTTCACTATATATGAATGCAGTACTCCTGCCACCCAGCAGGGAGCAGCAGTGAGGCACAGTAAAGGAAGAGGACATTATTGTTTCTGGAAAAAATGTGAATAAATCGTGAGAATCTGACTTTTTAACAGAAAAGTACGAATGCATTGAAATTGCTGACGTCTTTTGTGTTGGTGGTCGCTTTACTTTTGGTTATTAAATACATGTAGCGCTGAATTTGACCAGCAGAGGGCAATAAAGCGACACCTTATTAGTACATGAAGATATTATGGTCACACTTATCGTGTGTTTGTAGATGAAGAGAAAGCAAGTGCGTGACTAGACGGGTATGATCTTTCTTGGCCAGGTACAAAGTGAGCACGTCCCCTCTCTCCAAGCAGCTCCCCTCGCTGATCCTCTTCCAAGGAGGTCAGGAGGTCATGAGACGGCCAGCGGTGGACAGCAAAGGTCGAGCCGTGTCGTGGACCTTCAGCGAGGTTTGCCCGCCTTTTGTGGCGTCCATCGCCGCCGCTAAAAAAAACGCCAATGTCGTCCTTTCCGTCCCCAGGAGAACATCATCAGAGAGTTCGACCTGAACGAGTGCTTCCAGAAGTCCAAGAAGCTGAGTAAGAGTCGCGGTTTGAAGGAAGAACAACAAGCGGACAACTCCCGGCAAGAGGGGGCGGAGCCTGAGGAAAGTTCCGAGAGCAAGAAAGAGAAGTGAAACCACGCTTGTTTTTTTAAATTTTCACCTCAGTGTTTTCTAAACAAACCCTAATAATGTAGAATGTATTGGTTATTAATTTCAACTTTGTATCAATCAAGGGAAGTTTTATTTAACTTTTTGTATTTGTTGACTTGTGTGTAACATGTTGTGTTAAAACCTGTCCAACTCATGTTTACAAATGTTCCCTTCATTTAAACCCTAATTAAAGTCTAATCCATTACACCAGTGTGTTTCCCACTTCAATGATTACCTCGCTAAATACCACATGACCATTGCTGGGGAAATACTATACAGAAACACATTTACACACTACTGGCCATTGAATCAAGTAAAACACATCTTATGTGGTACTGTCAGAATTAAAATTGCAAAAAACATATTAAACGTGAAAAACTAAGGAAATAAAATATCTGAATTCACAATTTGTTGAACCCTTTCGAGTTTCCGGGGTTGGCCGACATGGTCTCACAAGATGTAGTTTCTCTTTAAATACCATCCATCCATCTTTTTCCGCTTATCCAAGGTCGGGTCGCGGGGGCAGCAGCCTAAGCAGGGAAGCCCAGACTTTCCTCTCCCCAGTCACTTTGCCCAGCTCCTCCCGGGGGATCCCGAGGCGTTCCCAGGCCAGCCGGGAGACATAGTCTTCCCAACGTGTCCTGGGTCTTCCCTGTGGCCTCTTACTAGTCGGACGTGCCCTAAACACCTCCCTAGGGCGGCGTTTGGGTGGCATCCTGGCAAGATGCCTGAACCACCTCATCTGGCTCCTCTCTATGTGGAGGAGCAGCGCCTTTACTTTGAGTTCCTCCCGGACGGCAGAGCTTCTCACCCTATCTCTAAGGGAGAGACCCGCCACTCATTTGGGCCACTTGTACCCGTGATCTAGTCCTTTCGGTCATAACCCAAAGCTCATGACCATAGGTGAGGATGGGAACGTAGATCGACCGGTAAATTGAGAGCTTTGCCTTCCGGCTCAGCTCCTTCTTCACCACAACGGATCGATACAGCGTCCGCATTACTGAAGACGCCGCACCGATCCGCCTGTCGATCTCACGATCCACTCTTCCCTCACTCGTGAACAAGACTCCGAGGTACTTGAACTCCTCCACTTGGGGCAAGATCTCCTCCCCAACCCCGAGATGGCACTCCAACCTTTTCCGGGCGAGAACCATGGACTGGGACTTGGAGGTGCTGATTCTCATCCCAGTCGCTTCACACTCGGCTGCGAACCGATCCAGTGAGAGCTGAAGATCCTGGCCAGATGAAGCCATCAGGACCACATCATCTGCAAAAATCAGAGACCTAATCCTGCAGCCACCAAACCGGATCCCCTCAACGCCTTGACTGCGCCTAGAAATTCTGTCCATAAAAGTTATGAACAGAATGGGTGACAAAGGGCAGCCTTGGCGGAGTCCAACCCTCACTGGAAACGTGTCCGACTTACTGCCGGCAATGCGGACCAAGCTCTTTAAATATCCTTCTTGAAAATGGCCTTGCAAATATATGTGTTGTCTTGTCTAATCAGAAAAGATGCAGACGAGGCGTGTTGGCTGACTTCTTCAAGTTTACTCCACAGTGTGCTCATCAAAAACATCCAGCTGCCGGCATGTCTACATTTTCATTTTATGTGGCCCGTGAGAGCCTGGAAATAATATACTTGAATTAAGTATGTTATCCTTTCTTACTAATTCTTTTCCTTCTTTAATTTTGACAAGAGAAAAAAGACATGCACTGCATGCAGTGACATGTATTTTAACAGTTAATATTATCTCATAATGAAACAAAAAATGTATATGTTCCAAGAAAATGTTTCTGTTAAATTAAAGACAAATACTTAAATATCTGCTGGATTTTTGATCATATCATACACTGTAAAAATTACAGTAGACTTTACAGTAAAAATCTGGCGACTGAGTTTTTTTCAATTGTAAAATCAACGTTGGTTTTGTTTTCCAAAGACAGTACCGTATTTTTCGGACTATAAGTCGCAGTTTTTTTTCATAGTTTGGCCCGGGGGTGCGACTTATACTCAGGAGCGACTTATGTGTGAAATGATGAACACATTAGCGTAAAATATCAAATAATATTATTGATCTCATTCACGTAAGAGACTAGACGTATAAGATTTCATGGGATTTAGCGATTAGGAGTGACAGATTGTTTGGTAAACGAATAGCATGTTCTATATGTTATAGTTATTTGAATGACTCTTACCATAATATGTTACGTTAACATACCAGTTGGTTATTTATGCCTCATATAACGTACACTTATTCAGCCTGTTGTTCACTATTCTTTATTTATTTTAAATTGCCTTTCAAATGTCTATTCTTGCTGTTGGCTTTTATCAAATACATTTCCCCAAAAAATGCGACTTATACTCTAGTGCGACTTATATATGTTTTTTTCCTTCTTTATTATGCATTTTCGGCCGGTGCGACTTATACTCCGGAGCGACTTATACTCCGAAAAATACGATATGTTCCAAGAAAATGTTTTTGTTAAATTAAAGACAAATACTTAAATATCTGCTGGATTTTTGATCATATCATACATTAAAAATTACAGTAGATATTACAGTAAAAATCTGGCGACTTGAGTTTTTTTTAAATTGTAAAATCAACGTTGGTATTGTTTTTCCAAACACAGTACTACGCTATAAAAACAGCAACTGTGGAGTTTACAGTAAAAAACTGCAGATTTGTTACATTAATTTTACTGTAGAAAAAACTCCATTCCATTTATTTCACGCTGCAAAATAACCGCAGTTTTTATGGTAAAATTCTGGCAACTGAGCTATTTTTTTAATTTGTTACATTAAAATCCATAGGGTTATTTTGTACAGCGCACGTAAAAGACATAATATTCAAACACATAGGCAATTATATGAAGGTATTAAACATATACATAATTAGTCATATTTTCCATCCATCCATTTTCATACCGCTTGTCCCTCATGGGGTGGCGGGGGGTGCTGGAGCCTATCCCAGGGCAGCTGTGGCTACAAATGTAGCTTACCACCACCAGGTGTGAATGAATGATGGGTTCCCACTTCTCTGTGAGCGCTTTGAGTATCAAATAATAGAAAAGCGCGATATAAAATCTAATCCATTATTATTATTATTATTATTATCCCAGCTGCACATCTTATTCACTATAAATATGTATGCAGTACTCCCGCCACCCGGCAGGGGGCGGCAGCGGAGCAGCAGTGGGTGAGTAGAAGAAGATGGCCCTATTGATTCTGAATAATTACGTCAACTGGCCATTGAATCAATTAAAACATTGTATGTGGTACTGTCAACATTAAAATGGCAAAAAAACATATTAAACGTAAAGAAATAAAATATCTGAACTCACGTTTCATCGACAGCTGAGCCAGCTTCCGGGGTTGGCGGACATCGTCTCACAAGATGTAGTTTCTCTTTAAATATCCTTCTTAAATGGCCTTACAAATATATGTGGCTTGTCTAATCATAAAAGACGCAGACGAGGCGTGTTGGCTGACTTCTTCAAGTTTACTCCGGAGCGTGCTCGTCAAAAACATCCCGCTGCCGGCATGTCTACATTCATTTAACATAAACGGGGTTACTGCGCATGCTCTTCACTACTGTGGCATGCTGGGTAATGGAGTTCTTATGTTACCTAGCTCATTACATCACAATTAGGCCAGCAAGAAGGCCTTACTGACACCAGCTCGTGATCTGATTGGCTAGCGCAACTGTCTGTCAAATGTGTCTGAAGGCAGATTTGGTACAGCATGGCAACACGAGCTAGCTGAATTCTGATTGGATAACAACTCCACACTAAAAACAACAGCACTGGAAGGAGCATAATATGACATGAAGAGAATATGAATACTTTTATATATTTAGGGAAAGTAAATAAAAAAATATTTTTGTCTGTATCTGCATTACGCCCATTTCCTACCGCTTGTCCCTCTCAGGGTGGCTTAAGCCTATCCCAGCTGCATTCGGGCGGACACCACCTCATCACAGACCAACAGCATTTACACTCACATTCAAATGAGTGGTTTAGTTCCTGCGTGTCAAAGACGTGATTAGTATTAGAAGCGGCCTGCTGCTGTTTTGCTCGCACCAATACTGTCAGAATAATTGTATCTAAGTTATCACGAAACTTTGTGTTTCCATGAGTTCCCGGCGAGAGGACAAAAGCCGTCTTTGATCTTACCAAGCAAAAGGCTTGTAAAGCTCCGCTGTGTACATGAAAGTGTCAGTTTCTTTGATCTATTGTGATCCACGGGAAGATCTTGTCTTGACCCGAGATCTACAAAGCGGAGAGGAAGCAGGACCCGACGCAAGCTCCAGGCATATTTTCTTTGAACCGTTTTGTGACCGAGGGCAACGGCTGTTTATGACCCCCTCTCCTCTTAGAAACAGCCATTGCCATGTAATCAGTGAAAGTCCAAATAAAAGAGGTGGCGTGCAATCCTTTCGTCAGAGCGTGGTGGGAGACTGTACAAGAGTGCAGCCCAGACGTTGCTCCTCATTGAGCTAAATTGAATCCTGTCTCTGTTTAATTCCTTGCTTCTTGTCTGTTTAATAAATGTCATCGGGGTTTGAACCTGACAAATACTCTTGTCAGTGTTGGCGCTAGAAGTCATAAAAATGGGGTCCCACAGTAGATTTTTGGGGTGCCTCTTTTTTTGTAAGCGTTTTGAAAACAAATGATAAATGTATGCATTGTCCTGTTATATCTCGCATTCTATATTGTGTTTTGGAAAAAAGTTGTCGTAAATGCACCAGCTCAGTGGCCAAGTGGTTAGAGTGTCCGCCCCGAGATGGGTGGGCCGTGAGTCATACCAAAGACTATAAAAATGGGAGCCATTACCTCCCTGCTCGGCACTCAGC
Source organism: Nerophis lumbriciformis (assembly GCF_033978685.3). NCBI lineage: Eukaryota > Metazoa > Chordata > Actinopteri > Syngnathiformes > Syngnathidae > Nerophis > Nerophis lumbriciformis. The sequence goes on along the minus strand of NC_084583.2, from coordinate 15,319,560 downwards.
ATCAAGGGTTGGAATTGGGGGTTAAATCACCAAAAATGATTCCTGGGCACGGACCTCCGCTGCTGCTCACTGCTCCCCTTACCTCCCAGGGGGTGAACAAGGGGATGGGTCAAATGCAGGGGATAGTTTCACCACACCTAGTGTGTGTGTGTGACTATCATTGGTACTTTAACTTTAAACATTAAAAAATAATACAAAAAAACCAAATATATATGTTAATGTATTCAGTTATAAACATTCATTCACTGGGAGACCGGGCTTTCTGCTCCGCCGCTCCCAGTCTATGGAACGCTCTCCCTGACCACATGAGGGCACCACAGACTGTGGATGCTTTTAAAAAAGGCTTAAAAACCCTTCTTTTTAAAATAATAATAATAATAATTTCTTTAGATATATGCATACTAGTTTTAGCTATTTGGCTGTTCTAGTTTTTCTTTTTCTTTTTTTTAATACACTGTAGCACTTTGAGTTTGTTTACTCAATGTAAAGTGCTATTTACAAATAAAATCTATTATTATTATTATTCACTTTCTTCTTTCCTTCATGGATCTAAACTTTACCGCTTTTTTTCTATATTTTTATTGTAATATTTTCAGAATGTGTTTGTTCTATTTTTGGCCAAAGTAAGACAAAGAAAACAATCTGAAGTTGTCTTTATTTTTGACTTTTAATGCCATGATTGTAATAGTGTGCACACACTTCCCTCCATGCGGCCCCTGAGATAAAATGACTTTGACACCCCTGCTTTAGTTTGACCTTTTTTATTCTGAGAAGACATCTTCAAAAAAATTCTTTATAAGGCCATTTCGGAAATGTCTTAAATATTCTCGGTACAGATCTTTTTGTGAATCGCATTCCGATCCCACGTTGAGCAATATTTATTCTGGCACGCTTTGAGCGGCCTTCAGGAAACAAGACAGGTTGATTTCTTAGTCCGTGTCATGTGACTTCTTGTTTGATGTTAGAACTGGGACCGCCCACTGGGCTCATTTTTGTTTTAGTTTTTAGTCTCACACAGCAGGGAACAGCATGAGCAAGAATCACATGCATGATGAAGACACAGCCTTCTTTCTACGCTTTCATTCCTTTAAAGCACAGGTGTCAAACTCAAGGCACGGAGGGCCATTTCTGGCCCGCCACATCATTCTATGTGGCCCACAAAAACCTGGAAAAAATGGGTTTCAATAAAATACTTTTTTTAATTTTTTTTTTTTTTTACTAAATGCTTTTCTTTTTTTTACTTAAATTTAAATTTTGACAGAAAAAAAAGGCATATTTTAAACTTTAATATTATCTGATCATGCCAATTATTATATACTGTATTGCAAAACTTTTTTTGTGAGATAAAAACAAATAGTTAAACAACTGCTTGTCACCTTTATTTATGATTTTAAAGCCAGTTATACATAAAAAAATGTAATGCAATATGCATTTCTATTAATCATGATTAATCACAGGTTATTACCCGCATGCATAATGTAAATTTATTATGATTTTAAAGCAAGTTATACCAAAAAAAAATCGAATAAATCCATATGCATTTCGATTAATCATGATTAATCGATTAATCATGATTAATCAAATCACACATATGGATTTATAGTCGAATTCAGCGCTACATGTATTTAACCGGTTATGAGAGTTTTAACAGCCAAAAGCAAATGGATGTGCATTTCAATTAATCATGATTAATGACAGGTTATTACCTGCATGCATAATGTAAATTTATTATGATTTCAAAGCAGGTTATACATAAAAAATCTAATAAATGCAATATGCATTTCGATTAATCATGATTAATCACAGGTTATTACCCGCATGCGTAATGTAAATGTATTATTATTTTAAAGCAAGTTATACATTTAAAAATCGAATAAATCCATATGCATTTCGATTAATCACGATTAATCAATTAATCATGATTAATCGTGATTAATCGAAATGCAATATGGATTTATGGTCAAATTCAGCGCTACATGTATTTAACCGGTTTTGAGAGTTTTAACAGCCAAAAGCAAATGGATGTGCATTTCAATTAATCATGATTAATCACAAGTTATTACCCGCATGCATAATGTAATTTAATTATGATTTTAAAGAAAGTTATACATAAATAACTAATAAATGCAATATGCATTTCGATTAATCATGATTAATCACAGGTTATTACCCGCATGCGTAATGTAAATTTATTATGATTTGAAAGCAAGTTATACATAAAAAAAAATCTAATAAATCCATATGCCTTTTTTTATTAATCATGATTAATCGATTAATCAAAATGGATTTATGGTCAAATTCAGCGCTACATGTATTTAACCGGTTTTGAGAGTTTTAACAGCCAAAAGCAAATGGATGTGCATTTCGATTAATCACAGGTTATTACCCGCATGCGTAATGTAATTTGATTATGATTTTAAAGCAAGTTATACATTAAAAAAAATATAATAAGTCCATATGCATTTCGATTAATCATGATTACGTGGTGAAGTGGGTAGAGTGGCCGTGCCAGCAATCGGAGTGTTGCTGGTTACTGGGGTTCAATCCCCACCTTCTACCATCCTAGTCACGTCCGTTGTGGGCAAGACACTTCACCCCTTGCTCCTGATGGCTGCTGGTTAGCGCCTTGCATGGCAGCTCGCGCCATCAGTGTGTGAATGGGTGAATGTGGAAATACTGCCAAAGCGCTTTGAGTACCTTGAAGGTAGAAAAGCGCTATACAAGTATAACCCATTTATCATTATTTATTAATCGATTAATCATGATTAATCGAAATGCATATGGATTTATGGTCAAATTCAGCGCTACATGTATTTAACCGAGTTTGAGAGTTTTAACAGCCAAAAGCAAATGGATGTGCATTTCAATTAATCATGATTAATCACAGGTTATTACCCGCATGCATAATGCAAATTTATTATGATTTTAAAGAAAGTTATGCATAAAAAAAATCTAATAAATGCAATATGCATTTCGATTAATCATGATTAATCAATTAATCGTGATTAATCGAAATGCAATATGGATTTATGGTCAAATTCAGCGCTACATGTATTTAACCGGTTTTGAGAGTTTTAACAGCCAATAGCAATTGGATGTGCATTTCAATTAATCATGATTAATCACAGGTTATTACCCGCATGCATAATGTAAATTTATTATGATTTTAAAGAAAGTTATGCATAAAAAAATCTAATAAATCCATATGCATTTCGATTAATCATGATTAATCAATTAATCGTGATTAATCGAAATGCAATATGGATGTATGGTCAAATTCAGCGCTACATGTATTTAACCGGTTTTGAGAGTTTTAACAGCCAATAGCAATTGGATGTGCATTTCAATTAATCATGATTAATCACAGGTTATTACCCGCATGCATAATGTAAATTTATTATGATTTTAAAGAAAGTTATACATAAAAAAACTCTAATAAATGCAATATGCATTTCAATTATTAATGATTAATCACAGGATATTACCCGCATGCATAATGTAAATTTATTATGATTTTGAAGCAAGTTATACATACAAAAAAAAAATCAAATAAATGCATATGCATTTTGATTAATCATGATTAATCATAGGTTATTACCCACATGCATAATGTAAATTAAATTTAAAAAAAGCGGCCATTACTGCGATGTGGCCCTCAATGAAAATGAGTTTGACACCCCTGATTTAAGGCAAGAGTAGAATTTAGTGCGAGGCTCAATTGGAAAATGAACTTGAGTGTTTTGTCCTTTCCTGCTTAACATGGCTGTGGGTTTCAAATAAAGTCACTTGTACCTTTTGCCATTTCATGTGAAAATCAGACCTACTGTACACAATATGCGAGGAAAGTGGAAAAACAATAGAAACAAAAAGCAAAAATGTGCCTGCTCTACACTAAATGCTGGAAAGGAAGCAAACATAAATCAGGACCGGCGTTACAAACCAGTCACTAAAACATCGATAATCACAAGAAGCTCATTAGAAATTCCAAACCTTGAAAACAAAACAAAAGACTGCTTTGAAATGTTTCCTCGGATCTACTTTTCTTTTTCTTGTATGAAAGGTAAAATAAATAAGCCCATCCCTCGCTGACACTAATTGGCTGAAGAGGATTAAAAAGGTTCTGCGATCATCAAAACAACAAACACGGATCTTAAAGCTACACGAGTGAGTTTGCATAACGCCTCCAGCACATTCCGACGACACGCCTCCCGCTTGTCCATTCATCTGTGGCTTTTAGGAAAATAAAAGCATTCTTTGCCACGTCTTTTGGAGGATTTCCTGCCAGAGCTCAGGAGTGGCTGATGCAGCCGTCAATTATAAACAGGCGATTAACCATACAAAAAAAAAAAAAACAATGATACACATTTTCCACCCTCATTGATACCTGACAGGACCCGATAATAATCTGCAAGATTTGACATTGATATAAAAGAATATTTCAAAACTTATAAAACTAAAAGGATACTGTGTCTTTTCATAGGTCGGTTGCTTCTTTCGACAAGTCGTGTGGTCCGTAGAACAGGTCAGTCTTCCTTGGTCCACACCTTCAAATGTGACATCCACAGACCGGAGTGTGGAGAATACAACATCTGTGAAGAACCCGTCTGCAAAAGTGTCTTGAGGGAAAAGAAACCAGCGTCCGAGAGTCGGACTTGTCTTTGGGAAAACCAACGAGCGGCACCGGGATGTCAGGTCTGTAATATCCAGCTGTCAATCAAACCGATATCTCATAAGTGGTCCCTCCCACGCCCGTCACCTTCTTCACTCCGCCTCCCGGCTTAGATGACGTGTGATTGGCCAAGATTGTGCGAGAGGACATCCTGAAAGAGGGAGACGGGGGTGAGTGCTTGGAGAACAACATGACGGTTTCTCTCCTTTTGAAACGAAACAACCGCATGCTAGCATGCTGCTAACTGGAAACCGGAGGAGGAAGAGCAAGACTCACACAGATCAGGGAGGAAGAGGATGGCTGACACAATGCAGGAAGGAAGAAGAAGATTAGGAAGAAAGGGAGGAGGAAGAGGAGCAGGCGAAGCGTTACGTAGCGTTACTCACTGTGGAGCCTGAAGCCCTCCTCCGGCTCCTCCCCCTCCCAGCGCCGCTGCCACCCGAGGCTTGTGCTGAGGCCCCGCCTCCCCGGTGTACGACTGGGACTTGCCCAGGGAGAGGCCGCGCGGGGGCGGCGAGATGGGAGGCGAGGAGGGCGACGGCACAGAGTTACGGGGGGCCCTGGAGGAGGAGTCGTGGTTATGCTGGAGCAGGTGCTGGGTCTCCGGGAGGCCGGAGGCAGGGGGCGGGCTGACGGCGCGCAGGTAGGCCCTGTGGGGGGAGGAGAAAGTGGCAGAACCCTGGAGCAGATGGCCCTCCCTCTGCTGGGCGATCTGAGCCGAGAGGAAGGGGGACGTGTAGCCCTGCAGCGGCGAGCCGGGGGGCGCCGTGTCAGGCTGGCCTCGGACCAGCGCCGGCAGCGGGGCGCGAGGCTTCTGGGGCGACAGCTCGTGGGCCGCCGACTCAAACTCCGGGCTGTCGGACGGCGTCAGCAGGCTGTCGTAGGAGAGACTGCCGTTGCGAGGGGTCTGATTGGCCAGGCTCTTGTAGCTGGTGTCCGTGGTGCCTTCTGATTGGAGGGTGGCCAGGGGGTTGTGCGCCATGTGGGCCGAGCGCAGGCTGGAGGAGTAGGAGCCGCCGGCGGACAGAACCAGAGAGGACGGGTACGAGGTGTGGGAGCGTGCGGTCAGGGAGTAACCCGACACACCGCCCACGGTCCTGCCTGAACCCCCGGGGCCCTCGCCCCTCTCCCCTCCCCCTCTGAACGCCCCCGCGCCGCCCCCCAACGCCACCGTGGTCCCGTCCAGTTTGCTGGGCTCCGAACGGTAGCTGGGATGGCGGCTGGAGTGGAGGATGGAGGGAGACGGAGAGTCCAGACTCTCGCCGCGGATCACCTGAGGAGAGCAGAGAGGAAGAGAGGCGGAGGTCCGGACAGCAGCAGGAGGAAGAAAGATGAAGAAGTCCCCATGTTACCACAGGAAGACCACACACAAACAACCCACAGTTTGGACAAGAGTGGTGGGGTAGGGGGGTAGGGGAGGGGATGCTTGATTGGTGACATCATCACACTACTGCTCGGGAAACATGGACTGTCAAAGACCAACATGGAAATGGACGCTACGACACATTCCAGTCACTGCACTTTCAGGGGGAGGGTACTGGGGGAAGGGGGCGGGGGGGTGTTCAAGCAGAGTGGTGTATAAAAGTCGCTTTCAGACCACCTCCTCACTGATTGGTCAACAGGCACTCATGTGACTACAGGGCGCCATGACTGCTACAACTTTGAGATCATGCTATGCGTCTGCGGCGCTTCCTCGTTACTTTTTGCACGTGTAAAAATGCTCTGTTGTGCAGCATATGGGGCTGCTCCACCCGTGAGGAAGAAAGAAGGAAAGAAGGAGGAAGGAAGGAGAAAGAAAGAAAGAAAGAAAGAAAGAAAGAAAGAAAGAAAGAAAGAAAGAAAGAAAGAAAGAAAGGAAGGAAGTATGCTCCATCCGTGAGAAAGAAAGAAGAAAAGAAGAATGAAGGAGAAGGAAAGAGGAAAGAAAGAAAGGAGGATGCTCCATTCGTTAGAAAGAAAGAAGAAAATAGGAAGGAAGAAAAAAGTTAGGAAGGAGAAAGAAAGAAAGAAAAAAGAGGAAGGAAGAATTAATGACGGATGTTTCACCTGTGAGAAAGAAAGAAAGAAAGACAAACAAACAAAGAAAAAAAGGAAGGAAGGAGAAAGAAAGAAAGAAAGAAAGAAAGGACTATCCACCCGTAAGAAAGAAAGAAAGACAAACAAAGAAAGAAAGAAAGAAAAAAAGGAAGGAGGAAGGAGGGAGAAAGAAAGAAAGGACTCTCCACCCGTAAGAAAGAAAGAAAGAAAGAAAGAAAGGATGCTCCGTCCGTGAGAAAGAAAGAAGAAAAGAGGAATGAAGGAGAAGGAAAGAGGAAAGAAAGAAAGGAGGATGCTCCATCCGTGAGAAAGAAAGAAGAAAAGAGGAAGGAAGAAAAGAGTTAGGAAGGAGAAAGAAAGAAAGAAAAAAGAGGAAGGAAGAATTAATGACGGATGTTTCACCTGTGAGAAAGAAAGAAAGAAAGACAAACAAAAAGAAAGAAAGAAAAAAAGGAAGGACTCTCCACCCGTAAGAAAGAAAGAAAGAAAGAAAGAAAGAAAGAAAGAAAGACAGAAAGAAAGAAAGAAAGACAAACAAACAAAGAAAGAAAGAAAGAAAAAAAGGAAGGAGGAAGGAGGGAGAAAGAAAGAAAGAAAGAGAGGACTCTCCACCCTTAAGAAAGAAAGAAAGAAAGAAAGAAAGAAAGAAAGAAAGAAAGAAAGGATGCTCCATCCGTGAGAAAGAAAGAAGAAAAGAGGAATGAAGAAAAAAGTTAGGAAGGAGAAAGAAAGAAAGAAAAAAGAGGAAGGAAAAATTAATGACGGATGTTTCACCTGTGAGAAAGAAAGAAAGAAAGACAAACAAACAAAGAAAGAAAGAAAAAAGAAAGGAGGAAGGAAGGAGAAAGAAAGAAAGGACTCTCCACCCGTAAGAAAGAAAGAAAGAAAGAAAGAAAGAAGGAAAGAAAGAAAGAAAGAAAGAAAGAAAGAAAGAAAGAAAGAAAGAAATGCCCGTGACTTTCGATCCCTCAGGCGGTACTGCATCAAAAAGCGACATCAGTGCGTAAAGGATATCACCACATGGGCTCAGGAACACTTCAGAAAACCACTGTCAGTAACTACAGTTGGTCGCTATGCAAAGCCAAAGCCATTTATCAACAACACCCAGAAACGCCGCCGGCTTCGCTGGGCCCGAGCTCATCTAAGATGGACTGATACAAAGTGGAAAAGTGTTCTGTGGTCTGACAAGTCCACATTTTAAATTGTTTTTGGAAACTGTGGACGTCGTGTCCTCCGGACCAAAGAGGAAAAGAACCATCCGGATTGTTATAAGCGCCAAGTTCAAAAGCCAGCATGTGTGATGGTATGGATGGTATTAGTGCCCAAGACATGGGTAACTTACACATCTTACACATTAATGCTGAAAGGTACATACAGGTTTTGGAGCAACATATGTTGCCATCCAAGCAACGTTATCATGGACGCCCCTGCTTATTTCAACAATGCCAAGCCACGTATTACGACAGCATGGCTTCGTAGTAAAAGAGTGCGGGTATAGACTGTCTCCCATTGAAAATGTGTGGCGCATTATGAAGCCTAAAATACCATAACAGAATCCCCGGACTGTTGAACAACTTAAGCTGTACATCAAGCAAGAATGGGAAAGAATTCCACTTCAAAAATGTGTCTCCTCAGTTCCCAAACCTTTACTGAGTGTTGTTAAAAGGAAAGGCCATGTAACACAGTGGTAAAAATGCCCCTGTGACAACTTTTTTGCAATGTGTTGTTGCCATTAAATTGTAAATTAATGATTATTTGCCAAAAAAAAAAAAGAAGTTTCTCAGTGTGAACATGAAATATCTTGTCTTTGCAGTCTATTCCAGGGGTGCTCATTACGTCGATCGCGATCTACCGGTCGATCTCGGAGGGTGTGTCAGTCGATCACCAGCCAGGCATTAAAAAAATAGTCCTAAAAATGAGCGATCATAAATCTTCACTATGACGTCACTTTCGTCACTTGATTGACATTCACGGCACCCGAGGGTCTTCTGAGATGACGCTGGCTGCTGCCAGCTCATTAAAATTACCGACTGGAAGTCGAGAAACACTTTATTTCAACAGACTCTGGCGCCGTACCTGTCGTCAAAACTCCAAAGACCGACTGCACAGTTGCACAATAAAAGCTCTGTTTCATCCTGCCTGCGCTACCAAAATAAGAGTCTCAGAAAGCTGGCGTGCACAAGCTAGCAAGCTACGGAGTTTGCCGACAATGTATTTCTTGTAAAGTGTATACAAAGGAGTACGGAAGCTGGACAAATAAGATGCCAAAAACCAACCACTTTCATGTGGTATTGGACAGAAAGGAGGACTTTTTTCCTCCTCCATTCGAAAATGCGGACGTTATCAGCACCACTGTCTGATTCCAATCAATGCAAGTCATCACAATCAGGTAATACACCAACTTATATTCTTGTCTTCATGAAAGAAAGGAATCTATATGTGTTAAACATGCTTGTATTATCTTTAACCACCTTTAACTTGTTAACAATATTAACTATTTGTGTTAAACATGCTTGTATTATTTTTAACCACCTTTAACTTGTTAACAATATTAACTATATGTGTTAAACATGCTTGCATTATCTTTAAACACCTTTAACTTGTTAACAATATTAACTATATGTATTAAACATACTTGTATTATCATTAAACACCTTTAATGTATTAACAATATTAACTATATGTGTTAAACATGCTTGCATTATCATTAAACACCTTTAACTTGTTAACAAAAACATATATTTCATAAATAAGTAAATATAAATTATATATATGAATGAGGTAGATCCCCACGACTTGATCAATTGAAAAGTAGCTCGCCTGCAGAATAAGTGTGAGCACCCCTGGTCTATTCAATTGAATATACCCCGTATTTTCCGCACTATTAGCCGCACCTAAAAACCACAAATTTACTCAAAAGCTGACAGTGTGGCTTATAACCCGGTGCGCTTTATATATGGATTAATATTAAGATTCATTTTCATAAAGTTTAGGTCTCGCAACTACGGTAAACAGCCGCCATCTTTTTTCCCCGTAGAACAGGAAGCGCTTCTTCTTCTACGCAAGCAACCGCCAAGGTAAGCACCCGCCCCCATAGAAGAGGAAGCGCTTCTTCTTCTACTGTAAGCAACCACCCGCCCCCGTAGAAGAAGAAGAAGCGCGCGGATATTACGTTTCATTTCCTTTGTGTGTTTACATCTGTAAAGACCACAAAATGGCTCCTACTAAGCGACAGGTTTCCGGTTCATGAAAAGACGCAATCTCTCCATCCGCACACGGACTACTATTTCACAGCAACTGCCTAAAGACTTTCAAGAAAAGCTGGCTACTTTCCGTGCATATTGTAAAAACAAGATAGCTGAAAAAAAGATCCGGCCAGAGAACATTATCAACATGGACGAGGTTCCACTGACTTTTGATATTCCTGTGAACCGCACTGTGGATACAACGGGAGCACGTACGGTGAATATTCGCACCACAGGGAATGAGAAGTCATCCTTCACTGTGGTTCTAGCTTGCCATACTAATGGCCAGAAACTTCCACCCATGGTGATATTCAAAAGGAAGACCTTGCCAAAAGAGACCTTTCCAGCCGGCGTCATCATAAAAGCTAACTCGAAGGGATGGATGGATGAAGAAAAGGTGAGCGAGTGGTTAAGGGAAGTTTACGCGAAGAGGCCGGGTGGCTTTTTTCACGCAGCTCCGTCCATGTTGATATACGACTCCATGCGCGCCCACATCACGCTGGTTTTTAATATATTATTAAAGTTTGACTGACCTATCTGACTGTTTTTTTGACATTCCTTTAGCGCAGTTAGATGCGGCTTATAACACGGGGCGGCTTATAGGTGGACAAAGTTTTGAAATATGCCGTTCATTGAAGGCGCGGCTTATAACCCAGGGCGCCTTATGGTGCGGAAAATACGGTATTTGTGTTAAACATGCTTGTATTATTTTTAACCACCTTTAACTTGTTAACAATATTAACTATATGTGTTAAACATGCTTGCATTATCTTTAAACACCTTTAACTTGTTAACAATATTAACTATATGTATTAAACATACTTGTATTATCATTAAACACCTTTAATGTATTAACAATATTAACTATATGTGTTAAACATGCTTGCATTATCATTAAACACCTTTAACTTGTTAACAAAAACATATATTTCATAAATAAGTAAATATAAATTATATATATGAATGAGGTAGATCCCCACGACTTGATCAATTGAAAAGTAGCTCGCCTGCAGAAAAAGTGTGAGCACCCCTGGTCTATTCAATTGAATATAAGTTGAAAATGATTTGCAAATCATTGTATTCTGCTTTTATTTAGCATTTACACAACGTGACAACTTCACTGCTTTTGGGTTTTGTATACAAAGATGCATTATTTCAGTTTATTTGGTGGTCAAAACGACAGCAATTGCACAGTCATGGCGCCTGTCGTTATGTCGGCCATACTCGGGCTATACACCACGCTGGTGTTCAAGGAGATCCACTCCCACAGACAGACTGGCAAAAGGGGAGAACACACATGACACTTGCTGAGGACTTACTGATCAACCGATGGCCACTGAACGATCATTTTCAAAAACAAAACAAAAAGAGGGGCATGGTGTTAAGCACAAAGGAAGTCAGAGGGCAGGGCATGTTGGGAACATATTATAAATAGACGGAAATGCAGGGAGCTGGGTTATCCTCGCTTAAACGTTAGGATTTAACTTCTCATGTTAAGTTAAATCTTAGCTGTTTAATGTACAACTTATTACACAAGAGTATCTATTTCCAAAGTACCTTGCCAGCGTGTGTGTGGGCACTGTGGTTTCTTCCTGGGCTGTTGTACGCGGGCCGGTACTTGTACATGGACTGTGTGGGCACACCTTCTGTCAACAAGCTGCTTTCTGCAAGTCAAGAAACGAGGCGCACGCATGAGATGGTAGCCAGCTGGGGCGCTACTTTCGGAAAGGTGCCGGCTTACCCTCGGTGTCGGCACGAGGCAGCCCCGGGTAGCGAAGCTCTGGCTTCGGGGGAGGCGGCGGCGGAGGCTCCGTGTCTGCCGACTGGCTCTCCATCTGATCTAAACTGCTCTTTGACTGAAAAGAAACACAGCATTCAAATGAAATGTTAACATAAAGTAAAGGAGCGATCACAATACTGCACCGCTGCAATGGTTTATGTCAGCAAAAGCACCAAGCTTGTGGTGAGACAAGACAAACCCCCCAATCCAGATCGAAAGCACCGTTTCCCCCAAGCAATGCATTTGGCTTCAATTCTGTGTCTTGATAGCATGTGGAATTTATTTGCATTTTTTCCATTGTCAGAGGTCCAAATAACTGATGTGATGGTAATGGAATGAGAAGATGCAACGTTACACCCAGTGGAACTTTGGAGCGTTTCACCAAATCAATACATGTCTGGACAGACAAGCACATGAACGTAATGTTTGAGCAAGCTGGGTGGAACAACATGGAGGCCACAAGCATAACGTCTTTGCAGAGCCATGAGTCATTGACCATTCCTGGATAAAATGTTGAGGATATCTGTATTACATGCATGTCATTTTTCACATGACTGTATATGTATGCATACCAGAGATTGACATAATTGTCAACAATAAACAAATCATGGGTGATATGGCCTAAAATCAATATCACAATATACAGTACACCTTCTCCTCATTCAATGCGTTTTCTTTATTTTCATGACTATTTACCAGTGACGTGCGGTCACTGGAGGCAGGGCCTCACCTGCCATCATGGAAAGAAAAAAAATGTAAAAAGAAAAAAAAATGTTTAATTGTTATATGTATCCAGTGATTATACTATAAAGTTATTTTCCATTTAACTTCACCAGTTTTAGATTATTTTTATTCAAAATCGCTGAATTTTCACATTTGCCGTTCAAATACTGAGAAGAGACGGTGCGGTGAACAGCAGCCAGTCGAGGCACGTCACTCAGTGCCTCAACATGGATTGCGCAATGACTCGGCTAACTGCTGGCCTGCTGTGCAGTGAGACTGTATTGCTATATGAATTATACTATACATTTCCATAGTTTAGTTAGCTGAGGTATATAATGTACAGTGTATTTTGTCAACAACTGTATGTGTGTAAAGTATTTATTGTGCTGAGAGATCATAAAATGGCTGCAAAAGACGCACTGGCTGAGGCTCGCCTCCTGCACTCCCGCCGTAGAATTGTTATATCAACTAAAGCCCACACTTAAACTTTCCATGTGCAAGATTGAATCTATTTAAAAAAATTATTTCATAAGAAGCCAAAAAGTGCAAAAACAATAATGTTGGTGTTGGAGGAGTTGTGAATGACTGCAGGGACACAACATTAGATACACCTGCAGACTGCAGGTGTACCTAATTCACAACTCCTCCAACACAAACATTATTGTTTTTGCACTTTTTGGCTTCTTATTAAATAACTTTTGTAACCTATTTTCCTGGGCTTTCCTCTTTGTGATGTTAAGTTCCTGTTATGCGCTGTTATACAGTATATGCCTTGAGCTCTTATTTTGAAGGCATGTGATGACACGTTGCGGAAGTTTTTGAAAGAAGGTAAATAAAGTGGTCCTCGTGTAAACTGGAGCCTCCGTGTTTGTTATTTTGTAGTTTCATACAGTATTGGCGACATTTATAAACCCTCGGTTACACTTTTTTAAATAGATTCAATCTTGCACGTGGAAAGTTTAAGTGAGGGCTTTAGTTGCGGCGCATGGACTTAATTTATAAGTAAAGGTAAGACCATAATAACGGTTTTTTTTATTAAATGTGCTTTTTTGTGTGCTACAGTTTGTATGTGTAAAGTTAAAGTTAAGTTAAAGTAGCAATGATTGTCACACACACACTAGGTGTAATGAAATTTGTCCTCTGCATTTGACTCTTCCCCTTGATCACCCCCTGGGAGGTGAGGGGAGCAGTGGGCAGCAGCGGCGCCGCGCCTGGGAATCATTTTTGTTGATTTAACCCCCAATTCCAAGCCTTGATGCTGAGTGCCAAGAAGGGAAGAATGCTGGTATGAGCTTTTAAACATAACCCGTTAACTGCTGCCAATCAAATGGTGAATAAGATACGGTACTCTTTAGGGTTCATATGTTTGTAAATCTGACTGTGATGAAGTCAGTGCCTCACCAGCTATCAACCTCACCGCACGTCACTGATATACACATTGTAGATTGTCACATCAAAACTATGAATGAACACATGTGGAGTTATGTACTTAACAAAAAAAAAGGGGAAATAACTGAAAACATGTTTTATATTCTAGTTTCTTCAAAATAGCCACCCTTCGCTCTGATTACTGCTCTGCACACTCTTGGGATTCTCTCCATGAGCTTCAAGCACACCTGTGAAGTGAAAACCATTTCAGGTGACTACCTCTTGAAGGAACATTTTTATCGTCATCATTTTTTAAATTCTCAATAAAATTGGGTTTATGTCCATTTTGTGTTCAGCTGTTTAAAAAAAGCATAATGTTCAAAGGGTTGAAAAACACTGGAGTAATCTATCAAATCATTTATTAAAGCCTCAAGGCGTCTTTTATGTGAAATAGGTCAAATGAACAAGGGTTTTTCTAATGATCTTTCTTCTTATAAACGCACATAACATTTAAAGGGGAACTGTACTTTTTGGGGAATTTTGTCTATCATTCAAAATCCTTATGAGAGACAAGACGACGGATATATTTCTAACTCGTATAGAAATGGAAATAAAATCGGGTGGTCCTCTATTTCTGCCCATGAAGCCCTCGAAATAACCATTCAAAAAGCGCCAACAATACTTAATTTTACATTAGGTGACTTGAATATTAACCAAGTATTAGTGATATAACACACCTAACGCAAACTAATTGTCCAGTCATGATATTATAAACACTTGAAATTGATCTGTCTCGGGTACACTTATTGACAAAAAAATAGTCTATCTGCGATTAATTTTGAGTAAACTATGAACAAACTACAATTAATACATTTTACAGCCATTATAGTGTCTTATAGTGTCTGTGCAGTTTTTTTCTCCAAAAATAGGGACTTTTGTCAAAGCTCGAACCAATTATTCATGGTTCATAAACGTTTAGGTCTACAAACCATGTTCAAGAACCAATTACGTTTGTAAATTGAGGTTCCACTGTATACAACCTCCTTTCTGGAGTCTCTCTTTAAAGCAGCAGTTCCATTGGCAGCAAAACAGGCCCAGAGCATAATACTACCACCACCATGCTTGACGGTAGGCATGGTGTTCCTGGGATTAAAGGCCTCACCTTTTCTCCTCCAAACATATTGCTGGGTATTTTGGCCAAACAGCTCCATTTTTGTTTCATCTGACATCACATGGACAAAGATAAGACCTTCTGGAGGAAAGTTCAGTGGTCAGATGAATAAAAAATGGAGCTGTTTGGCCACAATACCCAGCAATATGTTTGGAGGAGAAAAGGTGAGGCCTTTAATCCCAGGAACACCACTTCTACCGTCAAGCATGGTGGTGGTAGTATTATGCTCTGGGCCTGTTTTGCTGCCAATGGAACTGCTGCTTTAAATGGGACAATTAAAAAGGAGGATTACCTCCAAATTCTTCAGAACAACCTAAAATCATCAGCCCGGAGGTTGGGTCTTGGGCGCAGTTGGGTGTTCCAACAGGACAATGACCCCAAACTGTCATGACGAGGGGGTTTTCGCAGCTTACTGCGAGGATTGTTCTCCCAGGACGCAAACGGACTTTTCCGGACAACGGTAGCAGGTAGGAACATATTTAATAATCACTCTCAAACAGGTACCAACAAAAAAGGCGCACAAGGCGATGGCACAACTTAGCGCAGGAAAAAAACTAACACTTAGCGTAAACTATGGACAGGGCAAAACAAAAACTCGCTAACTGTGGCATGAATAAACAAAAGTTACTTGGCATGGCATGAAGCAAGAAAAGAGCATGAAACAATCGCATGAATACCAGCATGAACTATGGCATGAAAAGAACAATGTCGCCAGGCCGACTAACTGGCAACGACAGGCTTAAATAATAATCTCCTGATTAGAGGAGGTGCGTGTCCCGAACACATGAGGCAGGTGAAACTAATAAGTCGTCATGGAAACTAAAACAAACAAGGGTGCACAAAAACAGGAACTAATGGAGTCTTCAACAAACAGAAAATAACAAAAAACATGATCCAGACTAGGGATGTCCCGATCCGATATTTGGATCGGATCGGCTGCCGATATTTGCCAAAAATTGCGTATCGGCAAGGCATGGGAAAATGACGATCCAGATCCCGTTTAAAAAAAAACTCCGGTCCGTGTTTTCCAACGCACCGATTTAAATAATACATTCCACTTTTCTGCTGCTCCGTAATTTCCGTTCCACATTTTCCAGAACACCTTCAACACATCCACAGGTCTGTGGAATCTCACGCAGTTGCTTTTAGCTGCTGGCATTACACGACAGGCTCTTCTCACTCTTTCCTGTGTCTCCCTCTCACAGACAGCAAGTGCACCTTCTTACACACGTCACATACCGTCATGACAGACGTCACATACTGTCACGACATACGTCACATACTGTCACGACATACGTCACATACGTATACGTCCTCCCCGAGCAGAGAGGTAGCAGCATGGCTAACGTTAGCTGTGATGCTGGCGCAGCCATGCGAGCAATGCTCCCTCTAAGGTGCTCGCCTGTGCATTTGCGCACTGTTTAAGCGTCCTCTGCGCATAGCAAATCTATGCCACGCACAAAATCAAATAAAAAAATAAGCGCATAACAATTTTCGACACACGGACACGACAGAGAAAACAGTTTTCGTCATCATTGTTCAAATATTGTGACGTCTGTCGAGACGCTTATCTCCATTCGGTGCCACACGCCCACACCATCAAAATGCTGAGGCAAATATTTCCACATCAACACCGTATGAAAAAATTAGTGATTTTTTTAGTTGCGATTTCCTTCTCTGCATGAAAGTTTAAAAGTAGCATATATTAATGCAGTATGAAGAAGAACGTTTTAATGTAGACATGCAAGCCTTGAAAGAAAATTTTGAAAATCAAGACTACATTTCCTTCAAATGGGTGCATTTCTACCCTATATTTTAACTTTAGATTTATTCTCATATCAAACTCTTTTGGCGGTCTTTTTGACACTTACATCAGGCGCCCCCCTCCACACCCTGGATTATAAATAATGTAAATAATTCAATGTGATTATCTTGTGTGATGACTGTATTATGATGATAGTATATATCCGATAGTATATATCTGTATCATGAATCAATTTAAGTGGACCCCGACTTAAACAAGTTGAAAAACTTATTGGGGTGTTACCATTTAGTGGTCAATTGTACGGAATATGTACTTCACTGTGCAACCTACTAATAAAAGTCTCAATCAATCAATCAAAACACATAGAATCATCATACTGCTGTGATTACGGTATATGCATCAAGTGTTCATTCAAGGCTAAGGCAAAATATCGAGATATATATTGTGTATCGCAATATGGCCTTAAAATATCGCAATATTAAAAAAAGGCCATATCGCCCAGCCCTATTTCAATGATGCCATTTCTGTTTGTCATGTATAATTTTGTCTATTTTGTGTTTATCCTTGAATAAACAGGTCAGTTTCTTGTTACCAACCATTGTGTATTATTCAAACTCCCCTAATTCAGCTGGCTAGTTGTTATCAAGAGTACTAAAACCCTTTTCAACATGATTCTGACAACTAAGTAGGCTAAATAACTTTAAACTTTAATACATGCTCGGATAGGCCAGTATCGGTCAGTATTGGTATCGGATCGGAAATGCAAAAACAATATCGGTATTGGATCGGAAGTGCAAAAACCTGGATCGGGACATCCCTAATCCAGACCACAGATCATGGCACAAACACACGTCAAAAGTGGTAAAGGAATGGCTAAATCAGGCTAGAATGAAGGTTTTAATTAAAGTCCTGACTTAAACGTGTGGACAATGCTGAAGAAACAAGTCCATGTCAGAAAAGCAACACATTTAGCTGAACTGCACCAATTTTGTCAAGAGGAGTGGTCAAGCAGAAGCTTGTGGATGGCTACCAAAAGCGCCTTATTGCAGGTAAACTTGCCAAGGGACATGTAAGCAAATATTAACATTGCTGTATGTATACTTTTGACCCTCACATTTCCAGTAGAGCCATAATAAATTCATAAAAGAAGCAAACATCATGAATGTTTTTTTGTGACCAACAAGTATGTGCTCCAATCACTACATCACAAAAAAATAAGAGTTGTAGAAATGATTGTAAACTCAAGACAGCCATGACATGATGTTCTTTACAAGTGTATGTACACTTTTGACCACCACTGTATATATTGAAGACCACACTCTTTTTTTTTTGTGTCAAATTTGACATCTCACTTTTAAAGAAGACCAAATGCTGTCATATTCTTTGTTGCATGCATTGGCAGCTCAGCCAGTATGATCTGCCAACCACACTCCTCGTGTAGCTGCTACCATCCCGCCTACAGCCGTGGAAACATGTCAGATCTGCGTTTCGTAAGCCAAAGAAACGTGCGGGGTCCAATAGATCATGAAAGCCGACGTGTGCACAAAAGAAAATGGATTTAGAAACAATTGTGTCCGTGGGACTTAGCTCTACTTACTCTAGTGCTGTGTCGGTCATTCTGAATGCCGTTGTCCAGCACCTTGGCTTCCAGCTGGGCCTCGGTGAGGGCCGGCCTGAGGAAGGGAGGATGTATTTCCACTGTCTGAGGCTTCCGGAAACGACCCGTGTATCTGAGGGAAAAAACGATGTGTTTTGAATTGAACAGACAAACTTCACGTAGTAACGACTGACTTCCAACACCAGTTGTCACGAGGAATTATTAGGATTCAAAGGAGCTTTATTTGTCATACACGTACACATTTGCACATGTGAGGGGCGAAATTTGGACTCAGGTCCTGGCAAGTATTACAAAAAAAAAACAGTAATAATTAAAGCTGCAAGCAGCAATGGACGGGACCGACTTTGAGGGCTCATAAAATCCAAACCGGAGCAGTAATAAAAACTCTTTCATCAACTTTTAATCAGAAGGGTTCAATCTCTCTCCTGTGCTAATTTGAAGCCGACACGACAAACGCGCTCAGAGGAGATAATGTTTGAAAAAAGGTGACTGTTTTTACACAACTTTTGTTTTGAAGGGGGAATTGCAAACTTCCTGTTTATTTTTGCTGGGGGTTGTCAGTGTGTGAAATATAGGTCTAAGTGAGACCTACATAGAGGTTTTTGTTTCATGTCTCTACGACATTCCTACTGGGAGTTACAGGCAGTTTTGTCTGTATTTTCTTCCTAGGGGGCGCTAGAGCGCAATTTTAAGTTTTGGGGTTTGGTTTTTTGATTAGATCGCAATTTTCCAGTCCTGATGTGTGTGTCCAATTTGGTGAGTTTTGAAGCATGTTAAGAGGGTCAAATTACAGCTCAAAGAGGCGGCGGTATAATAATAAAACGCTAGAAATACAATAGGGTCCTCTGTCCCAAAGGGACTCGGTCCCTAATTAATATGCAATAACTTAAGGCACTTAAATAATTATTGAAGTTTCATTTAGGGGTTGTCTTTACAATTTTTTCACTTACGATACAATACCAATACTGGAGAGTTGACCGATATTAATCTGATATATCAGCACAAATCATAGCACATACTTTTACCATTTTGTAGTGTGGAATGTTAGAAAAAAGGCTTGATCAAGTGACATTACTCAAACAGAGAAGACTGGTAGGTATTAAGAACACTAAACTTATGACAGATGTATGCTGTCTTTAAATTGAACTAGAGTGGTAATAGTTTTTTGGTGACATTTTGACCTGTTTTTTGTGACCTTTTTGAAAACATATTGCTAATAAACAAGGATTTGTTATTATTTAGGCATGACAAGATGACATTAGCAAATCTCCATTGCTTTCCTCACCCCACAACAAGATGAGTGTAAACACTTTAATTGTCGCTTGCTGTGTAAACTTGGGAGAAAAGATTAGGTATGAGAAGCTGACCTGAAATTATTGGAACAAATAATATAAAAGAATTATGTTTTTTTTTAAATATAGTTTTACTGTTGAGCACACTACTAGCACAGAGAAATGAGCGTGTGCTTACTGTATGTAATAGTATGATTTCACTACTAAGCATTAACGTGGACCCCGACTTAAACAAGTTGAAAAACTTATTGGGGTGTTACCATTTAGTGGTCAATTGTACGGACTATGTACTGTACTGTGCAATCTACTAATAAAAGTTTCAATCAATCAATCAATCTCCTTCGGCCACTTAACCCGCATAACACTCCTTTGTAAAGTTGGGAAAGTGTTTGTGACATTTCAGCATCTTTTGACATCTTTTTTTACTTACCCATCTTATGCAAGTCATTTGGCTTTGCTGTGGGCTTTTGTTAAGTTTTCTCCGCTGCTATGGTAACTAAGCGGTCAACACACAGCTGTGCGCGCACAGCAATAGCTCTGCTGGGGTTCCATAAATTCTGACCGGGCAGCAGAGTTAGTTCCGC
Source organism: Nerophis lumbriciformis (assembly GCF_033978685.3). Lineage (NCBI taxonomy): Eukaryota > Metazoa > Chordata > Actinopteri > Syngnathiformes > Syngnathidae > Nerophis > Nerophis lumbriciformis. Next base: position 15,299,308 of record NC_084583.2, on the reverse strand, counting down.
TGTGCAGTTACGTTATAGCGTCCTTAAAACCGAAACATTTCAAAGCGAAACTGAAGCTTATGCATGTTTTAAAGAAAACTGACGTCAATAGATTTTTAAGACCTTTCAAAATCGTATTCAAGACCTTTTATGAGATTTTAGGAGGATTTTAATAATTCAAATGATTGAATTTAAGACCCTGTATTATGTGCTAAGCTGTTGTGTAGCTGCAAGCTCCTAGTAGCCTACAGCCTACCATATTAGCCTTTTATAAATGACTTCCATACAATACAAAAAAGGACCAACTGTGTGATGTTAACTTTGCACAAGTAAACGCGGTTTACCATGGCCTTATTTATATCAGTGATTTTAGATGCAAGCCGATATATATATATATATATATATATATATATATATATATGTATATATATATATATATATATATGTATGTATATATATATATATATATATATATATATATATACATACATATATATATATATATATACATTAATATATATATATATGCATATATATATATACATACATATATATATGCATATACACATACATACATTAATATATATATGCATATATATATATATACATATATATATGCATATATATACATATATATGTATATATGTACATATACATATATATATATATGTGTATATATATATATATACACACATATATATACGCAAATATATACATACATATATATGCATATACATATATATATACATATATATACACATATATATATACATATGTATATATTCATATATATATGTATATATATATATACGTATATGTATATATATATATGTATATATACGTATATATATATATATATATACACATATATATACATATATACGCATATATATACATATATACACACATATATATATATATGTATATATATATATATATACATATATATAAATGTATATATATATACATATATATGTATATATATATATGTATACATATACGTATATATGTATATATATATACGCACATATATACACATATATATATATATATATATGTATGTATGTGTGGGGAAAAAAATCACAAGACTACTTCATCTCTACAGGCCTGTTTCATAAGGGGTTCCCTCAATCATCAGGAGATTTTAATAGAAGCATTCACATACCATGGTTTATATAGGGCACAGAACGGGTAGGTACAGGCAGGCGTAGGGGCGTGGTGATTGGCTCATGTGTTACCTAGGAGGTGTTTCCGTCTGTGACGGCATGCTAATACAATTTCGCTGCGCTTGTTGAGGGATGACAGGTCTGGGCGGTATATAATAAACAGTTTCTCTTTCAAGCATAGGTTGCATCTTTTATTACCACTGTTGTAAGGTGTGCTGGATGCAAGAATTTGCCTTGTTATTAAATATTCAACATTATTGTCTTTGAGGTTCCAAATGTATATATATATATATATATATATATATATATATATATATATATATATATATATATATATATATATATATATATATATATACATATATACATATATTTATGTACTATATGTACTGTAAATGTATAATGTATTTATATTATTCACATGTGAATAATGCTGTATAATAGACTGTATTTATGTTATTCACATGTGAATCATGCTGTATAATAGACTGTATTTATGTTATTCACATGTGAATAATGCTGTATAATAGACTGTATTTATATTATTCACATGTGAATAATGCTGTATAATAGACTATTTATATTATTCACATGTGAATAATGTTGTATAATAGACTGTATTTATGTTATTCACATGTGAATAATGCTGTATAATAGACTGTATTTATGTTATTCACATGTGAATAATGCTGTATAATAGACTGTATTTATATTGTTCACATGTGAATAATGCTGTATAATAGACTGTATTTATGTTATTCACATGTGAATAATGCTGTATAATAGACTGTATTTATGTAATTCACATGATAGGCTCCAGCGCCCCCTGCGACCCCAAAAGGGAATAAGCGGTAGAAAATGAATGGATGGACATGTGAATAATGCCGTATAATAGACTGTATTTATGTTATTCACATGTGAATAATGCCGTATAATAGACTGTATTTATGTTATTCACATGTGAATAATGCTGTATAATAGACTGTATTTATATTATTCACATGTAAAAAATACCTAAGTGTTTATTGTCTATTGTGAGCGAACTGTGGTGCTGAATTTACCCCAGGGATCAATAAAGTATTCTATTCTATTCTATTTTATATTATCTGATACTTGTTTTTTGCTGTAATTTCCCTCTGGGATTAATAAAGTACTTCTGATTCTGATTTGGGATCTGACACCCGTAGTTAAAACTAAAAAGAACAAAAAGAGAGAGAAGAATACTGACCTCGGTGCCAGTGAGCTGCAAAGTACATGTGAAATATTCCTCATGCAGCCATTAGTGAAGGGATTAACGCCTCCACGAAACTTTCCTGTCACCTACAGTGGACGAGAGACAGAGTAATAAAAGACAACGACCATCAGAAAGTGTTTTCTTTTCACTCGTAGAAAAGCTGACTAAGACAATGACCTGTTCATTTGTGGTGCGACCCCGTGCCACAAGCACAATATGGAACCCGGTCAGGCCGGCGACTGGGACAAAAAACATACCAGCAACGCACATCACAACCATACTGGTGGGGGATGAGATTAAGGAAATGTACAAAAAAATACATGACAGAGATGCCAAAATAAAAAGTCTAAATAGGGGATAAAGGATACGTCACAATAGCGTGTGGCGTGTCGAGTTGCTGGCGATGGTGCAGCACGTAAACGAGCCCGAAGCCAAACACGTTGACAATGTGGGTGGTGAGGGACAGCAGGAAGAGGAAGAAGTAGCGGTAGTTGCGTCGACCGATGCAGTTGTTCACCCAGGGACAGTGGTGGTCGAAGTCCTGACAGAGCATAGCGTGTATTTATTAATAGCAACAAGTCCATGAACAGAATACCGTAACCACACCAAGGTGTGCTGGGTGTGGCAGAGAAGACATTACCTCCACACAGTTGTCACAGACCGAGCAGTGTGAGCAGCGCGGGGGTCTGTAGAAGCGACAGGTGGAGCACCACTTCATGCGCACCTGGATGCCTTTGATCTCCACCGTCTTGTAGAGAGGAGCGCGGAAATCATCCTCTTTATCCTCATCCTCCTCCGCTACGGGGTAAAAAATAATAATAATTAGAGCAAAAATAAACACACTATCACTTCAGAATGTCACAGTGCGTGTGGGAATTTTGACGCAAATTTGCTGTCAAACTTGGATCTGGAAATGATTATTCGCACGTTCATTTCATCTGCACTGCAAAAACTACAATCTAAGTAAGATGAAATATCTCAAATAAGGGTGATATTTGCTTATTTTCTGTCTGATAAGATCATTCTTCTCACTAAGCAGATTTTATGTTAGAGTGTTTTACTTGTTTTAAGTGTTTTGGTCCTAAATGATCTCAGTAAGATATTACAGCTTGTTGCTGAGATTTGATGACCTATATTGAGTAAAACATGCTTGAAACTAGAATATCAAGTGTTGCAAAGCTGTGTCATCAACACTCACAAGTGTAAAACTACTTTTTCAAAGTAATCATTTCTTATTTCAAGCATGAACAAAAAAATCATGACTTTGACACAATTGTGTCTCATAATTAAAACAGATGACAGCCAAATGGACTTTGCTGTTTTATTTTCAGTGATACAAGAGAAAACACGTACCGGTACTCATATAATAGTACAGTTGGTACAGTACAGTAAACTGACAGTTAATTTTTAAACATTTAACATGTGACATGTCTAACTATTTTGAACAGAAATAGTTCATGCACATTCAGATAAATTCTTCAAAATTACAATAAAAAAAAAATAAAAATAAAAAATAAAAATATATATATATATATATATATATATATATATATATATATATATATATATATATATATATATATATATATATATATATATATATACATATATGTGTGTGTGTGTGTACAGCTCCACTAATGGACATTGGAGTGTTACTTTCAAAGGCAAAATTAAAGTATTGCTAGAAACATAATTTTTTATGGGACTTTATTGTATTATATGTATAGTACATGTTCCAAAAGAAAAAAGGCATAAAACACCACCAGAATTAGAGATATTACGAGTCAAAGTGATGAAGCTTAGTGTTACGCTCATGACTTGGTGTAACTAAACATTACCCTATAAGATGAAGGCAATTGCATTTTATTGATATTTGAAATGTATTCAATGTTTATAAATTAATATTTAAATATACTACATGTAAAAAAGGGAATAAATATTCAAAATAAGATCATTAAATGAAATCTAGTTTGGTTACGCCATCATGAGCGCAACACAAGGTTGTAAAAGTTTCAACTACAATTCTAAATAAGATGTCAAAAGCAAACTGAAATCAAATACACACAGCTTAAAGATTGATCAATACCTATTTAAATTTAGTAATACATAAATATGATGATTTATCAAAATATAAAAGAAATATACCTGAACAGATTGATCCTGATGGTTAAACCAAAAAGTAACGCTATGAATCGCGTTTTTCCAAGTTTTTGGGGCATTTTTATGCTATTTCCAAGCATCTCCTTTTTATTATTTGGCCAAACTAATGCATATTATATATGCATGCCCTAGTAAACAAAAAAAAAGTCATATTTATTTTGATTGTTACATTTTGAAGTACATTTGTGCAGGTGGGTGCCAATGTACCCATTACCAGAGCTGTACACACACACATATATATATATATATATATATATATATATATATATATATATATATATATATATATATATATATATATATATATATATACATACACATACACATATATATATATATTTATATATAGTAAAGGAGTAAATATATATATATATATATATATATATATATATATATATATACACACACATATATATATATATATATATATATATATATATATACATATATATATATATTTACTCCTCGCGCACTAATTGACTGAAAGAGCACACACTTGGCGCGATGATGTCATGTTATGGATGGGAAAATGCCTTTTTAGACAATATTGAATGTGAGTGTGAATGTTGTCTGTATATTTGTGTTAGCCCTGCGATGAGCTGGCGACTTGTCCAGGGTGTATCCCGCCTTCCGCCCGATTGTAGCTGAGATAGGCTCCAGCGCCCCCCGCGACCCCGAAGGGAATAAGCGGTAGAAGATGGATGGATGATTTGCCTGAGCAGCTAGTAGACCCCAAGAGTAACAAGCGCTTGCCTTGTTGCCTTTTCATTAAGAACAATAAATTAGTTTTTAGTATAAGTTTGCTGGTTTCAAGAAATGTAATGCCGAGTGCATATCATTATGTCAAGATAATGGCACTAGCATTTACTTCATTTAAGAATATTTTTCAACATATTGAGAAAAAAGGTCTCATATTTTTTTTTTCTACCAAGAAAAGTGCACTTGTTATTAGTGAGAATATACTTATTTTAAGGTATTTTTGGGTTCATTGAGGTTAGCTAATTTGACTTGTTTTTCAGATAATTTTCCTTAGTTCAAGTAAAATACCCCTAATTTTTGTATTTTTTTCTGGTTTTTGAACACTGACTTTTTGCAGTGTGGTATTGACTATTGCAATTCTCTCTTCACTCTTTTCAACAAGTCAACGCAAAAGAGACTTCAGACGGTGCACCCAGACCAGCCCACATTACCCTCGTTTTATCCAGTCATCATTGGCTTCCAGTCAAATTCCGCATAGAGTTTAAGATTTTAGTCCTGACTTTCTGTGCGTAGCATGGTGGGGCCCTTCAGTACATCACTGACTTGTTATGCCCCTACTCTTCAGGGTCTTCAGGCCAGGGCCTTATAAAGATCCCCAAAACTAATTCTAAAACCCTGGCATTCCAGGCTATAGCTCCCAGACTCTGGAACAACTTGCACCAGTCCCTCCGTGATCTTGACTGTGTTGACAATTTTAAGAAACATTTGAAAACTTCTCTTTTTAGTAAAGCTTTTAGTTCATGCACCTTTTAACTATCATTTTAATCCACTCTGTATGATGTTGCTCCTGTTGTTTTAATTGAATTGTTGTTTTACTTCACCTTAGGGCTGCAACAACTAATCGATTAAAATTAATTATAAAAATAGTTGCCGATTAATTTAGTCATCGATTCGTTGGATCTATGCTATGCGCATGCGCAGAGGCTACTTTTTTTTATATAAACCTTTATTTATAAACTGCAACATTTACTAACAGCTGAGAAACAATAATCAAAATAAGTATGGTGCCAGTATGCTGTTTTTTGCAATAAAATACTGGAAAGGATAGAAATGTAGTTTGTCTCTTTTATCCGATTAGTAATCGATTAATCGAAGTAACAATCGATAGATTAATCGATTATCAAATTAGTTGTTAGTTGCAGCCCTACTTCACCGATGTTTTGTACAGCGTTTGTGATTCTATCTGTGAAAAGCGCTTTAGAAATAAAACTTACTTACTTACTCCCCTCAATAAACCACATCACCCCAGTGCATGCAGCACTCATGCATCCCCAAGACCGTCACACTACCACCACCATGCTTGACTGTATGTAAGATACAATTATCTATTTACTTGTGTTGCCATCTATTTAGACAACAATGGCTGCATAATTAGCCATTTCCGTGGATAAAAAAAAAATCTGTTTTACAAGCTGTACACTGACTACTCTAAGCTATATCCAAAATTAATTCATACAGCATTGTGTCTTGAGCAGACCTGGGCAAAATACGGCCCATTAAGATTTTCAATCCGGCCCACCGGACGTTCTGCATCATTTTTTTAGACCTTTAACATCAAAACTGTATTTGCCATTATGATGTGCAGTGTTGTTTTTAAATGACCGTAAGTCTTGAACTATAGAAAGTATTTCAATGGTCGAAATCTGCGCTTTTGAGTGTTATAGGAGTTATTACGGTAATCTAGGTCACAGCAGCTCAGACCAGGAACAAAGCAGAGTGGGCGGGGTTTGTTTTCAGTGCAGCCAGCCCCAAACGCATGTGTCAGGAACAGATGCGGAAGCAGATTTTTACAAAAAATGTCTGCATAAAAGTGATAATATATCACATTGTAGATGTTTATTACACGTTGCATTCATATTTTGATGTTTGTTACGTGGACGCATGTGAAAAAGTGCAATATATTTATCTGTACAGTAATCTATTTATTTATTTATTTATATATATTTATTTATTTTATATATATATATTTATATATTATTTATATAGATATATTTATTTATTTATATATGCACCTTATTGCTATTAGATTTTTACAAAAAATGTCTGCATAAAAGTGATAATATATCACATTGTAGATGTTTATTACACGTTGCATTCATATTTTGATGTTTGTTACGTGGACGCATGTGAAAAAGTGCAATATATTTATCTGTACAGTAATCTATTTATTTATTTATTTATATATATTTATTTATTTTATATATATATATTTATATATTATTTATATAGATATATTTATTTATTTATATATGCACCTTATTGCTTTTTTATCCTGCACTACCATGAGCTTATGTAACGAAATTTCGTTCTTATCTGTGCTGTGAAGTTCAAATTTGAATGACAATAAAAAGGAAGTCTAAGTCTATTTTTGTTGTGTTTTGCTTGATTGTAAAAGATACACAACTATGGAGGCGCTGGTCTGAGAAGTAAAAGATGTTCATATGTTGTTAATATTTAGTGTTTTATTGCTCATAGTTAATATTGTAAATCCCACTTTCTTTATTTTAATGTACATTTTGGGTGTCCCATTCAGTAAAAAACTGAAACATTCCATTCCGTTTTTTTGAGGTGGTCTGTCATAAGGTTTTTGGAACTGTATCGGACATTGTGACTTTTGGTATTAGTGTTCCAGAAAAAAAGGGACCCAAACACACATACTGTACAGCAGATTTTTACAGCTAAATGTGTATATATAATTTATACACACATACACATTGGCCCCCCCAGACACATTTTTTCTCTCAATGTGGCCCCCGAGTCAAAAATATTTGCCCACCTCTGGTCTTGAGAATGGTTGCTGAAATGTAAGTGCAGCGATATGATGAAACTTTATTCATCCTTAGTGCGTTTGCCCACAGGCCAATGAAGGTTCCAATAGCAGCAAAGACCATATGCAGTATTCAGCACAATAGCAATAGCAGCACAGCTCACAAAGTCATCAGCTAATAGATAACAATAGAATAATAAAGTATGAATTATTCATTTAGTTATTGCACAATGTCCATGTACCCATCTCCATCTGCCCTCCATGCCCATCTCTCCCTTCCACCTGGTGAGGCGTTATCTCATGGCACGGATCACAAAGGAGTTTTTGACGCAAGTTTTAAAGGGGAACATTATCACCAGACCTATGTAAGCGTCAATATATACCTTGATGTTGCAGAAAAAAGACCATATATTTTTTTTACCGATTTCCGAACTCTCAATGGGTGAATTTTGGCGAATTAAACGCCTTTCTAATATTCGCTCTCGGAGCGATGACGTCACATCGGGAAGCAATCCGCCCTTTTCTCAAACACCGAGTCAAATCAGCTCTGTTATTTTCCGTTTTTTCGACTGTTTTCCGTACCTTGGAGACATCATGCCTCGTCGGTGTGTTGTCGGAGGGTGTAACAACACGAACAGGGACGGATTCAAGTTGCACCAGTGGCCCAAAGATGCGAAAGTGGCAAGAAATTGGACGTTTGTTCCGCACACTTTACCGACGAAAGCTATGCTACGACAGAGATGGCAAGAATGTGTGGATATCCTGCGACACTCAAAGCAGATGCATTTCCAACCATAAAGTCAAAGAAATCTGCCGCCAGACCCCCATTGAATCTGCCGGAGTGTGTGAGCAATTCAGGGACAAAGGACCTCGGTAGCACGGCAAGCAATGGCGGCAGTTTGTTCCCGCAGACGAGCGAGCTAAACCCCATGGATGTCTTGGCTCACACCGTCCCTTAAACTGGACAGATCAGCTTTCAGGAAAAGAGCGCGGATGAGGGTATGTCTACAGAATATATTAATTGATGAAAATTGGGCTGTCTGCACTCTCAAAGTGCATGTTGTTGCCAAATGTATTTCATATGCTGTAAACCTAGTTCATAGTTGTTAGTTTCCTTTAATGCCAAACAAACACATACCAATCGTTGGTTAGAAGGCGATCGCCAAATTCGTCCTCGCTTTCTCCCGTGTCGCTGGCTGTCGTGTCGTTTTCGTCGGTTTCGCTTGCATACGGTTCAAACCGATATGGCTCAATAGCTTCAGTTTCGTTTTCGCTACCTGCCTCCACACTACAACCATCCGTTTCAATACATTCGTAATCTGTTGAATCGCTTAAGCCGCTGAAAACCGAGTCTGAATCCGAGCTAATGTCGCTATAGCTTGCTGTTCTTTCCGCCATGTTTGTTTGTGTTGGCATCACTGTGTGACGTCACAGGAAAATGGACGGGTGTTTATAACGATGGTTAAAATCAGGCACTTTGAAGCTTTTTTTTAGGGATATTGCGTGATGGGTATAATTTTGAAAAAAACTTCGAAAAATATAATAAGCCACTGGGAACTGATTTTTAATGGTTTTAACCATTCTGAAATTGTGATAATGTTCCCCTTTAAGTAGTCACTTTTGACAAATTAGGTAAATATTGGGGTAGCCTGACTAAAACATGGCTTTTTCTCACTAAACTAAACTATGACTAAAACTAAATTCAGGAAGTTAACATTTAGGTTGAAGTGCTTATGCACTTTTTTAAATGTTTTTTTTTTTACATATAAAGGGTGTGCAACAACCTTTAATGGAATAACTAGAGTGCTAAAAACAGCAGAGCGCTCCAGTAATTTTGACAAAATGAATAGCATAGACTCTTCTGTAGTGGATGCTGGTTCTCAGGAATATACTAAGTAATCGATGAAGAGGGAAGTCTGGACCCCCCCGGTTCTTAGCTTTCTGGAAATGTGGCCCCCAAAACAATTTAGTTGAATATCCCTGATGTACCCCACCTTGAAGTGGACCAGACTAAGAATGGGAGTATGGCACAGCGGTTTATACTATAGCAATGTGACTGTAAAGGTCACAACAAAGGCTGTTCCCACAATGTATTGCTTCTAGTGCAGCAACCTAAACAGTGGGCATTGGTACAGTACACTCGTGGTTACGTAACCTCATTTGCAAAACCGGGTTTACCTCGAGGGAAGATTCCAGGATCCATAAAGGTGGCCATGCAGAAGTTGGCCAGGGTGAAGAGGAAGATCACGGCCATGTAGATGGGAATGACGGAGGACAAATACTCAGACAGCCACGGGCATCTAAAAAATGGTCGAAAAAATACATTGTGACTAGGGTTGCAAAATTCCGGGAATATTCAAAGTTGGAAACTTTCCATGGGAATTCACGGAAATGAATGGCAATAAAGATTGAATGCAACATGCTGGATCTTGCAGCATGATTATTAGCTAAAACAACCTGATTTAATGCAAATTCATTCGATTTTCAACCCTTAACGGTGCATTCTTCCATCACATGCCCAGATAATTCCCAGCATGCTACACACTACAGCAGGGCTATTGAGGCCACACTAGTAATTGAGCCCAAGGACTGGTAAGTGTTGATGATATTACTGGGGTAAATATATTTGATGTATGGTATTTAAGTGTAATAGAGGTGTAATTGCTTGTTACTGTATGACTGTAGACTACTCCAGCAGACTAGCTGTTCCTGTACTTGTTCAATGATTTTGGGGCCAATATCTCTAGCTAGCTAGGTTTATGTACCACCACAGTCTCATACTGAACTGAAAATATTTCTCCGTTAGCTGTGGTGCTAATTTTCTCTATGTTAAATCCCATTAATTTATGCTAACAACGTTAGCGATCCGAATTGACCTTTTTTGTGATGTGTAAAGTTCAACTAGCAAATACTAAATGAAAAGGTGTAGTTTCCTCTGCCTTCTGTTCTGCTAGCCATTCTGTTGTCATACAAGAATGTAGCTTATAGTTTGATTTAGCATGCTGATTGACTGTTCATTTATTCATCTGGCCTATTTCTATTCATTTGTCCATCAGTCAAATATTTTTAAAGACTACTCCAATTGTTTAGCTGACTATTTAAATCTGTGTGTGGCATTGCATTAGTCTTCTACAAGAATAAATAAATAAATAAATACAAACAGAATAATTTCACCCCAACCATGAATTGATTAACGTGGACCCCGACTTAAACAAGTTGAAAAACTTATTCGGGTTAGGACTGCAACAACTAATCGATTAAATCGATTAAAATCAATTATAAAAATAGTTGGCGATTAATTTAGTCATTGATTCGTTGGAACTATGCTATGCACATGCGCGGAGGCTTTTTTAAATTTTTTTTAAAAATAAATCTTGATTTATAAACTGCAACATTTACAAACAGCTGAGAAACAATAATCAAAATAAGTACAAAAACAGTACAAAACAGCGCTGAGGCTACGTCTCATGAGGTGGAGGTAAGCTAGCCAATGATGTGTCATGTGCAGCTCACGTGACGACGTCGTCTCCTTTGCTGGAAATATTCGAAAAATGGCGCAGGAAAACAGTACGGATAGTTTAGCGGAAAAACATCTTGAGGTTATTGCTTCAATGGAGAAAAGTGTACGACCTAAGTCGTCAAAAGTGTGGGAACACTTTACTTTAAAGACTTCAAAGAAGACTGTTTTCTGCAAAATGGCACGGAAGTACAACATTGCTTCAGGAGCACCTGAAGAAGAAACATGTTGGAGCCATGGATGAAGGGAAGTACTCAGGGTACGTAACTTTTTAAGTCCATAGTGGCAACAGGCATTCAGGAGTTCAGCTTTTTTGTGAGTAACGTTAACGTTATGCCTTTGTTGCAACGCGGGGCTGATAATGTGTCTCCGGCACATTTGACTCCGTTTTGAGAGAGAAAACGCACGGTTACCAATTTCGAAATAAACGTATCGGACAGAAATATCTCAGGTTGGTTTCATAATGGATCAATGTAGCCGGGCCCGATAAAGCTATATATATATATATATATATATATATATATATATATATATATATATATATATATATATATATATATATATATATATATATATATTTATATTTATATATATATATATATATATATATATACAAAATATATTAGAGTGACGCTTTAGTATAACTAAACGTTATGAAGGTTCTGGAATATTTCATGCTATTTTTCAGAGGCAGCCTAAAATTAATCCTTTATTATTCACAACAGAAACATGTACAATATCTGATTCAGTTCTAATCTGATGAGTTACATTTAAGAGTTATTATTGCTGTATGCTGCACCCCCAATGTCCAGAACATGGTGCCAGTATGCTAGTTTTTTTCAATAAAATACTGGAAAGGATAGAAATGTAGTTTGTCTCTTTTATCCGATTATCAATTGATTAATCGAAGTAATAATCGACAGATTAATCGATAAGTTGATTGGCAACACTAAATTGGCCCTAGTGTGTGAATGTTGTCTGTCTATCTGTGTTGGCCCTGCGATGAGGTGGCGACTTGTCCAGGGTGTACACCGCCTTCTGCCCGATTGTAGCTGAGATAGGCTCCAGCGCCCCCCGCGACCCCGAAGGGAATAAGCGGTAGAAAATGGATGGATGGATGGATGGGGTGTTACCATTTAGTGGTCAATTGTACGGAATATGTACTGTCCTGTGCAATCTACTAATACAAGTTTCAATCAATCAATCAAAACCAATGTAGGCGGAAAGGCTGTGTACATTTTCAAATACAGTGCAAAAAGCTACGTCAAAAATGCCACGAAGATGCAGCAGCACATAGACAAGTGCCCAATAATATATCATTATTGTAATTCTCCATTAATTCCCATACCGTATTTTTCGGACTATAAGTCGCAGTTTTTTTCATAGTTTGGCCGTGGGTGCGACTTATACCGTATTTTCCGCACTATAAGGCGCACCTAAAAACCACAATTTTTCTCAAAAGCTGACAGTGCGCCTAATAACCCGGTGCGCTTTATTACGATTCATTTTCATAAAGTTTCGGTCTCGCAACTTCGGTAAACAGCCGCCATCTTTTTTCCCGGTAGAACAGGAAGCGCTTCTTCTTCTACGCAAGCAACCGCCAAGGAAAGCACCCGCCCCCATAGAACAGGAAGCGCTTCACCCGCCCCCATAGAAAAGGAAGCGCTTCACCCGCCCCCGGAAGAAGAAGAAAAAACGCGCGGATATCACCGTACGTTTCATTTCCTGTTTACATCTGTAAAGACCACAAAATGGCTCCTAATAAGCGATCCGGTTCATAAAAAGACGCAATCTCTCCATCCGCACACGGATTACTACCGTATTTCACAGCAACTGATATTCCTGTGAACCGCACTGTGGAACGGGAGCACGTACGGTGAATATTCGCACCACAGGGAATGAAGTCATCCTTCACTGTGGTTCTAGCTTGCCATGCTAACTTCCACTCATGGTGATATTCAAAAGGAAGACCTTGCCAAAAGAGACCTTTCCAGCCGGCGTCATCATAAAAGCTAACTCGAAGGGATGGATGGATGAAGAAAAGATGAGCGAGTGGTTAAGGGAAGTTTACGCGAAGAGGCCGGGTGGCTTTTTTCACACAGCTCCGAAGGCGAACACACCTTCACTAAGACGGGCAGACAGCCTCGGACGACATACGCCAACATTTGCCAGTGGATCGTAAATGCTTGGGCAGATATTTCGGTCACAACTGTGGTCCGAGCTTTCCGGAAGGCAGGATTCACAGAACAACAGCGACACTGACTCCCGATGACTTCTACGAGACGGAACCGGCCATTTTGGATCCCGTATTCGCCCAACTTTTCAATTCGGACACCGAAGACGAAGAATTCGAAGGATTTACGAATGAAGAATAACTTCAGAAGGTGAGCGCTATGTTTATTTTGTGTGTTGTGACATTAACGTTAAAGCAACATTATGTTGCTATTGTTCTACACCATTTTGAATTTTACTATGTTTGTGATTGCACATTTGCGTACATTTTGGGACAGAGTTGTTAGAACGCTGGTTTTCAATATATTATTAAAGTTTGACTGAACTATCTGACTGTTTTTTTGACATTCACTTTAGCGCAGCGTTTTTTTGACATTCACTTTAGCGCAGCGTAGGCGCGGCTTTTAGTCCGGGGCGGCTTATTGGTGGACAAAATTATGAAATATGTAATTCATAGAAGGTGCGGCTAATAATCCGGTGCGCCTTATAGTGCGGAAAATACGGTACTCAGGAGCGACTTATGTGTGAAATTATTAACACATTAGCGTAAAATATCAAATAATGTTATTGATCTCATTCACGTAAGAGACTAGACGTATAAGATTTCATGGGATTTAGCGACAGATTGTTTGGTAAACGTATAGCATATTCTATATGTTATAGTTATTTGAATGACTCTTACCATAATATGTTACGTTAACATACCAGTTGGTTATTTATGCCTCATATAACGTACACTTATTCAGCCTGTTGTTCACTATTCTTTATTTATTTTAAATTGCCTTTCAAATGTCTATTCTTGGTGTTGGCTTTTATCAAATAAATTTCCCCCAAAAATGCGACTTATACTCCAGTGCGACTTATATATGTTTTTTTCCTTCTTTATTATGCATTTTCGGCCGGTGCGACTTATACTCCGGAGCGACTTATACGCCGAAAAATATGGTATATTCCCATTAATTCCCGTGGACGGTGTCCAACTTTGAATAATCAAAAAATGGTCGATATTTCCAAACTTCCCGAGCTTAACTTCCCGTGGTAAATTTCCGGAAAGTTTCTTGGAAATTTACCGGAAACTTTCCACCCCTTTGCAACCCTAATTGTGACATAACGTCAAAAAAGCAGTTCTATCTCAAACGGAATGCAGACGTTAATGCAAATCATTCAGAATGTATACCGTATTTTTCGGATTATAAATCGCAGTTTTTTTCATAGTTTGGGGGGTGCGATTTATACTTCGGAGCGACTTATGTGTGAAATTATTAACACATTACCGTAAAATATCAAATAATATTATTTAGAAGCGACACAGAGGAAGAAGATTTCATGGGATTTAGCGATTAGGGGTGACAGACTGTTTGGTAAACGTATAGCATGTTCTATATGTTATAGTTATTTGAATGACTCTTACCATAATATGTTACGTTAACATACCAGTTGGTTATTTATGCCTCATATAACGTACACTTATTCAGCCAGTTGTTCCTTATTCTTTATTTATTTTAAATTGCCTTTCAAATGTATATTCTTGGTGTTGGCTTTTATCAAATAAATTTCCCCAAAAAATGCGACTTACACTCTAGTGCAGGGGTGTCAAACTCAAACACAGAGTGGGCCAAAATTTAATACTGAACAAAGCCGCGGGCCAAGGTTGAACAAATTAACCTTTAACGTACTCTACGAGCTATCGTCACGTCCGCTTTTCATCCATTCTAACATCATTCAGACCCAGTCACAAGATATGTGCGGCTTCTGTACGCACACACGGGCGAATGCAACGCATACTTCATCAACAACGATACAGGTTACACTGAGGGTGCCAGTATAAAAAACTTTAACACTGTTAGAAATACAAGCCATACTGTGAATCTACACCAAACAAGATAGACAAACACATTTCGGGAGAATATCCGCACCGTTACACAATGGCCTAGTGGTTAGAGTGTCCGCCCTGAGATCGGTAGGTTGTGGGTTCAAACCCCAGCCGAGTCATACCAAAGACTATAAAAATGGGACCCGTTACCTCCCTGCTTGGCACTCAGCATCAAGGGTTAGAATTAGGGGTTAAATCACCAAAAATGATTCCCGGGCGCGGCACCGCTGCTGCCCACACCTCCCAGGGGGTGATCAAGGGGATGGGTCAAATGCAGAGGACAAATTTCACCACACCTAGTGTGTGTGTGACAATCTTTGGTACTTTAACTTTAATAAACACAACAGAACAAATACCCAGAATCCTTTGCAGCACTAACTCTTCCGGGACGCTACAAAATACGCCCCCGCTACCACCAACCCCCCCCCCACACACACACACACACACACACACCTTGTAGCATCCCGGAAGAGTTAGTGCTGCAAAGGGTTCTGGTTTGGTGTGGATTCACAGTGTGGCGTATATTTCTAACAGTGTTAAAGTTTTTTATTCGGCTACCCTCAGTGTAACCTGTATCGCTGTTGATGCACATGTTATGTGACTTGGCTGGCTGGCAGGCTGGCTGGCTGGCCGGCTGGCGGATCGGCGGGCCAGCTTTAGTGTTAATTTGATATCGCCTCAAGGGCCAAGTGAAATTACACAGCGGGAGAAATTTGGCCCGCGGGCCGTAGTTTGACACCCATGCTCTAGTGCGACTGATATATGTTTTTTCCTTCTTTATTATGTATTTTTCGGCCGGTGCGACTTATACTCCGGAGCGACTTATAATCCGAAAAATACGGTAATAACAATGTGCACCACTTCATTTGTGAATATAGGGAAAACTCACGTGAAGCAGAAGAACAAGGAGGTGGATCCGACCAGGAAGGTGGTGGCCGCAGACACCGGGACATAGCGGCTGGGTCGGAAAGGGCGGGGAGGAGCAGAAACTTGGCCGCCCGCTCCTCCCCCAACACCTCCGGTGTTGGCGCACGGCATCAGAGACGGAATAAAGGGAGAAAGACCAAGCCAGGTGTCTACTGTCTACCTATTTTAAAAGCTCTTCTAGGGGGTCAAAATGACAAAAACTGTGTCTTTTTGGGAGAGGCCATTGCTATAATTTCAAAAATAAGCACTAGGCTAAGCAGCATATGAACGGAAACTGTTACTAACAATTTCCCAGCACTACAATACTTACTCAAATATATTTTTTTTATCTCACATAATACACTTTGACTTGCATAAATATAAAATGTTCTGTGCTGAATTATAATTTAAGCGTAAAAAAGCAGGGGTAGCAATATGATACAAAAATAAGTGTAGGAAATTCATAAATATTTTTGCATGGCTTCAATGGTATTGTTTGGTGCAAAAATGTTATTAGGTGCTATAACACTGCTGCACAAACTTGAGCAAGTTCTGCAAAACACTTAAAACTCAAATCAATTCGAATCGCTGTGCTTGAGTTCTGATTATCTGCTTTGCAGAAAAAAATAAATCGATCTCAACGTAAGGGAGCAGGGAAATTAAAGACTGGTGGTATAGAGCAGAAGCACATCGAGGAGAAACAGGCAGGGGATTGAGCACAGCAGCTGCTGATGACTTCTGTGATTGTCCCGAAGGGGCTTATTTAGGCACTGGGTGGGTGGAAGAAAGTGAGGATGGTTGATGGCTGCAAGCGGGACGCTTCCACACTTTTTGAAGCAGCTCAACAATGATTGTCTTTTTTTGTTTCTTTCTTCAAAATCAAAGAAAACTATGACGGTTTAAAAAAATAAGGCAGAACCTCGCCTGTGGACTTAAAAAACTCCAGCCAAGTCCATGTTAGATCCGTTCTTTCAGTTTGTGTGTTAATGTGGCAACAAAAAATCAAATAAAAAATCAACTCATTCCAAAAAGAAGCCATGTGCACGTCACTGCGGTGTCACTGCAGGCGGCCAAGCCCGGATGGAGAAACCTCTCCCACCTCCAGATTCTTTGCACGTAGACCTCCTCTCCCATTGTTTGGCTTTTAAACACAGACATCTGCAGGAGTCTGATGCATGGTAGTTTTTTTTGTTGTTTTTTTAACTTTTTTTTGTCCCTCCCGATTTGTATTTGTCCACTGCTTGTGATGTCAGATTGTAGGATGCCCCTGAAAAAAACAAATACAAATATCAGTTTAAATAGCAAGTGTCTATTTGCTGCCCTTATTCCTCCTTCAGTAGACTCCATCCATCCATCCATCCATTTTTCTACCGCTTATTCCCTTTGGGGTCGCGGGGGGCGCTGGAGCCTATCTCAGCTACAATCGGGCGGAAGGCGGGGTACACCCTGGACAAGTCGCCACCTCATCGCAGGGCCAACACAGATAGACAGACAACATTCACACTCACATCCACACACTAGGGCCAATTTAGTGTTGCCAATCAACTTATCCCCAGGTGCATGTCTTTGGAAGTGGGAGGAAGCCGGAGTACCCGGAGGGAACCCACGCAGTCACGGGGAGGACATGCAAACTCCACACAGAAAGATCCCGAGCCCGGGATTGAACCCAAGACTACTCAGGACCTTCGTATTGTGAGGCAGATGCACTAACCCCTCTGCCACCGTGAAGCCCCTTCAGTAGACTCGTCTTCTAAAAATTAAATACCCAATCCACAAAAGTGACCAGTAAGGGTGTAACGGTACACAAAAATGTAGCTTAATTTTAGCTTAAAAACATTACAACGCTTAAAAACAAACACATACCAATCGTTGGTTAGAAGGCGATCGCCGAATTCGTCCTCGCTTTCTCCCGTGTCGCTGGCTGTCGTGTCGTTTTCGTCGGTTTCGCTTGCATACGGTTCAAACCGATATGGCTCAATAGCTTCAGTTTCTTCTTCAATTTCGCTTAAGCCGCTGAAATCCGAGTCTGAATCCGAGCTAATGTCGCTACCTTGCTGTTCTATCCGCCATGTTTGTTTGTATTGGCATCACTGTGTGACGTCACAGGAAAATGGACGGGTGTATATAACGATGGTTAAAATCAGGCACTTTGAAGCTTTTTTTTAGGGATATTGCGTGATGGGTAAAATTTTGAAAAAAACTTCGAAAAATAAAATAAGCCACTGGGAACTGATTTTTAATGGTTTTAACCCTTCTGAAATTGTGAAAATGTTCCCCTTTAACACTATATTATTATTTATACACCTATAGTGATCACAGAGACAGGTTGTTTTTGTGTTACTGTATATATTAGTTTTTCTGAAAAATCCCACTTAATATACTTTGGGTAACAACAGTCAATATTTATTTATTTTATTTTATTTTTTTAGGGGGTTAACAGTCAATATTTACTTATTTATTAGATTACATTTTTTTTTAATAAAATAAAAGTGAGCTTTTGTTAAAGGGGAACATTATCACCAGACCTATGTAAGCGTCAATATATACCTTGATGTTGCAGAAAAAAGACCATATATTTTTTTAACCGATTTCCGAACTCTAAATGGGTGAATTTTGGCGAATTAAACGCCTTTCTAATATTCGCTCTCGGAGCGATGACGTCACAACGTGGCGTCACATCGGGAAGCAATCCGCCATTTTCTTAAACATCGAGTCAAATCAGCTCTGTTATTTTCCGTTTTTTCGACTGTTTTCCGTACCTTGGAGACATCATGCCTCGTCGGTGTGTTGTCGGAGGGTGTAACAACACGAACAGGGACGGATTCAAGTTGCACCAGTGGCCTAAAGATGCAAAAGTGGCAAGAAATTGGAGGTTTGTTCCGCACACTTTACCGACGAACGCTATGCTACGACAGAGATGGCAAGAATGTGTGGATATCCTGCGACACTCAAAGCAGATGCATTTCCAACGATAAAGTCAAAGAAATCTGCCGCCAGACCCCCATTGAATCTGCCGGAGTGTGTGAGCAATTCAGGGACAAAGGACCTCGCTAGCACGGCAAGCAATGGCGGCAGTTTGTTCCTGCAGAGGAGCGAGCTAAACCCCCTGGATTTCTTGGCTCACACCGTCCCTTATGCCACCGAAGATGATCAAGAGAAGAATATCGACCCTAGCTTCCCTGGCCTGCTGACATCAACTCCAAAACTGGACAGATCATTTTTCAGGAAAAGAGCGCGGATGATGGTATGTCTACAGAATATATTAATTGATGAAAATTGGGCTGTCTGCACTCTCAAAGTGCATGTTGTTCTTATCAAACATCATCCCCAGGTAGGTGACCTCATCTTTCCTGGTGATAACAATGTCATCCACGTTAAAAGGGAACATTATCACAATTTCAGAATGGTTAAAACCATTAAAAATCAGTTCCCAGTGGCTTATTATATTTTTCAAAGTTTTTTTCAAAATTTTACCCATCACGCAATATCCCTAAAAAAAGCTTTAAAGTGCCTGATTTTAACCATCGTTATATACACCCGTCCATTTTCCTGTGACGTCACACAGTGATGCCAATACAAACAAACATGGCGGAAAGAACAGCAAGCTATAGCGACATTAGCTCGGATTCAGACTCGGATTTCAGCGGCTTAAGCGATTCAACAGATTACGAATGTATTGAAACGGATGGTTGTAGTGTGGAGGCAGGTAGCGAAAACGAAATTGAAGAAGAAACTGAAGCTATTGAGCCACATCGGTTTGAACCGTATGCAAGCAAAACCGACAAAAACAACACGACAGCCAGCGACACGGGAGAAAGCGAGGACAAATTCGGCGATCGCCTTCTAACCAACGATTGGTATGTGTTTGTTTGGCATTAAAGGAAACTAACAACTATGAACTACCGTATTTTCCGCACCATTAGCCGCACCTAAAAACCACAAATTTACTCAAAAGCTGACAGTGCGGCTTTTAACCCGGTGCGCTTTATATATGGATAAATATTAAGATTCATTTTCATAAAGTTTCGTTCTCGCAACTTCGGTAAACAGCCGCCATCTTTTTTCCCGGTAGAGCAGGAAGCGCTTCTTCTTCTACGCAAGCAACCGCCAAGGTAAGCACCCGCCCCCATAGAACAGGAAGCGCTTCTTCTTGTACTGTAAGCAACCACCCGCCCCCGGAAGAAGAAGAAGCGCGCGGTGCATGCTGGGATATGTGACGTTTCATTTCCATTTGTGTGTTTATGTAAAGACCCCAAAATGGCTCCTATTAAGTGTGTTGTCTGTCTAATTATAAATAATGCAGACGAGGCGTGTTAACTGAGTTCTCAACGTTTACTCACAGCGTGCTCATAACCACATTCTAACTGCCAGCATACAACGCTTCTCAGGGCTACCGCGCATGCTCGTAACTATCGTTGCATGCTGGGTAGTGTAGTTGTTATATTTGCTAGCTCATAACATCACATTGAGAGACACGCTTACGCGCTTAATTCAATACTCGCCGTCATTCCGGGTGGATTGACAAAAGACCTCCAGCCGCTAGATATTGGTGTCAACAGGGCATTCGAAGCTAGACTGCTAACTGCGTGGGAACAATGGATGACAGAAGGCGAACACACATTCACTAAGACAGGGAGGCAGCGCCAGACGACGCCAACATCTGCCAGTGGATCGTAAATGCCTGGGCAGATATTTCGGTCACAACTGTGGTCCGAGCTTTCCGGAAGGCAGGATTCACAGAACTGCTGGATAACAGTGACACTGACTCCGATGACTTCGACGAGACGGAACCGGCCATTTTGGATCTCACATTTGCCCAACTTTTCACTTCGGACACCGAAGACTAAGGATTTACGAATGAAGAATAACTTCAGAAAGTGAGCGCTATGTTTATTTTGTGTGTTGTGACATTAACGTTCGAGCAACATTATGTTGCTATTGCTCTGCACTATTTTGAATTTTACTATGTTTGTGATTGCACATTTGGGTACATTTTGGGAGTGAACAGAGTTGTTAGAACGCTGGTTTTTAATATATTATTAAAGTTTGACTGACCTATCTGACTGTTTTTTTGACATTCCCTTTAGTGCAGCGTAGGCGCGGCTTATAGTCCGGGGCGGCTTATTGGTGGACAAAGTTATGAAATATGCCATTCATTGAAGGTGCGGCTAATAATCCGGTGCGCCTTATAGTGCGGAAAATACGGTAGGTTATATACACCCGTCCATTTTCCTGTGACGTCACATAGTGATGCCAATACAAACAAACATGGCGGATAGAACAGCAAGGTAGCGATATTAGCTCGGATTCAGACTCGGATTTCAGCGGCTTAAGCGAAATTGAAGAAGAAACTGAAGCTATTGAGCCATATCGGTTTGAACCGTATGCAAGCGAAACCGACGAAAACGACACGGGAGAAAGCGAGGACGAATTCAGCGATCGCCTTCTAACCAACGATTGGTATGTGTTTGTTTGGCATTAAAGGAAACTAACAACTATGAACTAGGTTTACAGCATATGAAATACATTTGGCAACAACATGCACTTTGAGAGTGCAGACAGCCCAATTTTCATCAATTAATATATCCTGTAGACATACCCTCATCCGCGCTCTTTTCCTGAAAGCTGATCTGTCCAGTTTAAGGGACGGTGTGAGCCAAGACATCCAGGGGGTTTAGCTCGCTCGTCTGCGGGAACAAACTGCCACCATTGCTTGCCGTGCTACCGAGGTCCTTTGTCCCTGAATTGCTCACACACTCCGGCAGATTCAATGGGGGTCTGGCGGCAGATTTCTTTGACTTTATCGTTGGAAATGCATCTGCTTTGAGTGTCGCAGGATATCCACACATTCTTGCCATCTCTGTCGTAGCATAGCTTTCGTCGGTAAAGTGTGCGGAACAAACGTTCAATTTATTGCCACTTTCGCATCTTTGGGCCACTGGTGCAACTTGAATCCGTCCCTGTTCGTGTTGTTACACCCTCCGACAACACACCGATGAGGCATGATGTCTCCAAGGTACGGAAAACAGTCGAAAAAACGGAAAATAACAGAGCTGATTTGACTCGGTGTTTGAGAAAATGGCGGATTGCTTCCCATTGTGACGTCATCGCTCCGAGAGCGAATATTAGAAAGGCGTTTAATTCGCCAAAATTCACCCATTTAGAGTTCGGAAATCGGTTAAAAATATATATGGTCTTTTTTCTGCAACATCAAGGTATATATTGACGCTTACATAGGTCTGGTGATAATGTTCCCCTTTAATATACTTTGGGTAACAACAGTCAATATTTATTTATTTTATTTTATTTTTTAGGGGGGTAACAGTCAATATTTATTTATTTATTAGATTCTGTTCATAACTTTTATGGACAGAATTTCTAGGCGCAGTCAAGGCGTTGAGGGGATCTGGTTTGGTGGCTGCAGGATTAGGTCTCTGCTTTTTGCAGATGATGTGGACCTGATGGCTTCATCTGGCCAGGATCTTCAGCTCTCACTGGATCGGTTCGCAGCCGAGTGTGAAGCGACTGGGATGGGAATCAGCACCTCCAAGTCCGAGTCCATGGTTCTCGCCCGGAAAAGGGTGGAGTGCCATCTCCGGGTTGGGGAGGAGATCTTGCCCCAAGTGGAGGAGTTCAAGTACCTCGGAGTCTTGTTCACGAGTGAGGGAAGAGTGGATGGTGAGATCGACAGGCGGATCGGTGCGGCGTCTTCAGTAATGCGGATGCTGTATCGATCCGTTGTGGTGAAGAAGGAGCTGAGCCGGAAGGCAAAGCTCTCAATTTACCGGTCGATCTACGTTCCCATCCTCACCTATGGTCATGAGCTTTGGGTTATGACCGAAAGGACAAGATCACGGGTACAAGCGGCCGAAATGAGTTTCCTCCGCCGGGTGGCGGGGCTCTCCCTTAGAGATAGGGTGAGAAGCTCTGCCATCCGGGGGGAGCTCAAAGTAAAGCCGCTGCTCCTCCACATCGAGAGGAGCCAGATGAGGTGGTTCGGGCATCTGGTCAGGATGCCACCCGAACGCCTACCTAGGGAGGTGTTTAGGACACGTCCGACCGGTAGGAGGCCGCGGGGAAGACCCAGGACACGTTGGGAAGACTACAGGTAAAAGCCAGTAAATTAGAATATTTTGAAAAACTTGATTTATTTCAGTAATTGCATTCAAAAGGTGTAACTTGTACATTATATTTATTAATTGCACACAGACTGATGCATTCAAATGTTTATTTCATTTAATTTTGATGATTTGAAGTGGCAACAAATGAAAATCCAAAATTCCGTGTGTCACAAAATTAGAATATTACTTAAGGCTAATACAAAAAAGGGATTTTTAGAAATGTTGGCCAACTGAAAAGTATGAAAATGAAAAATATGAGCATGTACAATACTCGATACTTGGTTGGAGCTCCTTTTGCCTCAATTACTGCGTTAATGCGGCGTGGCATGGAGTCGATGAGTTTCTGGCACTGCTCAGGTGTTATGAGAGCCCAGGTTGCTCTGATAGTGGCCTTCAACTCTTCTGCGTTTTTGGGTCTGGCATTCTGCATCTTCCTTTTCAGGGGAGTTGGCGGGCCAATTTAGAACAGAAATACCATGGTCCGTAAACCAGGCACGGGTAGATTTTGCGCTGTGTGCAGGCGCCAAGTCCTGTTGGAACTTGAAATCTCCATCTCCATAGAGCAGGTCAGCAGCAGGAAGCATGAAGTGCTCTAAAACTTGCTGGTAGACGGCTGCGTTGACCCTGGATCTCAGGAAACAGAGTGGACCGACACTAGCAGATGACATGGCACCCCAAACCATCACCCAACCATGCAAATTTTGCATTTCCTTTGGAAATCGAGGTCCCAGAGTCTGAAGGAAGACAGGAGAGGCACAGGATCCACGTTGCCTGAAGTCTAGTGTAAAGTTTCCACCATCAGTGATGGTTTGGGGTGCCATGTCATCTGCTGGTGTCGGTCCACTCTGTTTCCTGAGATCCAGGGTCAACGCAGCCGTCTACCAGCAAGTTTTAGAGCACTTCATGCTTCCTGCTGCTGACCTGCTCTATGGAGATGGAGATTTCAAGTTCCAACAGGACTTGGCGCCTGCACACAGCGCAAAATCTACCCGTGCCTGGTTTACGGACCATGGTATTTCTGTTCTAAATTGGCCCGCCAACTCCCCTGAAAAGGAAGATGCAGAATGCCAGACCCAAAAACGCAGAAGAGTTGAAGGCCACTATCAGAGCAACCTGGGCTCTCATAACACCTGAGCAGTGCCAGAAACTCATCGACTCCATGCCACGCCGCATTAACGCAGTAATTGAGGCAAAAGGAGTTCCAACCAAGTATTGAGTATTGTACATGCTCATATTTTTCATTTTCATACTTTTCAGTTGGCCAACATTTCTAAAAATCCCTTTTTTGTATTAGCCTTAAGTAATATTCTAATTTTGTGACACACGGAATTTTGGATTTTCATTTGTTGCCACTTCAAATCATCAAAATTAAATGAAATAAACATTTGAATGCATCAGTCTGTGTGCAATGAATAAATATAATGTACAAGTTACACCTTTTGAATGCAATTACTGAAATAAATCAAGTTTTTCAAAATATTCTAATTTACTGGCTTTTACCTGTATGTCTCCCGGCTGGCCTGGGAACGCCTCGGGGTCCCACAGGAAGAGCTGGACGAAGTGGCTGGGGAGAGAGAAGTCTGGGCATCCCTGCTTAGGCTGCTGCCCCCGCGACCCGACCTCGGATAAGCGGAAGCAGATGGATGCATGGATGGATAGATAAAATTTTGTTCTTATATAATAAAAGTGAGCTTTTGTTAAACCAAATATTGTATGTTTTTTTTCTCCTTATACAACAACCTATCTGGACTCGATAAGAGAATTGATAAGGAATCGGTTCGATAAGAGGATTCGATAATAGGCTCGAACTCGATCATTTCTTATCAAACATCATCCCCAGGTAGGTGACCTCATCTTTCCTGGTGATAACAATGTCACCCACGTTAATAGTGAAGTCATGGATTGATTGATATCTAGATTTGACATAATACGTGACAGAACTTAAACAAAACTTGTCGGTGCGGTGCGAACCCGCTGAAAACGGATCCGGATGGAGCGTCGTAATCTGATCGTGAGGACACGCCCCTTTTGCAAAGCAGCAAGTCGCGTCGCGACAAGCCACTCTTGACACGCGTGGGCATCATCTCGCCACTATAATGGATGTTAATCCCCCAAAATGTCACCGTCGCCCCATCATGTTACCTAACAATTCACAAGCTCGGGGGGCTAACGGCTAGGCGACTAAAGTGCCTCGTAGGCGTGTTTTGACGCCTAATGGTGTCAAAAAAAAGGTGCCTTTCGTGGCGTGTGTGTGTATGTGTGTGTGTGTGTGTGTGTGTGTGTGTGTGCGCCATGTTGTGGTACATTAGACCTGGCATTAACACCAGGCCATCATCAAGCAGTGTCATCAACATTCATGCTTTAATCGACATTTAACCCCCGTAGGAATAAAGGAATGTGTTTAAAAAAAAAAAAAGGCTCAATTATTAGTCGCCTTCTCTCCCAAAGTTAGTGTCGAGCAGCTAACGGGAGTTAGCATGGAAACCTTCCACATTCTCCATTACGCCGCCTTCACCCGCTGTCGTTACGCCTAAATACACGCAGCGAATTCTAGGCAAACGGGGGGGGGAGGAAGCCACACGTACCTGAAATATCCTTCCCCCGTTGGGTTGGTTTGAGTGTTGGGGTGTGAGCACTTTCGGTCTCCGCCTCAGTTAGCCGCTAGCACGCCGCGTAGCTCGCCTAGGCCGACATCGGAATCCCGGAAAAGGTCCATTGTGTGGTCGTCCTCCCAGGTGGGGCGGGGAGCCAATCAGAGCAAGGAGGGGCGTGGCCTAGAGGACAACTCATAACAGGATA
The DNA here is from genome assembly GCF_033978685.3 of Nerophis lumbriciformis. Taxonomy (NCBI): domain Eukaryota; kingdom Metazoa; phylum Chordata; class Actinopteri; order Syngnathiformes; family Syngnathidae; genus Nerophis; species Nerophis lumbriciformis. The sequence goes on along the minus strand of NC_084583.2, from coordinate 15,272,795 downwards.
TAGATAGGGAACTATAAGAAATCAACTTAATTACATCACAAATGACTGAGTTTTAGTGTAATTAAATAACATACAGACTACACAAAGTTAAATTAAAGTATATTAATACCTGCCTTATCCTTTCCATCCTTACACTTGAGCTACTGTGTGGAACAATTTCCCTTGTGGATCATTAAAGTTAGTCTAAGTCTATCAATATACTTTAATTTAACTGTGTGTATGTTATTTTATTACACTAAAAATCAGTCATTTGTGAGGTAATTAATGCCAATTTTTTGGCATTTTCAGTGTATTTTATACCTGCATTGTCCTTTCCAGCCTTACACTTTCTATCCTTTGTAACTTAGCTACTGTGTGGAACAATTTCACTTGTCGATCATTAAAGTTTGTCTAAGTCTAAGTCTATCAATATACTTTAATTTAACTTTGTGAAGTCTGTATGTTATTTAATTACACTAAAAGTCAGTCATTTGTGAGGTAATTAATGGCAAAAGAAAATTGGCATTTTATACTTGCATTTTCCTAACATCCTTACACTTTCCATCCTTTGTTTCACACAGTAGTTGAAGTACTTTAACATTAACTACTGTGTTTTGGCATTTTTAGTCTATTTTATACCTGCAGTATCCTTTCCATCCTTACACTTTCCATCCTTTGTATGCTTTGTTCCACACAGTAGTTGAAGTACTTTAACATTAACTACTGTGTTTTGGCATTTTTAGTCTATTGTATACCTGCAGTATCCTTTCCATCCTTTGTATGCTTTGTTCCACACAGTAAATAAAGTACTTTAGCTTTAACTACTGTGTTTTGGCATTTTTAGTCTATTTTATACCTGCATTATCCTTTCCAACCTTACACTTTCCATCCTTTGTAACTGGGCTACTGTGTGGAACAATTTCCCTTGTGGATCATTAAAGTTAGTCTAAGTCTAAGTCTATCAATATACTTTAATTTAACTTTGTGTAGTCTGTATGTTATTTAATTACACTAAAAGTCAGTCATTTGTGAGGTAATTAATGGCAAAAAATTGTTGGCATTTTATACCTGCATTGTCCTTTCCATCCTTTGTATGTTTTGTTCCACACAGTAGTTGAAGTACTTTAACATTAACTACTGTGTTTTGGCATTTTTTGTCTATTTTATAACTGCATTGTCCTTTCCATCCTTACACTTTCCATCCTTTGTATGTTTTCTTTCACACAGTAGTTGAAGTACTTTAACATTAACTACTGTGTTTTGGCATTTTTAGTCTATTGTATACCTGCAGTATCCTTTCCATCCTTTGTATGCTTTGTTCCACACAGTAAATAAAGTACTTGGGCTACTGTGTGGAACAATTTCCCTTGTGGATCATTAAAGTTAGTCTAAGTCTAAGTCTATCAATATACTTTAATTTAACTTTGTGTAGTGTGTATGTTATTTAATTACACTAAAAGTCAGTCATTTGTGAGGTAATTAATGGCAATTTTTTTTGGCATTTTATACCTGCATTGTTCTTTCCATCCTTACACTTTCCATCCTTTGTATGTTTTGTTCCACACAGTAGTTGAAGTACTTTAACATTAACTACTGTGTTTTGGCATTTTTAGTCTATTTTATACCTGCATTATCCTTTCCATCCTTACACTTTCCATCCTTTGTAACTGAGCTACTGTGCGGAACAATTTCACTTGTGGATCATTAAAGTTTGTCTAAGTCTAAGTCTATCAATATACTTTAATTTAACTTTGTGTAAATGGATGGATGGGATAGTCTGTATGTTATTTAATTACACTAAAAGTCAGTCATTTGTGAGGTAATTAATGGCAATTTTTTTTGGCATTTTATACCTGCATTGTTCTTTCCATCCTTACACTTTCCATCCTTTGTATGTTTTGTTCCACACAGTAGTTGAAGTACTTTAACATTAACTACTGTGTTTTGGCATTTTTAGTCTATTTTATACCTGCAGTATCCTTTCCATCCTTATACTTTCCATCCTTTGTATGCTTTGTTCCACACAGTAGTTAAAGTACTTTAGCTATAACTACTGTGTTTTGGCATTTTTAGTCTATTTTATACCTGCATTATCCTTTCCATCCTTACACTTTCCATCCTTTGTAACTGAGCTACTGTGTGGAACAATTTCCCTTGTGGATCATTAAAGTTTGTCTAAGTCTAAGACTATCAATATACTTTAATTTAACTTTGTGTAGTCTGTATGTTATTTAACTACACTAAAAGTCAGTCATTTGTGAGGTAATTAATGGCAAAAAAAATTTTGGCATTTTATACCTGCATTGTCCTTTCCATCCTTTGTATGTTTTGTTCCACACAGTAGTTGAAGTACTTTAACATTAACTACTGTGTTTTGGCATTTTTAGTCTATTTTCTACCTGCAGTCTCCTTTCCATCCTTACACTTTCCATCCTGTGTATGCTTTGTTCCACACAGTAGTTAAAGTACTTTAGCTTTAACTACTGTGTTTTTGGCAATTTTAGTCTATTTTATACCTGCATTGTCCTTTCCATCCTTACACTTTCCACCCTTCCTAACTGAGCTACTATAGTTAAAGTTAAAGTACTTTAATTACTGTGGGTAACAAAACATACAAAGGCTGGAAAGTGTAAGGATGGAAAGGATAATGCAGGTATAAAATAGACTAAAAATGCCAAAACACAGTAGTTAAAGTTAAAGTACTTTAACTACTGTTGGGAACAAAACATACAAAGGCTGGAAAGTGTAAGGATGGAAAGGATAATGCAGGTATAAAATAGACTAAAAATGCCAAAACACAGTAGTTAAAGTACTTTAACTACTGTGTGGAACAAAACATACAAAGGATGAAAAGTGTAAGGATGGAAAGGATAATGCAGGTATAAAATAGACTAAAAATGCCAAAACACAGTAGTTAAAGTTAAAGTACTTTAACTACTGTGGGGAACAAAACATACAAAGGCTGGAAAGTGTAAGGATGGAAAGGATAATGCAGGTATAAAATAGACTAAAAATGCCAAAACACAGTAGTTAGAGTTAAAGTAGTTTAACTACTGTGGGGAACAAAACATACAAAGGATGGAAAGTGTAAGGATGAAAAGGACAATGCAGGTATAAAATAGACTAAAAATGCCAAAAAATTGCCATTAATTACCTCACAAATGACAGAATTTTAGTGTAATTAAATAACATACAGATTACACAAAGTTAAATTAAAGTATATTGATAGACTTACACTTAAACTTACTTTAATGATCTACAAGGGAAATTGTTCCACACAGTAGCTCAGTTACAAAGGATGGAAAGTGTAAGGATGGAAAGGACAATGCAGGTATAAAATAAGACTAAAAATGCCAAAAAATTGCCATTAATTACCTCATAAATGACTGACTTTTAGTGTAATTAAATAACATACAGACTACACAAAGTTAAATTAAAGTATATTGATAGACTTAGACAAACTTTAATGATCCACAAGGGAAATTGTTTCACATAGTAGCTCAGTTACTTGCTTTTTCTGTAAACCCCCTCCCCAAAAAAAACAGTGGTACTGTATTTCCATTTACCGTAAAATGTTGTTAAAAAAAATAAAAATAAAATAAAATAAAAAAATCACTATTTTACAGTAACGTTTTGTAAATGTTACGTTTTTACTGTAAAATCGACAGCTTACTTCAAACAATTTATGGAATTAATAATGAAATCCAGAGGCAAATTCATGCATTATTCGGCCCAATGAAAAGGAGTTTGACATCCCTGTACGAGATGAAACATGATGATGAAAACTCAAGTATGTAAAATAAAACCTGCAGAGTGAGATGTCAGGTGTTGACTAAACAAACAAATGAGCTCTGCGGAAATTGATGTGCTCGCTTGTTGCCTTCGCTCGTGTGTATTTTCCAACATTTGATGGTCAAAGACTGCGGTGTCAGGTTTGCAAATGTATTTAATCATGCATCTAGCCCGGTGTTTTTCAACCACTGTGCCGCGGCACACTATACAGTCTGGTGTGCCGTGGGAGATTATCTAATTTCACCTATTTGGGTTAAAAATATTGTTTGCAAAGAAGTAATTTTAGTCTGCAAATGATGTGTTGTTGTTGAGTGTCTGTGCTGTCTAGAGCTCGGCAGAGTAACCGTGTAATACTCTTCCATATCAGTAGGTGGCAGCAGGTAGCTAATTGCTTTGTAGATGTCGGAAACAGCGGGAGGCAGGGTGCAGGTAAAAAGGTATCTTAATGATTAAACCAAAAATAAACAAAAGGTGAGTGCCCCTAAGAAAAGGCATTGAAGCTTAGGGAAGGCTATGCAGAACCAAACTAAAACTGAACTGGCTACAAAGTAAACAAAAACAGAATGCTGGACGACAGCAAAGACTTACTGTGGAGCAAAGACGGCGTCCACAAAGTACATCCGAACATGACATGACAATCAACAATGTCCCACAAAGAATGATAAAAACAACTGAAATATTGTTGATTGCTAAAACAAAGTAAATGCGGGAAATATCGCTCAAACCGCTACAGGAAAATACCAAAAACAAGCCACCAAATTAGGAGCGCGAGACAAGAACCAAAACACTACACACAGGAAAACGTCAAAAACCTCAAAATAAGTCAGGGTGTGATGTGATATGTGGTGACAGTACACCTACTTTGAGACAAGAGCTATATTGATGCATGCTTTAAAGCAGGGGTCTCAAACTCAATTTACCTGGGGGCCACTGGATGCAGAAACTGGGTAAGGCTGGGCCGCAAGAAAATATTTCTTAAAAAAGTATAACATGCACTTTTTAATGAATTCACCTTCTTTGAATGGCTATCCCGCCCTAGCAACATACTTGGGTTGGGGTGTGGGGGGGTTGGTGGTAGCGGGGGGTGTATATTGTAGCCTGGAAGAGTTAGTACTACAAGGGGTTCTGGGTATTTGTTCTGTTGTGTTACGGTGCGGATGTTCTCCCGAAATGTGTTTGTCATTCTTGTTTGGTGTGGGTTCACAGTGTGGCGCATATTTGTAACAGTGTTAAAGTTCTTTATACGGCCACCCTCAGTGTGACCTGTATGGCTGTTGATCAAGTATGCCTTGCAGTCACTTACGTGTGTGTACAGAAGCCAAATACAACATGTGACTGGGCTGGCACGCTGTTTGTACAGGTTGTAGAGGGCGCTAAAATTGTTGTTTGGGTGAAAATCGGCAGACATTCGAGAGACGAAATTCGGGAGTCTCCCGGGAGGGTTGGCAAGTATGACGCTGTCAAGCGCCATTCCTATAAAACTCGCGGGCCGTACTAACATTACATTTTTATAATAAGGTGCGGGCATACTTGCCAACCTTGAGACCTCCAATTTCGGGAGGTGGGGGGTGGGTGCGGGGGGCGTGGTTGGGGGCGTGGTTAAGAGGGGAGGAGTATATTTACAGCTAGAATTCACCAAGTCAAGTATTTCATATATATATATATATATATACAGTCAAGAAAATAAGTATTTGAGCACCCTGCTATTTTGCAAGTTCTCCCACTTAGAAATCATAGAGGGGTCTGAAATTTTCATGGTAGGTGCATGTCCACTGTATCACAGATAACCTAAAAAGAAAAATCCGGAAATCACAATCTATGATTTTTTAACAATTTATTTGTGTGATACAGCTGAAAATAAGTATTTGAACACCAAGATTAATAATTGGTAGAGTAGCCTTTGTTTGCAATTACAGAGGTCAAACGTTTCCTGTAGTTCTTCACCAGGTTTGCACAGACTGCAGGAGGGATTTTGGCCCACTCCTCCACACAGATCTTCTCTAGATCAGTCAGGTTTCTGGGCTGTCGCTGAGTAACACAGACTTTCAGCTCCCTCCAAAGATTTTCAATTGGATTTAGGTCTGGAGACTGGCTAGGCCACTCCAGAACCTTGATATGGTTCTTACGAAGCCACTTCTTGGTTTTCCTGGCTGTGTGCTTTGGGTCATTGTCATGTTGGAAGATCCAGCCACAACTCATCTTCAATGATTTGACTGAGGGAAGGAGGTTTTTGGCCAAAATCTCACAATACATGGCTGCAGTCATCCTCTCCTTAATACAGTACAGTCGTCCTGTCCCACGAGCAGAAAAACACCCCCAAAGCATGATGCTACCACCCCCATGCTTCACAGTAGGGATGGTGTTCTTGGGATGGTACGCATCATTCTTCTTCCTCCAAACACGCATAGTGGAATTATGACCAAAAAAGTCAATTTTGGTCTCATCTGTCCACAAAACTTTCTCCCATGACTCCTCTGGATCATCCAAATGGTCATTGGCAAACTTAAGACGGGCCTTAACATGTGCTGGTTTAAGCAGGGGAACATTCCGTGCCATGCATGATTTCAAAGCATGACGTCTTAGTGTATTACCAACAGTGACCATGGAAACAGTGGTCCCAGCTCTTTTCAGGTCATTGACCAAGTCCTGCCGTGTAGTCCTGGGCTGATTCCTCACCTTTCTTAGCATCATTGAGACCCCACCAGGTGATATCTTGCATGGGGCTCCACTCCCATTGAGATTGACCGTCATGTTTAGCTTCTTCCATTTTCTAATGATTGCTCCAACAGTGGACCTTTTTTCACCAAGCTGCTTGGCAATTTCTCCGTAGCCCTTTCCATCCTTGTGGAGTTGTACAATTTTGTCTCTGGTGTCTTTGGACAGCTCTTTGGTCTTTGCCATGCTGAATGTTTGGGTCTTACTGATTGTATGGGGTGGACAGGTGTCTTTATGCAGGTAACGACCTCACACAGGTGCATCTGATTCAGGATTATACAGTGGAGTGGAGGAGGACTTTTAAAGACGGACTAACAGGTCTTTGAGGGTCAGAATTCTAGCTGATAGACAGGTGTTCAAATACTTATTTTCAGCTGTATCACACGAATAAATTGTTAAAAAAATCATAGAATGTGATTTCTGAATTTTTCTTTTTAGGTTATCTCTCATACAGTATACATGCACCTACCGTGAAAATTTCAGACCCCTCCATGATTTCGAAGTGGGAGAACTTGCAAAATAGCAGGGTGTTCAAATACTTTTTTTCTTGACTGTATATCCCCGCGACCCCGAAGGAAATAAGCGGTTGTAAATGGATGGATGGATATATATATATATATATATATATATATATATATATATATATAAGAAATAATTGACTTTCAGTGAATTCTAGCTATATATATATATATATATATATATATATATATATGTATATATATATATATATATATAAATAAAAGAAATACTTGAATTTCAGTGTTCATTTATTTACACATATACACACACATAACACTCATCTACTCATCGTTGAGTTAAGGGTTGAATTGTCCATCCTTGTTCTATTCTCTGTCACTATCTTTCTAACCATGCTGAACACCCTCTCTGATGATGCATTGCTGTGTGGCACGCACAAAAGTGCTTTCATCAAATGCACTAGATGGCAGTATTGTCCTGTTTAAGAGTGTCACGACATTGCTGTTTACGGCAGACGGACTGTTTTACTGTAGACGTTCTTTATATTGTGGGAAAGCGGACTCAGGTCCGCATAGAGCTGGAGGGGGCGTGGCCTCCAGCTCCGCCTGAATTTTGGGAGATTTTCGGGAGAAAATTTGTCCCGGGAGGTTTTCGGGAGAGGCGCTGAATTTCGGGAGTCTCCCGGAAAATCCGGGAGGGTTGGCAAGTATGTGTGCAAAATAATGTCTCGCGGGCAGCAATTGGCCCGCGGGCGGCGTGTCTGATACCCCTGCTTTAAAGTCGTATCCAACAATTGCGACAACGACTTTTTACTGTCAACCGAGTTTCGTATTTTAATTATTTCTGCTGGTGATGTGCCTCCAGATTTTTTCATTGCAATAAATGTGCCTTGACTCAAAAAAGGTTGAAAAACACTGATCTAGCCATCCATTTTCCATACAGCTTGTCTTTATTAGTCACATGTTAGACGGAGACCTTCCCAGCTGAATTAGAGTGAGAGAGGCGGGTTCCGAACTAGACTGGTCGCCATTCAATCACATACACGCCAATGGACGATTTTAGTCTCCGTTTGACCCATCGTGCGTGTTTTTTGGGGACGCCGCGTGTTCAAAGACAACATGATAAACATGAAGAGTTTCTGTGAGGAGGCGTGGCCCGCAGACCCACAGCGAGGCGGGGCGCGCCAGCACCGGCTCCGAGATGGATGGCAGGTGCGTGGATCGCCCACCTGGGCACAATTCTGTAATCACCTGTCAGTGTGTACAAATCCCATTTCCAAATGAGTTGGGAAATTGTGTTAAATGTAAATATAAACGGAATACAATGATTTGCAAATCCTTTTCAACCCATATTCAGTTGAATATGCTACAAAGACAACATATTTGATGTTCAAACTCATAAACATTTTTTTTTTTTTGCAAATAATCATTAACTTTAGAATTTGATGCCAGCAACACGTGACAAAGAAGTTGGGAAAGGTGGCAATAAATACTGATAAAGTTGAGGAATGCTCATCAAACACTTATTTGGAACATCCCACAGGTGTGCAGGCTAATTGGGAACAGGTGGGTGCCATGATTGGGTATAAAAACAGTTTCCCAAAAAATTTCACAAGAAAGGATGGGGCGAGGTACACCCCTTTGTCCACAACTGCGTGAGCAAATAGTCGAACAGTTTAAGAACAACGTTTCTCAAAGTGCAATTGCAAGAAATGTAGGGATTTCAACATCTACGGTCCATAATATCATCAAAAGGTTCAGAGAATCTGGAGAAATCACTCCACGTAAGCGGCATGGCCGGAAACCAACATTGAATGACCGTGACCTTCCATCCCTCAGACGGCACTGTATCAAAAACCGACATCAATCTCTAAAGGATATCACCACATGGGCTCAGGAACACTTCAGAAAACCACTGTCACTAAATACAGTTGGTCGCTACATCTGTAAGTGCAAGTTAAAGCTCTACTATGCAAAGCGAAAGCCATTTATCAACAACACCCAGAAACGCCGCCGGCTTCTCTGGGCCCGAGATCATCTAAGATGGACTCATGCAAAGTGGAAAAGTGTTCTGTGGTCTGACGAGTCCACATTTCAAATTGTTTTTGGAAATATTCGACATCGCGTCATCCGGACCAAAGGGGAAGCGAACCATCCAGACTGTTATCGACGCAAAGTTGAAAAGCCAGCATCTGTGATAGTATGGGGGTGTATTAGTGCCCAAGACATGGGTAACTTACACATCTGTGAAGGCACCATTAATGCTGAAAGGTACATACAGGTTTTGGAACAACATATGCTGCCATCTAAGCGCCGTCTTTTTCATGGACGCCCCTGCTTATTTCAGCGAGACAATGCCAAGCCACATTCAGCACGTGTTACAACAGCGTGGCTTCGTAAAAAAAAGAGTGCGGGTACTTTCCTGGCCCGCCTGCAGTCCAGACCTGTCTCCCATCGAAAATGTGTGGCGCATTATGAAGCGTAAAATACGACAGCTGAGACCCCCGGACTGTTGAACGACTGAAGCTCTACATAAAACAAAGAATGGGAAATAATTCCACTTCAACAATTAGTTTCCTCAGTTCCCAATCATTTATTGAGTGTTGTTAAAAGAAAAGGTGATGTAATCATACTTGCCAACCTTGAGACCTCCGATTTCGGGAGGTGGTGGGTGGGGGGCGTGGTTGGGGGTGGGACGGGGCCGTGGTTGTGGGCGGGGGCGTGGTTAAGAGGGGAGGAGTATATCGACAGCTAGAATTCACCAAGTCAAGTATTTCATATATATATATACAGGGCCGCCGAAAAGGGGGGGGGGGGGGGGTAAAGGAGACGGATTGTAGGGGCCCATGATGGAGGGGGGCCCAGAGAGGCCCCTAATGAAGATGAAATTATAATACAGAAAAAATAATGACACTGTGTTGGGGGCCCTGTAAAGATTATTTTCATGGGGCCCAAAATCCCTAGCGGCGCCCCTGTATATGTATATATATATATATATATATTTATATATATATATGTACGTATATATATCCTGAAAATATGCAAACAAAACTGTGTTTGGATAATTGATACATCAAACTTGCATAAATAAATATTAAGGAATATAACATAACTTGGCTTCTGAGAGCTTTAAAATGTAATGAATAAAATGCTAAAGTTGTTGATAAACAAGCAATTATTTTAATAATTAAATATGGTCATTTTAAATGAATTATTATGATAATTAAAATTAATTATTTCAAATATGTTTATTTTAATGTATAATTCTATGGCTGGATGTAATAAGGAGTCAGAAAAAATACAAATAAAAACACAATTAATGTTGATGTTTTTAGCAAAATATAGTAAAAATGTATTTAGTTTTTTTTTGTAATTAATAAATATATTTATTTTTAGGTAAGATAAACATAATAATACAATTTATCTCTAGTCTGGATGATTTAGTTCTTGTCACCCTGTTGTCCTTCCGTCATAAAAAAAAAGGCTGTCCTCACTCAGGTCCGCATGGAGCTCCGGCTGAAAATCGGGAGATTTTCGGGAGAATATTTGTCCCGGGAGGTTTTCGGGAGAGGCGCTGAATTTCGGGAGTCTCCCGGAAAATTCGGGAGGGTTGGCAAGTATGGATGTAACACAGTGGTGAACATGCCCTTTCCCAACTACTTTGGCACGTGTTGCAGCCATGAAATTCTAAGTTAATGATTATTTGCAAAAAAAAAAAAAAAAGTTTATGAGTTTGAACATCAAATATGTTGTCTTTGTAGTGCATTCAACTGAATATGGGTTGAAAAGGATTTGCAAATCATTGTATTCCGTTTATATTTACATCTAACACAATTTCCCAACTCATATGGAAACGGGGTTTGTAAAAGGGGCAGCAGCAGAGAAGGATGGGGCAGAAGGAGTTGGAGAGCCAGTGGATGCAGAGCGAAAGCGACCGAGAGCGAGACGAAGACGACGACGCGGGAGGCTGAAAAGCGAGCAGTTGAAGGAGGAGCTGAAAAGCGACCCGACGTGCACCGAGGTTTATTGAAACAAACAAAGTCACAACGCTGCTCGCAGTCATGTCTGTCCCTGGTGGTCTGTGGAACCCGGACAGAGGAAGTCTGTCACAGTCTCTTTTCAAAGAGACGAGAAAAAAGGCAATAAAAGTGGCCGTACGAACTAATAAAATACTCCTTATCAAAAACGGGTACAATCTGGTTTATAAAATGGAAAATAAATTAGAATCCTTTCCTAATTTGGTCAACCAGGCTGCATGTTTCTCCTCATTTGGTGTCCATGAAGCGGATGTCCATGATGAGCAGGGTGTGTCTGGGCAGTGGTCTTGGTGCGGGAGACAGCACTTTCATCACCTGCGCTTGCGTGTCCACGTTGGTGACCACGATGAAGCCACACACCGGGCTCTCCACGATGCCCTTCCTCGCCGCCTCGTCTCCGTCCTCTGCGCTGCTGACGCTGAGCACGTGGTAGGTGAGGTCTCTCCCCGGCGTCACGGGCACCAGCTTCAGCTGGGTGTCGTCCTGAGACATTCCCAGCGGCAGGCACGAGTCCGGGATCGACGGCGCTCCGATTTTATAGATGCGGACGTCGGAGAAACGCACCTCGTACGAGAACGGATAGAAGGAGACTCCCCGGAAGCCGTAGAAGTACTCCCGGATCTTCTCATCCCGGGTCTCCCTTCTGCACTCTTTGGAGCGCTCCACCACGCCGCCGGACTTGGGCAGGAGCACCACGCGGACAAAGTGAGGGAGGTCTCGCTTGAGCTCGTTGTAGAGCCTCTCGTGGTCCAGCACCAGCACCACGTCCACCTCGAAGGCGGAGGCGCAGTGGACCAGAGCCTGGTACCCGGATCCCTTCACCCAGCCGCACGTGTTGATGATGCAACCGCCCACGCTGGCCTTCCTGTTCACCTCGCAGCGCTGGGAGAACACGTCGGCGAGGCACGACGTCAGCTGGAATATAAACATATATAATCATTTTAAATTGAAAATTGAAAAGTGTGGAGTTAGATATGCACCGCCATGTCTCACTTTATTGTAAAGTTTGATGTTGGTCCCGGGAGAGGTTGAGCCAAAGTGGTAGACCAAAGGAGCCTGGACCGAGAAGCCCTCCTCCACATCTGCTGGACGCTCAATGCACAGGGCAGCCACCGTCCCAGGTACTGACACCTTGGAGGCACATATTTAATATTCATTCAGCCATTAAAGCTCAAGCTTATACAATGTCTGTGGGTTTGTTTCAGGATTTTCGCCCCAAAACAATGCTCCTCATAGTTAGGATGAGTACATACCGGTACTAGGGTAGTATGATAGAATATAACAGAATAGAAAGTACTTTATTGATCCCTGGGGGAAATTCAGTACCACAGTTCGCTCACAATAAACAATAAACACTTAAGTAATTTTCACATGTGAATAATGCTGGAGTCCACTATGGACTGGACTCTCACTATTATGCTAGATCCACTATGGACTGGACTCTCACAATATTATGTTAGATCCACTATGGACTGGACTCTCACACTATTATGTTAGATCCACTACGGACTGGACTCTCACACTACTTTGTTAGATCCACTATGGACTGGACTCTCACACTATTATGTTAGATCCACTATGGACTGGACTCTCACTATTATGCTAGATCCACTATAGACTGGACTCTCACACTATTATGTTAGATCCACTATGGACTGGACTCTCACAATATTATGTTAGATCCACTATGGACTGGACTCTCTCACTATTATGTTAGATCCACTATGGACTGGACTCTCACACTATTGTGTTAGATCCACTATGGACTGGACTCTCACTATTATGTTAGATCCACTATGGACTAGACTCTCACACTATTATGTTAGATCCACTATGGACTGGACTCTCACTATTATGTTAGATCCACTATGGACTGGACTCTCACACTATTATGTTAGATCCACTATGGACTGGACTCTCACACTATTATGTTAGATCCACTATGGACTGGACTCTCACACTATTATGTTAGATCCACTATGGACTGGACTCTCACTATTATGTTAGATCCACTATGGACTGGACTTTCACACTATTATGTTAGATCCACTATGGACTGGACTCTCACAATATTATGTTAGATCCACTATGGACTGGACTCTCTCACTATTATGTTAGATCCACTATGGACTGGACTGAAATATGGTACTGGATTACTGTTCGTGCCACAGGTTTTTCCAGTCAGCCGTCCTTGGCTTCGGGGTTTTGTTGTGTGCATTTCATCATTTCTTTTCCATGACGCGAGTGAGTGAGTCCAAACGTGTTAAATGGCTTCCAAAAACTATGGAACTCTCTACCTGACACTTTGAAATGTATACCTGCACTTGTCACTTTCAAAAAACAAACACAATTGTGGCTAGTTGAGCAACAATCATGTTCCCATGTTTAGTTTTTACTAATCTAGTCTGCACTTTGTCTGTGTTATTATTATTATTATTATTATTGGCTTTTATCTAGTTTGCACTTTGTCTGTATTATTACTATTATCATTATTATCGACTCCTCTTTGGCTCATTCTTTTTATTTTCCTATTTTAATGTTAGATCTGTGTTGTTGTTGGGGACAAGTGTTGTAAATTAGTTTTAGCTACAAACACTATGATGCATACATTGGATAACTGTTTCAGATATCTGTGTTCCTTTATCTGTCCCTATTTCAAATAAACCTTTATATATATATATCTTTACTGTGTATATAAGTGAACAGTGTTTATGTTGTGTACAAGGTGTATTTATAATATGTTGTGTAAAGGAAATTTCATATTTTTAGGAACTTCATCTGGTATTTGACATTGTTTATAGGGTTAGGCGCAATAAGTGTTCAACTTCAGCCTAAACCCTTTCGGTCTGCAACATTTTCAACTTATGAATGTACAACTGTTTGTTTATGTAAAACTCTTTGTTTATTTTGTTGACCACTGACCGAAGAAATAATAAACTAATAAAAAAATACAGTTTATAGCCTTATAGAGCCTTCAGCAATCTCCTATTCTCACACAGTACTTTTACTTTAGTTTCATTTAATCTCCTTCAACAAGGGTTAAATATAACTTTTAAACGGTTTTATCCTTTCCATCATGTCCTGCAGTATTTGTTTTGTGGCCAGTTTTGGACATTCCAGAGTGTGTTTCATCATTAGCGAATATAGCGCATGTGTTCTTAGACTTAGACAAACTTGAATGATCCACGAGGGAAATTGTTCCACACAGTAGCTTAGTTAAAAAGGATGGAAAGGATAAGGATGGAAAGGATAATGCACACAAGGGCGAAAAAAAAAGATATAAAGTAGACTAAAAATGTACCATAGTAGCAATATAAATATAACATATATGTAATATCTACAAATTATATATACAGTATATAATATATACGGCTATATCATATTATATTATATTATTACATAATATATACAATATATAACAAATCCTAGGGGTGTAACGGTACACAAAAATTTCGGTTCGGTACGTACCTCGGTTTAGAGGTCACGGTTCGGTTCATTTTCGGTACAGTAAGAAAACAACAAAATATACATTTTTTGGTTATTTGTTTACCAAATTTGTAAACAATGGCTTTATCCTTTTAACATTGGGAACACTATAATAATTCTGCCCACGTTAATCAACATTAAACTGCCTCAAGTTGTTGCTCAGATTAAATAAAATGACAAAACTTTTCTTCTACCGTACATATAAAAAGTGCAACGTTAAACAGTTTCAAGTCAACTCATCATGCTTCATTTATTACAGCATTTGGGAAGCCTGTAGTTGATTTTTATTATGTAAATGTTATATTTTTATCAACATGTGATAGCAGGGACCCTGCCATTCAAAACTAGGCTGCTGCATTACTAATGATTAATGTAACTATAGCTGAAAAAAATAGTACAATAGCAATAGGAGAGACTATTCATCCCTGAACACCATGGAGCTCATGTAGGCTTAATGATGCACTTACATTATTATATCAACTATCAGAGACAGAAACTCTTCATTTAACATAATGTCCTTTTTTGCTGCTTCAACACAGCTCAATCAACACAGAAAAAGGTAAAGTGAAATAACAGACAGACAGGGCTTTGCTGTCCGTAACACACACACACACCGCAAAATGAGCTAACGTTACGCTAAAAGCGAAATAGCCTTCACCTCAAGCCAGGACTGCGAGCGAGCTGAGCTGCAGTTAATATTTCTAGAAGGTCAACGGGCTCATAGTGATGTTACTCGTAGTTGACTGGGAGGTGTTTATTATAATCTGGGGAGAGTCCGCTGCCTGATGCTTACCTGCTAAACGCTAAGCACTGACTACATGCGCTCTGAATACGCACTGCTGATTGGCTGTTACCGCTCTGTGTGTAACCAATCAGATGGTTGTGTGGGTGGGACAATGCTGGGTGCTGTGTAGAGGACTGACAGAGACAGGCAGAAGGAAGCGGAGCAGCTTTTTAAGACTTTAGATTAGGCGGCTACTTTATATGTTCGTGTGGAAACTCGTTCGGTACACCTCAGAACCAAACCGAACCCCCCGTACCGAAACGGTTCAATACAAATACACGTACCGTTACACCCCTAACAAATCCTGTACAATATTACAGTATCTGTAACTGCTGTGGCAAAAAAAAGGGCAGAGTAGATCCAGCAGAAAATCTACACTATGAACAAAGAGAGGTAGCTTGGACGGAATGACAATTTTCTGTTTTTTTATGAGAATCTATTCATTCATCTTACCCCGCTCTGGCCGACATCCAGTTCCACCAGCGTGGGCCTCCTGCCCACTCTCACTGCGTAGCTCAGTAGCAGTCGACACACAGTGGACTTGCCCACGTCTGTCGGTCCCACCACCATCACCTGAGAAAGGAATCATAATTTGAGTTTCAGTACGGGTTATAAAAGCCTCGCTCGCGACCGGACGAGGACATCTACCCTCGGCCCTCTCTCTTTGTCTCGCTCTGCCTGCTTTCTCATCTGTTCCAGTGCGGCGTGCGTGTTCAGGTAGAGCAGCATGGGAGTATCTTTGGACACGTAGGCCACCTGAAGCGGTGAAGGAAAAGTTTAACTGGACGTTTAGACTCAATAAAGTGTTTCATCCTCACCTCAGGCTTCCCATACAGGTTCACACTGCAGCCCTGCCAGGTGAACACGGCAATCTTGGCACCAGGCCCGAACGCGTATTTCTTGTTCCGGTTCAGCTCGGAGCCAAACACCTCCGCCATGCCCGTGAGGAGCTCCATCTCCACTTGCTCTGCGGCCTCTCCTGCTTCCACCTCAAAGCGAAGCTCAGTCTCCTTCTCCAGGTCAAATCTGGTGCCGACTTTACCCGCTTGCAATGGATCCTCAGCCGCCTTTTCCCCGAGCTCGGTCGCCATGGCGATTCTAAATGAATGCGACATTAAAAAAAATCTTTACCCAACAAGTCAGACAACAGACATGGAGAGCATTTGTGTTTTCATGACGTAGTAAAACGCAGAGGTGTGGACTCGAGTCATGGATTTGATGACTTTAGACTCGACTTGACAGAATGTTAAGAGACTTGCAACTCGATTTGGACTTTAACATCATTGACTTTTGACTTCAAAGGTACCGTCCCCCACTCCTCAGCCTTCCCGGTAAGGTCTATTCAGGTGTACTGGAGAGGAGGCTACGCCGGATAGTCGAACCTCGGATTCAGGAGGAACACTGCGGTTTTCGTCCTGGTTGTGGAACTGTGGACCGGATCTATACTCTGGGCAGGGTCCTTGAGGGTGCATGGGAGTTTGCCCAACCAGTCTACATGTGTTTTGTAGACTTGGAGAAGGCATTTGACCGTGTCCCTCGGGAAGTCCTGTGGGGAGTGCTCAGAGAGTATGGGGTATCGGACTGTCTGATTGTGGCGGTCCGCTCCCTGTATGATCAGTGTCAGAGCTTGGTCCGCATTGCCGGCAGTAAGTCGGACACGTTTCCAGTGAGGGTTGGACTCCGCCAAGGCTGCCCTTTGTCACCCATTCTGTTCAGAACTTTTATGGACAGAATTTCTAGGCGCAGTCAGGGCGTTGAGGAGATCCGGTTTGGTGGTTCCAGGATTAGGTCTC
Organism: Nerophis lumbriciformis; assembly: GCF_033978685.3. Classification (NCBI taxonomy): domain Eukaryota; kingdom Metazoa; phylum Chordata; class Actinopteri; order Syngnathiformes; family Syngnathidae; genus Nerophis; species Nerophis lumbriciformis. The sequence goes on along the minus strand of NC_084583.2, from coordinate 15,255,733 downwards.
TGCTTTTTGCAGATGATGTGGTCCTGATGGCTTCATCTGGCCAAAATCTTCAGCTCTCACTGGATTGGTTCGCAGCCGAGTGTGAAGCGACTGGGATGAGAATCAGCATCTCCAAGTCCGAATCCATGGTTATCACCCGGAAAAGGATGGAGTGCCATCTCCGGGTTGGGGAGGAGACCTTGCCCCAAGTGGAGGAGTTCAAGTACCTTGGTGTCTTGTTCACGAGTGAGGGAAGAGTGGATCGTGAGATCGACAGGCGGATCGGTGCGGCGTCTTCAGTAATGCGGACGCTGTATCGATCCGTTGTGGTGAAGAAGGAGCTCTCGATTTACCAGTCGATCTACGTTCCCATCCTCACCTATGGTCATGAGCTTTGGGTTATGACCGAAAGGACAAGATTACGGGTACAAGCGTCCGAAATGAGTTTCCTCCGCCAGGTGGCGGGGCTCTCCCTTAGAAATAGGATGAGAAGCTCTGCCATCCGGGAGGAGCTCAAAGTAAAGCCGCTACTCCTCCACATCGAGAGGAGCCAGATGAGGTGGTTCGGGTATCTAGTTAGGATGCCACCCTAGGGAGGTGTTTAGGGCACGTCCGACCGGTACGAGGCCACAGGAAGACCCAGGACGCGCTGGGAAGACTATGTCTCCTGGCTGGCCTGGGAACGCCTCGGGATCCCCCGGGAAGAGCTGGACGAAGTGGCTGGGGAGAGGGAAGTCTGGGCTTCCCTGCTTAGGCTGCTGCCCCAGCAACCCGACCTCGGATAAGCGGAAGAAGATGGATGGATAGATGGACTTGTGACTTCACTTGGACTTGAGCCTTTTGACTTGACAAGACTTGCTACTTTCCCCTAAACCCAAAGATTAAAACGTTTCCCAGGAGCGCTCCGTATCTTTCATTGTGTACGTGTGTGTGTCTGTCAGTGTGTGTGTTGCCTGTCAGTACAACATCCAATCAAATGACATCCACGTTGTTTTCATCCCCACAGCATTCATCCAATCAAATTTCAGGACAACCAACGAAGAAGAGCTGTCAAACAACCCGCCAGTGAGGAAAAATGATACCAAAGATAGTTTCGTTCGGGTATAAAAAACTACGACTTGGTCAACAAAAAAGGAATTGCAGTATACAAAACATGCAGTTCCAAGATTACAGACGGAGACGCCACAACTTCCAACTTTTTCCGACATTTGAAGATGCACAAAGAAGGGTAAGTTTTGAATGTAAGCTATACGTTTATTGGCATAACGTTACGTTAGTCCATGTATCACACACAGTAACATTAGACAATGTATCACACACAGTAACGTAACGTTAGACGACGGTCAGCAGCACCGCATATTTTAACCACCTACAAAAAGACAAACATAGTCAAATAAAGGTCAGTTAAAAAGTATAGTATATTAAGAATATGTGTATATATTGCATAGAGCCCTGACATCTAAAAAGTACAACTCTGTTCATTGTTATTGTGTTGGAAGTATAATTGTTTGTATATAGTATATAATTGGTAAAAAGTTTTAACACGTGTACAAGGATATTTCACACTGTGTATATAAGTGAACAGTGTTTATGTTGTGTACAAGGTGTATTTATAATATGTTGTGCAAAGGAAATGTCACAATTTTTGAAAGTTCATCTTGTATTTGACATTGTTTATAGGGTTAGGCGCAATAAGTGTTCAACTTCAGCCTAAACCCTTTCGGTCTGCAACATTTTCAATTTATGAATGTACAACTGTTTGTGTATGTAAAACTGTTTGTTTATTTTGTTGACCACTGACCGAAGAAATAATAATCTAATAAATGTATTTATGTTTTTCATGTGTACACACACATACAGTATGAGATGAGATCAATGAGATAAGGTAAGAACGGGATAGAAACTAGTGTGGAACTAGTTACAATGCAATAAGCCATGGAAATACAATGTTAACACTTTTGTGCAAATAAGTACAGTTGCACTTGCTTTTTCGTCTGTAAAGGAAGGAGTTAAATGTTTAAAAGGACTGGTTAATAGTGATATGATGAAGTGCAATTTTTCAAATGCACTTGTTTTAATAAATAAACAGCGTTTTAAATGCATACACAATCTGTGTAAATATATTAGTCTGTGGTTAAAAGGACTTGAAAGGACTCGAAACTCAAAATGCAGGACTTGGGACTTGACTTGAGACTTTTCCAGTCTTGACTTTGGACTTGACTCGGGACTTGCCTGTCTTGACTCTGGACTTGCCTGTCTTGACTTCGGACTTGCCTGGACTTGGGACTTGACTCGGGATTTGCTTGTTGACTTGCCTGTCTTGACGTGGGACTTGCCTGTCTTGACTTGGGACTTGCCTGTCTTGACTTGGGACTTGCCTGTCTTGACTCGGGACTTGAGGGCAAAGACTTGAGACTTACTTATGACTTGCCAAACAATGACTTAGTCCCACCTCTGGTAAAACGTCAATGTTTGCCAAAAACAAAAAAAATTTAACAACTTATAATGAAAATATCTAACATAAGTACCCAACACTTAAAGTATTCATGTAAAATACTTGTTAGTTGAAGTGTAGAGTTTAACTTATGTCTGTGAAGATTATTTAGTAGAATATGGTTGCTAAATAAAATGCTAACTCGAAGGCAAACGTGCAAGTTAGCATAATCGGAGCAGGGCCCAAAAAAAACAATTTTTACTGTTCAAATATGATTTAACTAAATTTAACAGATTAACCTTGATGTAATTAAGGTGATATTTAGTTATATAAATGTTTGTACTTACGAAATAATAAGAGTTGTTTTCGGGGAGTCCAACAACTTCTGCGTCGCGCCCCAGTGTGTGCGTCGCGTGTAGATGACGTCACTATCCTTCCAACCAATAGCAGACGAGATGAGAAAAGGGGCGGGGACTGTTTTCTCCATAGAAATCATCCATCCATCCATCCATCCATTTTCTACCGCTTATTCCCTTTGGGGTCGCGGGGGGCGCTGGAGCCTATCTCAGCTACAATCGGGCGGAAGGCGGGGTACACCCTGGACAAGTCGCCACCTCATCGCAGGGCCAACACAGATAGACAGACAACATTCACACTCACATCCACACACTAGGGCCAATTTAGTGTTGCCAATCAACTTATTCCCAGGTGCATGTCTTTGGAAGTGGGAGGAAGCCGGAGTACCCGGAGGGAACCCACGCAGTCACGGGGAGAACATGCAAACTCCACACAGAAAGATCCCAAGCCCAGGATTGAACCCAAGACTACTCAGGACCTTCGTATTGTGAGGCAGATGCACTAACCCCTCTGCCACCGTGAAGCCCCCATAGAAATCATATACATATATATATATAGACATCATATATAGATATAGACATCATATATAGACAAAGTCATCATATATAGACATAGACATCATATAGACATAGACATCATATTTAGACATAGACATCATATAGACATAGACATCATATAGATATAAACATCATATACAATATATAGACATCATATATAGATATAAACATCATATACAAGATATAGACATCATATATAGATATAAACATCATATATAGATATAAACATAATATACAAGATATAGACATCATATATAGATATAGACATCATATATAGATATAGACATACAGTCAAGAAAATAAGTATTTGAACACCCTGCTATTTTGCAAGTTCTCCCACTTAGAAATCATGGAGGGGTCTGAAATTTTCATGGTAGGTGCATGTCCACTGTATCACAGATAACCTAAAAAGAAAAATCCAGAAATCTCAATCTATGATTTTTTAACAATTTATTTGTGTGATACAGGTGAAAATAAGTATTTGAACACCAACATTAATATTTGGTAGAGTAGCCTTTGTTTGCAATTACAGAGGTCAAACGTTTCCTGTAGTTCTTCACCAGGTTTGCACAGACTACAGGAGGGATTTTGGCCCACTCCTCCACACAAATCTTCTCTAGATCAGTCAGTTTTCTGGGCTGTCGCTGAGTAACACAGACTTTCAGCTCCCTCCAAAGATTTTCAATTGGATTTAGGTCTGGAGACCGGCTAGGCCACTCCAGAACCTTGATATGGTTCTTACAAAGCCACTTCTTGGTTTTCCTGGCTGTGTGCTTTGGGTCATTGTCATGTTGGAAGATCCAGCCAGGACTCATCTTCAATGATCTGACTGAGGGAAGGAGGTTTTTGGCCAAAATCTCACAATACATGGCTGCAGTCATCCTCTCCTTAATACAGTACAGTCGTCCTGTCCCATGAGCAGAAAAACACCCCCAAAGCATGATGCTACCACCCCCATGCTTCACAGTAGGTATGGTGTTCTTGGGATGGTACGCATCATTCTTCTTCCTCCAAACACGCACAGTGGAATTATGACCAAAAAGGTCAATTTTGGTCTCATCTGTCCACAAAACTTTCTCCCATGACTCCTCTGGATCATCCAAATGGTCATTGGCAAACTTAAGACGGGCCTTAACATGTGTTGGTTTAAGCAGGGGAACATTCCGTGCCATGCATGATTTCAAAGCATGACGTCTTATTGTATTACCAACAGTGACCATGGAAACAGTGGTCCCAGCTCTTTTCAGGTCATTGACAAAGTCCTGCCGTGTAGTCCTGGGCTGATTCCTCACCTTTCTTAGCATCATTGAGACCCCACCAGGTGATATCTTGCATGGGGCTCCACTCCCATTGAGATTGACCGTCATGTTTAGCTTCTTCCATTTTCTAATGATTGCTCCAACAGTGGACCTTTTTTCACCAAGCTGCTTGGCAATTTCTCCGTAGCCCTTTCCATCCTTGTGGAGTTGTACAATTTTGTCTCTGGTGTCTTTGGACAGCTCTTTGGTCTTTGCCATGCTGAATGTTTGGGTCTTACTGATTGTATGGGGTGGACAGGTGTATTTATGCAGTTAATGACCTCACACAGGTGCATCTGATTCAGGATAATACAGTGGAGTGGAGGAGGACTTTTAAAGGCTAACTAACAGGTCTTTGAGGGTCAGAATTCTAGCTGATAGACAGGTGTTCAAATACTTATTTTCAGCTGTATCACATGAATAAATTGTTAAAAAATCATAGATTGTGATTTCTGGATTTTTCTTTTTAGGTTATCTCTCATACAGTGGACATGCACCTACCGTGAACATTTCAGACCCCTCCATGATTTCTAAGTGGGAGAACTTGCAAAATAGCAGGGTGTTCAAATACTTATTTTCTTGACTGTATATAGATATAGTCATCATATATAGATATAGACATCATACACAAGATATAGAAATCATATATAGATATAGACATCATATATAGATATAGTCATCATATATAGATATACACATCATATACAAGATATAGACATCATATATAGATATAGACATCATATATATAGACATTATATACAAGATATAGACATCATATATAGATATAGACATCATATATAGATATAGACATCATATACAAGATATAGACATCATATATAGATATAGACATCATATATAGATATATATACTGTACATCATATATAGATATAGACATCATATAGATATCATATACAAGATATAGAAATCATATATATAGACATCATATATAGATATAGACATCATATATATAGTCATCATATATAGATATAGACATCATATACAAGATATAGACATCATATATAGATATAGACATCATACATAGATATACACATCATATATAGATATAGACATCATATATAGATATAGATATCATATACAAGATATAGACATCATATATAGATATAGACATCATATACAAGATATAGACATCATATACAAGATATAGACATCATATATAGATATAGACATCATATACAAGATATAGACATCATATATAGATATAGACATCATATATAGATATAGACATCATATACAAGATATATATATATCATATATAGATATAGACATCATATACAAGATATAGACATCATATATAGATATAGACATCATATACAAGATATAGACATCATATATAGATATAGACATCATATACAAGATATATATATATCATATATAGATATAGACATCATATATAGATATAGACATCATATATAGATATAGGTGCATACATATACTAGATATTTTTGGTTTTCTCTCCCATCACAAAAGTCCTCACTTTCCTTCATTTGCGTTTTGGTTTACACTCGTGATTAAACTGGTGATTATTTGATATTTATTTCATAATCATAGTGTTACTTTGTCTATTACTTATTTCACATGCTATTTTTGTTCACGTTTTTCTCTGCACAATATAATTACGGTACAACTGAAAGCCTTTGTTTTGACTACATTTGTATTTATTTTGTAAATATCTATCCTTGAGCCCTTACTAAATGATTCAACAAATCAACAACCATAACAAAACTAATTCCACCTTTATTAAACACAACATGTCAAATCCCAAAAACTAGAGTGTGTACTGTACATTCTCCAAAGTGTTCCAGTAGAGGTCAGCATTCCTTCAAAGACCGGATCTGCAGAAGCTTGGTCCATCAGAGGAGAGACTGTGACCATCCAGTTTGGTCTCTCCTCGTCATTTTGCTTCCACAAGTCTCATGCCATCGACGATTAGCTGCATGAAAGACAGGCAACAATGTTACAAGCTCTTAAACCAGACCTGGGCAAATTAAGGCCCCGGGGGCCGCATGCATTGAGCTTTTCAATCTGGCCCGCCGGACATTCCCAAATCTTTTTTTAGATCGTTAAGATGTAAAGTGTAGCTGCCATTATGATGTGCAGTCATGTTTTCTAATGACCGTAAGTCTTCAACTATACAAAGTAAGGGTGTAACGGTACACAAAAAATTCGGTTTGGTACGTACCTCGGTTTAGAGCAGGCCTGGGCAATTATTTTGACTCGGGGGCCACATTTAGAGAAAAAAATGTGTCTGGGGGCCGGTATATCTATTTTTAGGGACACTAATACAAAACCTCACAATAATGTCTGATTGAATGCTAAAAACGTTATGACAGACCGCCTTAAAACACAGAATGGAATTTTACATGTTTTCTATGAAGGATACAACACTGAATATTGACAAAATATGAATGCCACACCCCCTTTCGATCGACATATTTTACAATCAAGTGAAACGCAACAAAAATGCAACAAACAGTGAAATATGAACGCAAAGGGTACAAAATAAACCCATCTACAATCTGATATATAAATAAATGATAAATGGGTTGTACTTGTATAGCGCTTTTCTACCTTCAAGGTACTCAAAGCGCTTTGACACTACTTCCACATTTACCCATTCACACACACATTCACACACTGATGGAGGGAGCTGCCATGCAAGGCGCTAACCAGCACCCATCAGGAGCAAGGGTGAAGTGTCTTGCTCAGGACACAACGGACTTGACGAGGTTGGTACTAGGTGGGGATTGAACCAGGGACCCTCGGGTTGCGCACGGCCACTCTCCCACTGCGCCACGCCGTCCCTTTGATATATCACTAAGCTTTAGAACTTTGTTGTGAAAATCTCCTTCCGCGTCTGTGGAAAGGCTTCCCGCCCACACTGCTTGGTGCCTCGTCTGAGCTGCTGTGACGTGGATTACCATAGTACAGGGGTCGGCAACCCGCGGCTCCGGAGCCGCATGCGGCTCTTTGATCACTCTGATGCGGCTCAGCAGCTTACTTGCTGAACCCCCCAATTTTCCCGTGAGACTTCCGGATTTCAGTGCCTCTCGCAGAAAACTCCCGGGATTAATATTCACCGATTTTCACCCTTACAGCTATAATAAGGGCGTGCCATGATGATACAACATTTGGCGCCCTCTACAATCTGTATTAACAGCGTGCCAGTCCAACAATTGTTATACAATATACATCTTCTGCTTGCACACGTACGTGACAGCAAGGCATACTTTGTCAACAGCCACACAGGTTACACTGACGGTGGCCATATAAAACAACTTTAACACTCTTACTAATAATGCACCACACTTTGAACCAAAACCAAACAAGAATGGCAAACACATTTCGGGAGAACATCTGCACCTTAACACAAAAAAACACAACAGAACAAACACCCAGAATCCCATGCAGCCCTGACTCTTCCGGGCTACATTATACACCCCTGCTACCACCAAACCCCCCCTCCCCCCTGTGCTCGGTTGAGGTGGGCGGGGTTTGGTATATAATGTATCCCGGAAGAGTTAGGGCTGCATGGGATTCTGGGTATTTGTCCTATTGTGTTTATGTTGTGTTACTGTGCAGATGTTCTCCCAAAATGTGTTTGTCATTCTTGTTTGGTGTGGGTTCACAGTGTGGCGCATTATTAGTAAGAGTGTTATAGTTTTTTTTTTATACCGCCACCGTCAGTGTAACCTGTGTGGTTGTTGAGCAAGTATGCCTTGCTGTCACCTACGTGAGCAAGCGGAAACACCATACAACGTGTGGCTGATCAGGCACGCTGGTTGTAGTGGGCGCTATATGCTGTACCATCACTGCACGCATGACGCTGACAAGCGCTATTCATTTAAAACCTGCGTGCCGCAACGGCTTTCAAATTCCATATAAAGGTGTGGGCAGCGTGTCTGAGACCCCTAGTTAAACATAGCACAAAGCAAAAAAAAAACTTTGTATGCAGTGTTATTTCATTTAAAATTTCAAAATTTTTTTGCGGCTCCCATTGTTTTCTATAATTTGCGAAACTGGTCAAAATGGCTCTTTGACTGGTAAAGGTTGCCGAACCCTGCCATAGTAACATATTAGATGACCATAGTAACTAATTAGATTACCATAGTAACTAATATATCATCCCAAAGTGCAGATTCCAACCATTGAAATACTTAGTATAGTTGAAGATTTACGGTCATTAGAAAACATGACTGCACATCATAATGGCAGCTACACTTTCCATCTTAAAGATCTCAAAAAATTATTTGGGAATGTCCGGCGGGCAAAATTGAAAAGCTTAACGAGCCTTAATTTGACCAGGTCTGGTTTGGACGTCACGGTTTGGTTCATTTTCGGTACAGTAAGAAAACAACAAAATATTCATTTTCTGGTTATTTATTTACCAACATTTGTAAACAATGGCTTTATCCTTTTAACATTGCTTTAAAATAGCTGTGTGTGTGATGGATGTGAGCCACCACTAGGAATGCTAAGCATAATAATAACATACATATACACACAGGGGCGATTCCCAGGGTTAATGCAGTCAACATATATCAAATAAAAACTAAATAAGATGAGGCTCATAATTGGTTTCTTAACAAAACCTTTCTACATATAAAGTGCAACATTTCCACATATAAAGTGCAACTTTAAACTGCTTCAAGTTGTTGCTCAGATTAAATAAAATGACAAAACTTTTCTTCTACATACAAAAAGTGCAACATTAAACAGTTTCAAGTCAAATTCACTTTTCTTTTCTCCCCCCCAGCCTTTAACCTTGGTGACTTTCACTCAATTTTCATGTTTTTTGCCAGAAAAATCAGTTTATCCACGTTGTCTGCAGAAAGAGCAGACCTGCTTGCAGTTAAAATGTCTCCAGCTGTAGAAAATAGCCTTTCACTGGGCACGGAGGTAGCAGGTATGGCGAGGTAGTGCCTGGCTAACTTGGCAGTAAGAGGATATATGGGTTCATTGTTCTTCCACCATAGGAGTGGGTCAAAATCTAGTTTTTAATGCAATATGGACTTAAATCTGCTGCTATAAAAACATTTGTTATTGCTTTAGCCCTGCCTGACTCGCCGAGGAGAGGCTGCTTGAATGCGGTGTTTGCACAACGCTCGTCTTTCTCTTCGTTGAAGCGATGTTATCCATTGTTGTATCGCACCGCGAAGCCGAAATGTTCCCAAACGGGAGATCTTCACGAGGCAGGAGGGTCTTCCAGCTCTGGCTTTTTGCATTTTGTACAAACCCTGTTTCCATATGGGTTGGGAAATTGTGTTAGATGTAAATATAAACAGAATACAATGATTTGCAAAACCTTTTCAACCCATATTCAGTTGAATATGCTACAAAGACAATATATTTGATGTTCAAACTCATAAACTTTATTTTTTTTTGCAAATAATCATTAACTCTAGAATTTGATGCCAGCAACACGTGACAGCATCTTGAATCTTGAATCTTGACTTACAGCATGTATATAAACTATTGATGAAGGTTTGTGGATGTTTATCTAGAGTACTTTATAGGCGGAATAGAACGAATACCATTAGCTTCATTGATAGCTGACTTTTGCTAGATTTTAATTATGAGTTAGATTGCGTGAAAAATAAAAACTTAATGTGTGCTTGTCTCGCATAAGGATTGTGAATGATTGGCAAAAATCCCAAAAAAGCGCAGTTACCCTTTAAGAACCTAATATTTGGAAATAAAAATGCGATTTTATTATCAGATTGTCATTTGGGAACATTTTAAAAATATTTTACTTGGATATTTATTTGCTCAGTCTGTCACGGTTTAAGTAAGGTAAAGGAGCATGCATGGTCAAAATAAATGCCGTAATTAATCAGCGTATATCCATGATTGGCGCAATGTTTTTCGAGTCATACCAAAGACTATAAAATGGGAGCCATTACCTCTCTGCTTGGCACTCACATACCTGCCAACTTTTGAAATCAGAAAAACCTAGTAGCCAGGGTCCAAGGGCCGCAGGCCCCGGTAGGTCCAGGACAAAGTCCTGGTGGGGGGTTCAGGCTTCGCCCCCCGACGCAAAATGATTATTAGCATTCAGACAGGTTAAAATGTTGCTAAAACCATCACTTTTCTATCAGTCACAGTGACTTTTCAAAACAAAAATATTACAGCAAAAATCATATGGGTTGATTGACATGTTTATTCTGTAAGCTAACTTCAATAGTTTGAAATTATTTTGACAGTTAATGCCAGTTATCCTGTCAACCTTTCACAAGACTTCAATTTGTTAATTGAAAGTATAAACAGTAGAAACACTTTTTACAGTAAACAAATGGTAAAACAGTACTAAACAATTCCATAAAAAAAAAAATTGGTGTCATTATTAACTTTCTGTCCAAGCTTGTATAATCTACTGCCTTGTTCAATTGTAAAAAATATTCTGTGCCCAAAATTCACATTTCTATCACAATGATCATACTGTAAACATGGTAAGCTAACTTCATTAAAATTAATAGTCCTGTCAATAGCATGGAATTACAATTCAAATGTAGTTTTTTTGTAAGCCTTTCAAAAGAATTCAAAATATGAAAAATTTATGAAAATTAATTTAAGCCATCAGACACTTGAAAAGTGGCACATCACATCTCTAATGTAATCATTTTAACTTTTCAACAGAAATAGCACTGCAAAAATATTAAGGACATACTTCTGTATTTTGGTAGTTATGCTGTCAACATTTAACAAGATTTCTTCAACTTGGACTTGAAAGCATAAATAGTATAAACACTTTTAACAGTTGTCACTATGACGGGAGTAACATTAACAATAACAGTGACGTCACTATGACGGGTGTAACCGCACACCAGCGGCAGTATTCATTCATTGTCTTTACCATAGCATAAAAAGTGCAAATGGCCTTAAAACGCCACAACACTCAGTTACCATATGTAAATACCCAAAATAAAGACTCGACATAAATATAAATTCAATCGGATCAGAAACATTGGAGGAAACGGGATTTAAAACCCGATGCTAACCGCCCATAGGAAATACATGGGTACGGCTAGTCGCTACTATTAGCAAACAGATTCACTTACCAACTCGGCTTAATATCTTATCATCGACACACTCTCTCGTCGCAACACGTCCCTGATGTTCGGCACCTACAAGTTTACAATTAGTTGTAAAATGTTGGACGGTTGTTTTTACAATATGCAAGCAAACGACAACTTTAAAACATACCGGCTTCATATGTCCCCAGGCTTAGCCACCGCACCTGGCAGCCATCTTGGAATGCTGGATTTTATAGAGCGTGATTGGCTGCAGCGGGTCACGTGAGCGCGTGTGTTAAACTCGCGAGATTAAACGTGGAAACGGCGCAGGTAATATGAGGAAATGTCATCAGAGGAAATATGGCTTATTTCCCACCCGTGTTACACATGGCATTCGGAATGGCTCGATAGGAAGTTACGGGAAGCAGTGTCGATTGTCATTGTTGTTACGCGATTTCGTGAATAAAACTTAAAAAAAAATTATTTTTTTTAATTAATGAAAAAACTTATTTTTTATCACTGCAACCGTAACCCGGAATAGGTTGATGAAAACCGTACTAATTACGGGAAAACCGGAGTAGTTGGCAGGTATGCACTCAGCATCAAGGGTTGGAATTGGGGGTTAAATCACCAAAAATGATTCCCGGGCGTGGCCACCACTGTTGCTCACTGCTCCCCTCACCTCCCAGGGGGTGATTAAAGGGATGGGTCGAATGCAGAAAATAATTTCGCCACACCTAGTGTGTGTGTGACAATTATTGGTACTTTAACTTTTAACTTTTAGTGATTAATCACTAGAGTTAAGTCATTATTTTCCACAGCCATAACTTAATTAGAACGACAAACCTTCTCTACTCCGTGCTTAGAGCCTCCTGGAATGCAGCAGCAATGGCGCCAGGGTCAGGAAACTTGAGTTTACGGGGTGGACCTTTCTTTATCCCCGTCCAGAGAGATGTTTCTATTGACATGAGACATGCAGTGGTTAATAGTGCTTGGGTTAATAATAGGATCATTCAAAGTTAGCACAGTGGGTGTCCAGTAAGATCTAGTATCGGCGGTATCGATATTTCAGTATCGATCCGCACATCGCTGGCAAAATCGGCCTCTTAAAAAAGTGCAGGAGACATTATGTCCGTGTATTCAAAGCCGTGACACACCTCCATGTCTCATGTCCTCCCAGTACTTGCTTAGGGTTTCTTCGGGTTAATCTGAGACTTAAAATCATCCATTCATGTTAACGTGAGTGTAAATGGAATCCCCAGTGTCTCCTTTTTCTGACAATCCGCTGGGATAGGCTCCACCCCCCCAAACCCGATGAGGACAAGCAGTATTGACGTACGGGCATACTTGCCAACCCTCCCGATTTTCCCGGGATACTCCCGAATTTCTCCCGAAAATCTCCCGGGGCAACCATTCTCCCGAATTTCTCCCGATTTCCACCCAGACAACAATATTGGGGGCGTGCGTCACGTTCGCTTTTCCTCCATTCAAACACCGTGCCGGCCCAGTCACATAATATATGCTGTTTTTACACACACAAGTGAATGCAAAGCATACTTGATCAACTGAGGGTGGCCGTATAAACAAGTTTAACACTATTACAAACATGCGCCACACTGTGAACCCACACCAAACACGTTTCGGGAGAACATCCGCACCGTAACACAACAGAACAAATACCCAGAATCCCTTGCAGCACTAATTCCTCCGGGACACTACAATATACAACCCCGCTACCACCAAACCCCGTCCACCTCAACCCTCCATCTCCCGAATTCGGAGGTCTCAAGGTTGGCAAGTATGCGTACGGGGTGGCTGAGCGCCATTCCTTCTGCTCACCTTTGCCTCCGTCAAGCAGAGTGATCTCAAAGCTGTTCCTGCGAGGCTTCTCTGGGTTGAGGACCACAGTGAGTTGAGGGCGTGCAGCCAGCAGGGCAGATTTAACACCCTCAGCATTACGCCCATACACTCGTCAGCTCTTGCTGCCAAAAATAACAGACAAGCAGAAGGATGTCAGTGTTACATTCAGTAATGACTCCACGTGATCTGCGGTAGAATCTTCTCTCGCCATTTCATGTGATCTCAATTTGGAACCCTAACTTTGGCCAGTTTATTACTTCCACTCAAGTTACTATGTTTGGAGTGGTGACATCAAATACTCACCAGTGTTCAATGATCACCTTTTGACCCTCCAGCAAAGGCGCCTCTTCCCCTTTTGCCTCCTTGGTGGGCTTCTCCTCCTCATTCTCGGTTTTGCGCTTGGTGCCACGGCGGCCTAAACATGTTTGTTCACATCAGAATCAGGAATACTTTATTAATCCTGACAGAATAATTGCATCTAAGTTATCACAACAGACAAAAGCTGTCTTTGATTTTAACAATCAAAAGGCTTGTAAAACTCCACTGTGTAGGATGGGAAGCGACATGTCGGTTTCTTTGATGTATTGTAATCCACGGGAAGATTTTGTTTGGACCCGAGATCTACAAAACGGAGAGGAAGCTGGACCTGACTCCCCTCCAGGCACCTTTTCTTTGAACTGTTTTGTGACCAAAGGCCGCGGCTGTTTACGACCCCCTTCCTCTAGAAACAGCTGTTGCCATGTAATCAGGGAAAGTCCAAATAAAAGAGGAGGCGTACAATCTTTGGGGGAGACTGTGCAAGAGTACAGCCCAGACGTTTCTCCTCATTTGAGCTAAATTGAATTCTGTCTCTGTTTAATTCCTTGCTACTTTGTCTGGTTAATAGATGTCATCGGGGTTTGAACCTGACACATCCCTAAAGGACATGGGAGGAGTTTGGGGAGGCCATGGAAAAAGACTTCCGGACGGCTTCGAAGCAATTCTGGACCACCATCCGCCGCCTCAGGAAGGGGAAGCAGTGCAGTGTCAACACCGTGTATGGTGGGGATGGTGCTCTGCTGACCTCGACTGCGGATGTTGTGGATCGGTGGAGGGAATACTTCGAAGACCTCCTCAATCCTACCAGCACGTCTTCCTATAAGGAAGCAGGGCCTGGGGAATCAGTGGTGGGCTCTCCTATTTCTGGGGCTGAGGTTGCCGAGGTAGTTAAAAAGCTCCTCGGTGGCAAGGCCCCGGGGGTGGATGAGATCCGCCCGGAGTTCCTTAAGGCTCTGGATGTTGTGGGGCTGTCTTGGTTGACAAGACTCTGCAACATCGCGTGGACATCGGGGGCGGTACCTCTGGATTGGCAGACCGGGGTGGTGGTTCCTCTCTTTAAGAAGGGGAACCGGAGGGTGTGTGGGATCCCACTCCTCAGCCTTCCCGGTAAGGTCTATTCAGGTGTACTGGAGAGGAGGCTACGCCGGATAGTCGAACCTCGGATTCAGGAGGAACAGTGTGGTTTTCGTCCTGGTCGTGGAACTGTGGACCAGCTCTATACTCTCGGCAGGGTCCTTGAGGGTGCATGGGAGTTTGCCCAACCAGTCTACATGTGCTTTGTGGACTTGGAGAAGGCATTCGACCGTGTAGCCCGGGAAGTCCTGTGGGGAGTGCTCAGAGAGTATGGGGTAACGGATTGTCTTATTGTGGCAGTTCGCTCCCTGTATAATCAGTGTCAGAGCTTGGTCCGCATTGCCGGCAGTAAGTCGGACACGTTTCCAGTGAGGGTTGGACTCCGCCAAGGCTGCCCTTTGTCACCGATTCTGTTCATAACCTTTATGGACAGAATTTCTAGGCGCAGTCAGGGCGTTGAGGGGACCTGGTTTGGTGGCTGCAGGATTAGGTCACTGCTATTTGCAGATGATGTGGTCCTGATGGCTTCCTCCGGCCAAGATCTTCAGCTCTCACTGGATCGGTTCGCAGCCGAGTGTGAAGCGACTGGGATGGGAATCAGCACCTCCAAGTCCGAGTCCATGGTTCTCTCCCGGAAAAGGGTGGAGTGCCATCTCCAGGTTGGGGAGGAGATCTTGCCCCAAGTGGAGGAGTTCAAGTACCTCGGAGTCTTGTTCACGAGTGGGGGAAGAGTGGATCGTGAGATCGACAGGCGGATCGGTGCGGTGTCTTCAGTAATGCGGACGCTGTATCGATCCGTTGTGGTGAAGAAGGAGCTGAGCCGGAAGGCAAAGCTCTCGATTTACCGGTCGATCTACGTTCCCATCCTCACCTATGGTCATGAGCTTTGGGTCATGACCGAAAGGACAAGATCACGGGTACAAGCGGCCGAAATGAGTTTCCTCCGCCGAGTGGCGGGGCTCTCCCTTAGAGATAGGGTGAGAAGCTCTGTCATCCGGGGGGAGCTCAAAGTAAAGCCGCTGCTCCTCCACATCGAGAGGAGCCAGATGAGGTGGTTCGGGCATCTGGTCAGGATGCCACCCGAACGCCTCCCTAGGAAGGTGTTTCGGGCACGTCCGACCGGTAGGAGGCCACGGGGAAGACCCAGGACACGCTGGGAAGACTATCTCTCCCGGCTGGCCTGGGAACGCCTCGGGATCCCCCGGGAGGAGCTGGACGAAGTGGCTGGGGAGAGGGAAGTCTGGGCTTCCCTGCTTAAGCTGCTGCCCCCGCGACCCGACCTCGGATAAGCGGAAGAAGATGGATGGATGGATGGACATCCCTAAAGGGAAATTGGGGATTTTCAGCACAATCCCATTCAAGAGCAGAGAAACATTACAGGATCGCTGACGGCTCTGCCAACTTCCTTACAGAAAAGCGTGTGAAACCGGTAAACAGAAACATATCAAATTGTTGGTATAAATAGTCTTATATTAAAAATTGAGAGCACATAATGACAAAACTAAAGGTCGGCAATTCAATTTGTGAATGGGCTTTTATTCTGAAGGTTTCTGCCAGTCAAATCAGAGGCTGTTTTTCTTGAGGAAACTGAGGGGCTTTCAGGTACTTTTTTTTTCTTCTTCATTTCCATCCATCCATTTTCTACCGCTTATCCCCTTTGGGGTCGCAAGGGGCAAAGAAGAAAAATTATGAGAAATACTTTCAACCTTATTGTACTTTGTAAGCACTATTACTAATATTGATACTGTTGTTGATAATATTCATTTTTGTGTCACTACTTTTGGTTTGTTCTGCATGTTTGTGTCTCCTCTCAATTGCTCTGTTTATTGCAGTTCTGAGTGTTGCTGGGTCGGGTTTGCTTTTGAAATTGGATTGCATTGTTATGGTATTGCTGTGTATCGTTTTGTTGGATTGATTAATTTAAAAAAAATAAAATTAAAAATTAAAATTAAAAAATGATAATAATAAAAAAACAAAACGATCTTTTAAAAATGAGAATTGATTCTGAATCACACAACATAGGAATCGCGATTCGAATTCGAATCGATTTTTTCCCCACACCCCTAATATATGTACAGGTAAAAGCCAGTAAATTAGAATATTTTGAAAAACTTGATTTATTTCAGTAATTACATTCACAAGGTGTAACTTGTACATTATATTTATTCATTGCACACAGACTGATGCATTCAAATGTTTATTTCATTTAATTTTGATGATTTGAAGTGGCAACAAATGAAAATCCAAAATTCCGTGTGTCACAAAATTAGAATATTACTTAAGGCTAATACAAAAAAGGGATTTTTAGAAATGTTGGCCAACTGAAAAGTATGAAAATGAAAAATATGAGCATGTACAATACTCAATACTTGGTTGGAGCTCCTTTTGCCTCAATTACTGCGTTAATGCGGCGTGGCATGGAGTCGATGAGTTTCTGGCACTGCTCAGGTGTTATGAGAGCCCAGGTTGCTCTGATAGTGGCCTTCAACTCTTCTGCGTTTTTGGGTCTGGCATTCTGCATCTTCCTTTTCACAATACCCCACAGATTTTCTATGGGGCTAAGGTCAGGGGAGTTGGCGGGCCAATTTAGAACAGAAATACCATGGTCCGTAAACCAGGCACGGGTAGATTTTGCGCTGTGTGCAGGCGCCAAGTCCTGTTGGAACTTGAAATCTCCATCTCCATAGAGCAGGTCAGCAGCAGGAAGCATGAAGTGCTCTAAAACTTGCTGGTAGACGGCTGCGTTGACCCTGGATCTCAGGAAACAGAGTGGACCGACACCAGCAGATGACATGGCACCCCAAACCATCACTGATGGTGGAAACTTTACACTAGACTTCAGGCAACGTGGATCCTGTGCCTCTCCTGTCTTCCTCCAGACTCTGGGACCTCGATTTCCAAAGGAAATGCAAAATTTGCATGGTTGGGTGATGGTTTGGGGTGCCATGTCATCTGCTGGTGTCGGTCCACTCTGTTTCCTGAGATTCAGGGTCAACGCAGCCGTCTACCAGCAAGTTTTAGAGCACTTCATGCTTCCTGCTGCTGACCTGCTCTATGGAGATGGAGATTTCAAGTTCCAACAGGACTTGGCGCCTGCACACAGCGCAAAATCTACCCGTGCCTGGTTTACGGACCATGGTATTTCTGTTCTAAATTGGCCCGCCAACTCCCCTGACCTTAGCCCCATAGAAAATCTGTGGGGTATTGTGAAAAGGAAGATGCAGAATGCCAGACCCAAAAACGCAGAAGAGTTGAAGGCCACTATCAGAGCAACCTGGGCTCTCATAACACCTGAGCAGTGCCAGAAACTCATCGACTCCATGCCACGCCGCATTAACGCAGTAATTGAGGCAAAAGGAGCTCCAACCAAGTATTGAGTATTGTACATGCTCATATTTTTCATTTTCATACTTTTCAGTTGGCCAACATTTCTAAAAATCCCTTTTTTGTATTAGCCTTAAGTAATATTCTAATTTTGTGACACACGGAATTTTGGATTTTCATTTGTTGCCACTTCATCAAAATTAAATGAAATAAACATTTGAATGCATCAGTCTGTGTGCAATGAATAAATATAATGTACAAGTTACACCTTTTGAATGCAATTACTGAAATAAATCAAGTTTTTCAAAATATTCTAATTTACTGGCTTTTACCTGTATATAATAATATATATATATATAGCTAGAATTCACTGAAAGTCAAGTATTTATTTTATTTATATATATAAGAAATACTTGAATTTCAGTGAATTGTAGCTATAAATATACTCCTCCCCCCTTAACCCCGCCCACCTTTTTTTACCGCTTGTCCCTTTTGGGGTCGCTGGAGCCTATCTCAGCTGTACACGGGCAGAAGGCGGCGTACACCCTGGACAAGTCGCCAACTCATCGCAGGGCCAACACAGATAGACAGACAACATTCACACTCACATTCACACACTAGTTGAGATACTAATATTAAAACATGACGATGTAAAACAAAAAAAACCGTGCTAGCAACAATGGGAGAGTAAGCTGCGAAGCTAAAATGACCGTCGTCAAATATTTGTAATGATTAATATGAGAAGTGTTAACACATAGAGGTAATGTTACTTCATATGTAACATAAGCATGCGTGTTAGAAACAAAAGTGAAACTGAAACTGACAGACATTAATACTGACCTGCTTCGACGGACGCCATTGTTGTGATGGAACTTTCCCGCGCCGGACATGGACTGTACCAACTTAGTTAAAGGGGTGTACTGATTTATTCCGTTATGATAAATGCACATTTTATCCGTCACGTTCCATTTGAAAATGCCAATTATATTGTAATATTTTCAGTTAAGATAAAAATTATTATTATTTTTTTTATCATCGCCTTTTAATTTTTTTTTAAAATGGACTCCACCATCTCACTGCCGCTGACGTTACACTCCTTACAACAAGGGGGCGCAGTTTTTCCAGTGGCATCATTTACGAGTGACGTGCGATACCGCTAATTTTTTTTCCGATCCAATACAAAGTACAATTCCGGCTGGATACCGGCGATGCCGATCCGATACCGATTATTTGTGCAAATATACCATACTTGCCAACCCTCCCGAATTTTCCGGGAGACTCCCGAAATTCAGCGCCTCTCCCGAAAACCTCCCGGAACAAATATTCTCCCGAAAATCTCCCGATTTTCAGCCGGAGCTGGAAGCCACGCCCCCTCCAGCTCCATGCGGACCTGAGTGAGGACAGCCTTTTTTCAGGGTGACAAGAACTAAATCATCCAGACTAGAGATAAATTGTATTATTATGTTTATCTTACCTAAAAATAAATTTATTTATTAGTTAAAAAAAAAAAAAAAACTAAATACATTTTTACTATATTTTGCTAAAAACATCAAAATTAATTGTATTTTTATTTGTATTTTTTCTGACTCCTTATTACATCCAGGCATTAGAATTATACATTAAAATAAACATATTTGAAATAATTAATTTTAAATTATCATAATAATTCATTTAAAATGACCATATTTAATTATTAAAATAATTGCTTGTTTATCAACAACTTTAGCATTTTATTCATTACATTTTGAAGCTCTCAGAAGCCAAGTTATGTTATATTCCTTAAGATTTATTTATGCAAGTTTGAAGTATCAATTATCTAAACACAGTTTTGTTTGCATATTTTCAGGATATATATATATATATATATATATATATATATATATATATATATATATATATATATATATATATAATGTATGAAATACTTGACTTGGTGAATTCTAGCTGTCAATATACTCCTCCCCTCTTAACCACGCCCCCAACCACGCCCTGCCCCACCCCCGACCACGCCCCCACCCCCCACCTCCCGAAATCGGAGGTCTCAAGGTTGGCAAGTATGAAATATACCGAACAAAGTTTAGGTGAGAAAAATAATATATTTACTGGAAAGATAACAGTAAAAATGTGAGAAAAGAGAAACACTTTGAGAAAAAGCTTAATTTTCAAAGATAATAATAATAATATACTTAGTCACCTATAACATCAAGTTTTGTCTTCATATATATGTATATTAGTGTTGTCCTGATACCAATATGTTGGTACTGGTACCAAAATGTATTTTGATACTTTTCTAAATAAAGGGGACCACAAAAAAATTTCATTATTAGCTTTATTTGAACAAAAAATCTTAGGGTACATGAAACATATGTTTATTATTGTAATTTAGTGCTTAAATAAAATAGTGAACATACTAGACAACTTGTCTTTTAGTAGTAAGTAAACAAACAAAGACTCCTAATTAGTCTGCTGACGTATGCAGTAACATATTGTGTCATTTATTATTTTGTCAACATTACGAGGGACAAACTTTAAAAAATTATTGTTAATCTAATTGTTCATTTACTGTTACTATCTGATTACTTTCTGTTTCAACATGTTCTATCTACACTTCTGTTAAAATGTATTAATCACTTATTCTTCTCTTCTTTGATACTTTACATTAGTTTTGGATGATACCACACATTTAGGTATGGATCCGATACCAATCAGGATCATACATTGGTCATATTCAAAGTCCTCATGTGTCCGGGGACGTATCTACATAATATGAATTTTAAAAAAGGAAAAAAGATTTTGTGAATCAACCTATCCCCAGGTGCATGTCTTTGGAGGTGGGAGGAAGCCGAAGTACCTGGAGGGTACCAATTCATTCAAATTCGTAGCCTCCTCCAAATGCAGCCGATGAATGCGCCCTCCTTTTCCCTGTATTCCGAGGATGCACCGCGACCATCCTTCGTGGCCTCCCATATCCCAAGATGCTTTGCGCGCCTTTGTTCAACCCGGATCTTTTTGACGATGGCGGCAAATACAAGCACCGGCACCGGCAGCGAATACACTTTCAAATGTAAGTATCCTCCGCAGGCTAGACTGTCCCATTTACCAACGGGTGACGCATCCTTCAGAGGTGCCTCCGAAGGTCCAGCCTTCTGAGGCTGCGTAGGCCGGGTCCTCCGAAGGATGCAGTGTCATGTCACGTGAGGGGGGTCGCAGCTTGCTGCAAGGTTTGTTTCCTCGGGATGCAAACGGACTACTCTGGACAGGTAAAAACATGATTTAATTATCCAACTAAGAAAACAAAGGCAAGCGTGCCTATCGCACACGGAAGCTAAGGCAAAAACTTAGGGCAGGAAACATGAAACTATAGACATGAAACCTCACTAAACTGTGGCATGAAACGAATAGCATTAACTATGGCATGGAACAAACAGAAACTGTGGCATGAAACGAATAGCATTAACTATGGCATGGAACAAACACGAAACTGTGGCATGAAACGAATAGCATTAACTATGGCAGGGGTCGGCAACCCACGGCTCCGGAGCCGCATGCGGCTCTTTGATCACTCTGATGCGGCTCAGCAGCTTACTTGCTGAACCCCCCAATTTTCCCGTGAGACTTCCGGTTTTCAGTGCCTCTCGCAGAAAACTCCCGGGATTAATATTCACCAATTTTCACCCTTACAGCTATAATAAGGGCGTGCCATGATGGTACAACATTTGGCATCCTCTACAATCTGTATTAACAGAGTGCCAGCCCAACACTTGTTAATCAATATACATCTTTTGCTTGCACAAGTACATGACAGCAAGGCATACTTGGTCAACAGCCACACAGGTTACACTGACGGTGGTCATATAAAACAACTTTAACACTCTTACTAATAATGCGCCACACTTTGAACCAAAACCAAACAAGAATGACAAACACATTTCGGGAGAACATCTGCACCTTAACACAACATAAACACAACAGAAGAAATACCCAGAATCCCATGCAGCCCTGACTCTTCCGGGCTACATTATACACCCCTGCTACCACCAAACCCCGCCCCCACCCCAACCCTGCTCCCTCACACATCATCCTACCATCCTGCTTAAAACCACCTGCGTAAAACTGGATCAGGGTGATTCTTTTTCTGCCAGGCTGTGTTGTAGCCTTGATAGACTCTTTGCTACGGTCAGATCTACTTTGTCTTTGATGCTACCTTGTTTTTGTTCCCATTTTTGTTAAGCTATTTGTTTAACTTGTGCCACACATTTTTTTTTTGTCTTCGGGGTCTTTTTTCACCTTTCTGTAAAAATGTAGACAATTGTTAAACAAATATGTTCTGCCAAGCCACTATCCATCCATCCATCCATTCATTTTCTACCGCTTGTCCCTTTCGGGGGTGCTGGAGCATATTCCATGGTGTTCTTGATATATTTATTCTTGAGGGTGCATGGGAGTTTGCCCAACCAGTCTACATGTGCTTTGTACCTCTGGATTGGCAGACCGGGGATGGTGGTTCCTCTCTTTAAGAAGAGGAACCGGAGGGTGTGTTCCAACTATCGTGGGATCACACTCCTCAGCCTTCCCAGTAAGGTCTATTCAGGTGTACTGGAGAGGAGGCTACGCCGGATAGTCGAACCTCGGATTCAGGAGGAACAGTATGGTTTTCGTCCTTGTTGTGGAACTGTGGACCAGCTCTATATTCTCGGCAGGGTCCTTGAGGGTGCATGGGAGTTTGCCCAACTAGTCTACATGTGCTTTGTACCTCTGGATTGGCAGACCGGGGATGGTGGTTCCTCTCTTTAAGAAGGGGAACCGGAGGGTGTGTTCCAACTATCGTGGGATCACACTCCTCAGCCTTGCCAGTAAGGTCTATTCAGGTGTACTGGAGAGGAGGCTACGCCGGATAGTCGAACCTCGGATTCAGGAGGAACAGTATGGTTTCCGTCCTGGTTGTGGAACTGTAGACCAGGTCTATATTCTGGGCAGGGTCCTTGAGGGTGCATGGGAGTTTTCCCAACCAGTCTACATGTGCTTTGTACCTCTGGATTGGCAGACCGGGATGGTGGTTCCTCTCTTTAAGAATGGGAACCGGAGGGTGTGTTCCAACTATCGTGGGATCACACCCCTCAGCCTTCCCAGTAAGGTCTATTCAGGTGTACTGGAGAGGAGGCTACGCCGGATAGTCGAACCTCGGATTCAGGAGGAACAGTATGGTTTTCGTCCTGGTTGTGGAACTGTGGACCAGCTCTATATTCTCGGCAGGGTCCTTGAGGGTGCATGGGAGTTTACCCAACCAGTCTACATGTGCTTTGTGGACTTGGAGAAGGCATTCGACCGTGTCCCCCAGGAAGTCCTGTGGGGAGTGCTCAGAGAGTATGGGGTATCAGACTGTCTGATTGTGGCGGTCCGCTCCCATATATGATCAGTGTCAGAGCTTCGTCCGCATTGCCGGCAGTAAGTCGGACACGTTTCCAGTGAGGGTTGGACTCCGCCAAGGCTGCCCTTTGTCACAGATTCTCTTCATAAATTTTATGGACAGAATTTCTAGGCGCAGTCAGGGCGTTGAGGGGATCCGGTTTGGTGGCTGCAGGATTAGGTCTCTGCTTTTTGCAGATGATAAGGTTCTGATGGCTTCATCTGGCCAGGATCTTCAGCTCTCACTGGATCGGTTCACTGCTGAGTGTGAAGCGACTGGGATGAGAATCAGTACCTCCAAGTCCGAGTCCATGGTTCTTGCCCCGGAAAAGGGTGGAGTGCCATCTCCGGGTTGGGGAAGAGATCTTGCCCCATGTGGAGGAGTTCAAGTACCTCTGTGTATTGTTCACGAGTCAGGGAAGAGTGGATGGTGAGATCGACAGGTGGATCGGTGCGGCGTCTTCAGTAATGCGGACGCTGTATCGATCCGTTGTGGTGAAGAAGGAGCTGAGCCGGAAGGCAAAGCTCTCAATTTACCGGTCAATCTACGTTCCCATCCTCACCTATGGTCATGAGCTTTGGGTTATGACCGAAAGGACAAGATCACGGGTACAAACGGCCGAAATGAGTTTCCTCCGCCGGGTGGCGGGTCTCTCCCTTAGAGATAGGGTGAGAAGCTCTGTCATCCGGGAGGAGCTCAAAGTAAAGCCGCTACTCCTCCACATCGAGAAGAGTCAGGTGAGATGGTTTGGACATCTGGTCAGGATTCCACCTGAACGCTTCCCTAGGGAAGTGTTTAGGGCACGTCCGACCGGGAGGAGGCCACGGGGAAGACCCAGGACACGTTGGGAAGACTATGTCTCCCGGCTAGCCTGGGAACGCCTCAGGATCCCCCGGGAGGAGCTGGACCAAGTGGCTGGGGAGAGGGAAGTCTGGGATTTTACCCGACCTCGAATAAGCGGAAGAAGATGGATGGATGGATGGATTTATTTATTGCTTTGAAAAATGTTACTGTGAGGAAGTTGCAAACACCACCTTTAAGTTCCTTGCCAGTAAAGTGTCAATTGTCCTAATGCAACAAACGTAGTTTCATGTCAACATCAAAAATGATGGCTCTGATTTAGAAGGGTTCTTTCCTGCCAAAGCTAAAGATCCGTTCTCTAATCAGTCATCCTTCTGGTGTTTCTTAAAGGTAATCTGTGCAAATAATAGCACAGATGAATTCATGTCTCCGAGCACGTGTCGCTCGAGTCTCGCTACTTTTTTGCAATCCCCAAACATCCATTTGTATTAATCATCTCAAATCTGGCAGGCGTAACGTGGAAGAACGTATGAGAAAATCTGCCAAGCAACAGATGGACGTGCTCAAATACCACCAATCCAAAAGTAAATACCATATGGAGTATCAAAAAATAGCAATGGAGGATCCATGCTTGTTTCACCCGGAAGTGGTGTTGACATTTATAGAACGTCAAAGAAAATGCTGGCGGACGTCACGAGACAACAAAGGCTGTTAAAACCTCCCAGAGCGAGTCTGCGTGATGTCGGTCTGACTCATTCACTCCTTTGTTCTTTTCTTTTCTCCACAACAGCTTTTAGTTGTTTGCCACAGTCGTCGTGCACGTGCAGAACTCAGTCCCAATGTGACCTCACTAGACACGTTTTCTGAATGACTCAAAGCCTGGTGATGCTCCCCACTTATACATTGGACTGAACCACGGTCGTCGTTCATACAATGCGTTACCTTCGTCTGTCAGTGTGACTTATTGTTAGAATAAATATGTGTAAGTTATCACACAAGTCTTATGCTTAAAGGCTGTTGCTATAGTTATTATCAATTGTGCTGAAGTTGTACTTTTAAATCTGTGTAAAGGGACAACTTGCAAATCCAAGATTGCGAGTCGTCTTGTATCAGTGTTTGCGTCCAGAACATCGAGTACCCTGACGCAGACAAAGCAGGGACAGGGCGATACCACGAGTGTCAGTGTCATGAATAATCATATATTGTGTCCAACTGGGGCTGCAGAAATTACCCCCCTTCCTTCAGAAGCAGCCTCAGTGATGTAACCACGGAACTCCCAAATAAATAGTGGAGCACGTGGGCTGTGCCTTAGAGCGTAGGTTGGTTCTGTAACTGAGAGTACAGCCCAAAACGTCTCTCCTCATTCAACTAAATTTAACTCTGTCTCTGCATGATTCCTTGCTTCTTGTCTGTTTGAACCTGACACTTATTACGGAGAATAAAACCATTTATTGACAGCAATGAGCCAAACAGTGGGTAACTCATGTCGCCAGTTCTCAAAATTGGATCTAATACTACCAAATGGGGCGGAGTAGCTAGTAGGTAGCGCCGCTGTCCAGAAACTTGGAGGTTTCTGATTCGATTCCAGCATCCACCATCCTAGTTGCTGCCGTCAAGACTGTATTTATATTACTCACATGTGAATAATGCTGTATAATAGACTGTATTTATGTTATTCACATGTAAATAATGCTGTATAATAGACTGTATTTATATTATTCACATGTGAATAATACTGTATAATAGACTGTATTTATATTATTCACATGTAAATAATGCTGTATAATAGACTGTATTTATATTACTCACATGTGAATAATGCTGTATAATTGACTGTATTTATGTTATTCACATGTGAAGAATGCTGTATAATAGACTGTATTTATATTATTCATATGTGAATAATGCTGTATAATTGACTGTATTTATGTTATTCACATGTGAATAATGCTGTATAATAGACTGTATTTATGTTATTCACATGTGAATAATGCTGTATAATAGACTGTATTTATGTTATTCACATGTGAATAATGCTGTATAATAGACTGTATTTATATTATTCACATGTGAATAATGCTGTATAATAGACTGTATTTATGTTACTCACATGTGAATAATGCTGTATAATAGACTATATTTATATTGTTCACATATGAATAATGCTGTATAATAGACTATATTTATATTATTCACATGTGAATAATGCTGTATAATAGACTATTTATATTATTCACATGTGAATAATGCTGTATAATAGACTGTATTTATATTATTCACGTGTGAATAATGCTGTATAATAGACTGTATTTATATTATTCACATATGAATAATGCTGTATAATAGACTGCATCTATGTTATTCACATGTGAATAATACTGTATAATAGACTGTCCATCCATTTTCTACCGCTTATTCCCTTTAGGGTCGCGGGGGGCGCTGGAGCCTATCTCAGCTACAATCGGGCGGAAGGCGGGGTACACCCTGGACAAGTCGCCACCTCATCGCATTATTATTAGTAATATAACCATCCTAGTTGCTGCCGTCAAGACTGTATTTATATTACTCACATGTGAATAATGCTGTATAATGGACTGTAATTATGTTATTCACATGTAAATAATGCTGTATAATAGACTGTATTTATGTTATTCACATGTGAATAATGCTGTATAATAGACTGTATTTATATTATTCACATGTAAATAATGCTGTATAATAGACTGTATTTATGTTACTCACATGTGAATAATGCTGTATAATAGACTATATTTATATTATTCACATGTGAATAATGCTGTATAATAGACTATATTTATATTATTCACATGTGAATAATGCTGTATAATAGACTATTTATATTATTCACATGTGAATAATGCTGCATAATAGACTGTATTTATATTATTCACATGTGAATAATGCTGTATAATAGACTGTATTTATATTACTCACATGTGAATAATGCTGTATAATAGACTGTATTTATGTTATTCACATGTGAATAATGCTGTATAATAGACTGTATTTATATTATTCACATGTAAAACATACTTAAGTGTTATTGTCTATTGTGAGCGAACTGTGGTGCTGAATTTCCCCCAGGGATCAATAAAGTACTTTCTATTCTTTCTATTCTATCATTTCCACAGCTAGAGGGTCCATAACGACAACTTCTATTTTGTTTTTTCAGCCGTTTTACTGCCGTGCTACAGGCAATTAGGGTATGTAAAAAAAAAACATTTGCCCAATGCTTTTGTGTAAATAACTCATTCAACCAAGTATATATTAGCCACTTATAGTATTCAATCTCTTTCGATGACCTCCTCGGGTTTTAGTTTCCATTCTGGTAGCAGAGCAGCGAGCGGCTCATGTTTCCACGTGCAGGACAAAAAAAAGAACGATTAATTAGCACGTCTCTCATAGGCCTCCCTCATGGTTGTTCCATCCCAAAATGACATGTGCAGCCATGTGCGTCACAAAAAGGATTGACAAAGACCGACACATGCGGCAGCACATTTGACGGAAGAGAAAGAATCGGCGCTGAGACAAAGACTGAGTGACACACAGGAAACATAGAGCCAAGATTCTTGGGTGACATGTGAGTGGGCGATTCATTCAGGGATGCGCTGACGAGCTTTGGGTCCATACTGTCGATTTTTGTACAGGAAAGAAAATGACCATATTTGTCCCTTTTAGCAGCAGCCAGGCAGCTACGTCGGAGCATCGAACGCAAACGCCGACATGAGCTGCAGAATGACTCGTTCACGCTTATTAAACCTGCGAGGAAAGACTGATAGCAGGTGACCTTGCTTGACCTCGTCCTATGGACCCGTTCAACATTGTTCATTTAAAAGTTACAGTTAAAGTAGCAATTGTCAGAAAAATTGTATGTTAAATTATCAAAACATTTTCCGTACGCTGAGTTCCCAGTGAACAGATGAAAGCTGTCTTTGTTGCACCAAGCCAAAGGCTTGGAAAATTCCATTGTGTACGATGGGAGGAGATTAGGGGTTATCTGTTGTCATCCAAGACCTGCCCAAGCTCGATCCAGGACCAGCCCAAGTCTGAAGCATCTTTTTCTTTTGTGTTAATGTGACCAAACACAAGAGCTGTTTACATTTCCCCATTCCTTTAGAAACAGCTGTTGTTGTGTAAACAGGGAATATCCAAATAAAGGAGGAGACGTAAACCTTTTTTCGTCAGAGCGTGCTGGAAACTGTGCAAGAGTACAGACCAGACATTTCCCCTCAAAATAGAGCCAAATTGAATTCTGTCTCTGTTTAATTCTTTGCTTCTTGTCTTGTTTAATAGATGTCATCAGTGTTTGAACCTGACAGCAATGATCGTCACACACACACTAGGTGTGGCGAAATTATTCTCTGCATTTGACCCATCACCCTTGTTCACCCCCTGGGAGGTGAGGGGAGCAGTGAGCAGCAGCGGTGGCCACGCCCGGGAATCATTTTTTGGTGATTTAACCCCCAATTCCAACCCTTGATGCTGAATGCCAAGCAGGGAGGTAATGGCTCCCATTTTTATAGTCTTTGGTATGACTCGCCGGGGTTTGGACTCACAACCTACCCATCTCAGGGCGGACAATTTCTGTATGATCTCCTTTTTTTATTAGTGTGTCCATTGGTGATGACATCATCAGTATCAGCATCATCCCACATAACTACTAACTGTATTGTGGTTGTAAGCCTTTTTTGTTGTATTGTTGTTTAATACACACGAGAGTTGTCCCGATACCAATATTTTGGTACCAGTACCGGTACCAAAATGTAATTCGATACTTTTCTAAATAAAGGGGACCACAAAAAATATAATTATTGGCTTTATTTGAAGAAAAAATCTTAGGGTACATGAAACATATGTTTATTATTGTAACTTAGTCCTTAAATAAAATAGTGAACATACTAGACAACTTGTCTTTTAGTAGTAAGTAAACAAACAAAGACTCCTAATTAGTCTATGCAGTAACATATTGTGTCATTTATACACCTATTATTTTGTACACATTATGAAGGACAAACTATAAAAAATTTATTATTAATCTACTTGTTCATTAACTGTTAATATCTACTTATTTTCTGTTTTAACATGTTCTATCTACACTTCTGTTAAAATGTAATAATCACTTATTCTTCTCTTCTTTGATACTTTACATTAGTTTTGGATAGCGATGTCCGATAATGGCTTTTTTGCCGATATCCGATATTCCGATATTGTCCAACTCTTAATTACCGATACCGATATCAACCGATACCGATATATACAGTCGTGGAATTAACACATTATTATGCCTAATTAGGACAACCAGGTATGGTGAAGATAAGGTCCTTTTTAAAAAAATTAATAAAATAAAACAAGATAAATAAATTAAAAACATTTACTTGAATAAAAAAGAAAGTAAAACAATATAAAAACGGCTACATAGAAACTAGTAATTAATGAAAATGAGTAATCTCTAGTTTTGGATGATACCACACATTTAGGTATCGATCCGATACCAAGTTGTTACAGGATCATACATTGATCATGTTCAAAGTCCTCATGTGTCCAGGTACGTATTTCCTGACTTTATGAATATGATATGAATTTTAAAAAGATTTTGTGACGATAAAAAATATAGATGTAATCATAGTAGTGTTAACTAGATACGTTCTTGTACTTGGTATCATTACAGTGGATGTTAGGTGTAGAGCCACCCATGGCATTTGTTTCAGAGACCTAACCCTAACCCAAAATAAGACAAAGAAGGAGTGGCATAAAACACGTCTTTCTGTGG
The DNA here is from genome assembly GCF_033978685.3 of Nerophis lumbriciformis. Classification (NCBI taxonomy): domain Eukaryota; kingdom Metazoa; phylum Chordata; class Actinopteri; order Syngnathiformes; family Syngnathidae; genus Nerophis; species Nerophis lumbriciformis. Next base: position 15,225,502 of record NC_084583.2, on the reverse strand, counting down.
CAGTGTCGGCGAAAGTTGTACATGTAAACAAACTACGGTGCGTTCAAGGGCTGCCAAAATTAGCAGGACATAACGACGCTCGCCAAATCCTCTCATCAGTGAAGCATGTTTAACATAAACAGTGGGATTTTTAACAATTAGGAAGGTTTGTATTTATATTTATATTTTTTCACACAGCTCCAGGGAGCCACTAGGGCGGCGCTAAAGAGCCGCATGCGCCCGACCCCTGAACTAGCGGTATGCCAAAGAATCACTTGAATAAGGTAGTGATTTATTATCCTATGTATCCTATAGTGTTACTATTCAAAATGTGTTTAATATGTTTAACCTGCTCAGTGGCCTAGTGGTTCAGAGTGTCCGGCCTGAGATGGGTAGGTCGTGAGTTCAAACCCCGGCCGAGTCATACCAAAGACTATAAAAATGAATTGGCCATTTTTCAAACTTCCACAATTTCCACATTTTTCACCCGATTCAAACCGTTCCAACTTCAAGCTGTTCAGCCTATTCGGTAATCACGGTCTTTCCCTTGACAAATTCCAAAAATTCCCAGATATCCCAAAATTCCAGGTTTTCCGGGACATTGTTAGAGTGCCCGCCCTGAGATCGGTAGGTTGTGGGTTCAAACCCCGGCCGAGTCATACCAAAGACTAGGGATGATGTTTGATAAGAAATTACCGAGTTCGAGCCCATTATCGAATCCTCTTATCGAATCGATTCCTTATCGATTCCCTTATCGAATCCAGATAGGTTGTTGTATATGGAAAAAAACACAATATTTGGTTTAACGAAAGCTCACTTTTATTTTATAAGAAAAAAATAAATAAAAAAAAATAAAAAAATATTGACAGTTACCTCCCTAAAAAAATAAAATAAATAAATATTGACTGTTGTTACCCAAAGTATATTAAGTGGGATTTTTCAGAAAAAAAAAATATATATACAGTAACACAAAAACAACCTGTCTCTGTGATCACTACAGGTGTATAAATAATAATATAGTGTTAAATAAAATCAGTCCCTTGGGCACAAAACTGAAAATAATACAGCTCTCCAAAAAGTGCACTTCTGCTGCTATTGGAACATACTAACTATACACACAGGCAGACAGCTAACAAACAATCCAAGACGTCTAATAAAGTTCCAAAGCAGATTAATCCATTTAGGCTCTTTATTGTTGTTGATCTTGCTTTGTCTTTTCCTATCTTTACTTTTGTCTTGCACTGGACTGTTTTTTGTTTTTTTAAACTGAAATACAGACAAAGACAAATGTATAAGCTATGTGATTCAATTAACATACTGAAATTTAATACACAACATGTACTATTATCAAACAAATACTTCTGAGTGTTGAAACTATTTCATTGGTGGAAATGCACGACTGGCAGCCGTTTTAAGTCCTCAAAACATCCATTAAAACAGTGCACAAAAATCGTTTTTCAATAAACATCTTAGTATCAAACTTAACCACTTTCCACCTTAATATTGAGTTACATAAAGAAGTTAAACAGTTTACTTACAGACTTATCTTTTCCAAGGCTTGTAAGAGCTAACACAACTTGTCTACTTCTCAATTGTCTCATGAACTGAACTGACGTCGCCAACCCGGAAGTGCCCAAACTATTGACGCGTAGTATTTTCATATCGCCACAAGGTGTCAGTAAGAGTCTACAATCAAATGGGCATAACATTGCCGTCCCACAGGGCATTTCTTGTGAGAAGGGATTTGTTCCCAGGGATTCGAATAAAGAACCAACTCTTTTTCTTTACTATAGTGGCCTCGATAATGGGAACCGGTTCTCAAAAAGGGATTCGAGTCCATGAAATCGGTTCTTTTCTTCATCATCCCTACCAAAGACTATAAAAATTGGAGCCATTAACTCCCTGCTTGGCACTCAGCATCAAGGGTTAGAATTGGGGTTTCAATCACCAAAAATGATTCCTGAGCGTGGCCACTGCTGCTGCTCACTGCTCACCTCACCTCCCAGGGGGTGATCAAGGGTGATGGGTTAAATGCAGAGGATCATTTCGCCACATCTAGTGTGTGTGTGACAATCATGGGTACTTTAACTTTATCGTTACAGTGGCCAAAAATATCAAACATACATGTCAAATAAAACCTCTTTTTAACGAGTACATAGGCCTATTACGCTACCGTATTTTAAAGTTGGCCATGGAGGTGCTACCTGGAGAGCCAAGTGTTTTCTGAGGCGGCACTTGGCGGGGAAAAAGAAAGTTTGAGAAGCACTTCTATACAACATTTTGATGATGATCATCCTGGTGAGGATTGTGTTGAGGGGGTGTGCATCCTCATGTCATGCTACCATTCCTGCTCCTTTCCTGAGTCACGCCACACATTTCACTTGAGGCCACACCTCCGTATCACTCCCATCTGCACTCGCTGTGAACACACAACACTGTGAGGATTGCTGCTGACCTTCAACACACGACATGAACTATCCATCTGTGCTTCACCTCTTTTTAGGAGACACCACTAACAACTAGTCCAAGCTGCACCGTACAGTTTGGACACACCTTCTCCTCATTCAATGCTTTATTTACATTGTAGATTGTCACATCAAAACTATGAATGAACACATGTGGAGTTTTGAAGGTGAAATAACTGAAAACATGTTTTGTATTCTAGTTTCTTCAAAATAGCCACCCTTTGTGTTACGATCCGCTGCACGGATCATAGTTTGTTTATGTTTCTCGTCACATGTGTTTTCAGCACCTTGAGTTTCGTTTATTTCTGTTGCCATGACGGCAGATTGTATACACCTGCCTCTGGTTAGTGTCCGGGACGCGCACCTGTTGCCCGGGCGCTAATCAGAGGGCTATTTAGTCTTTTCCCTGGCCTCACTCGGGCTGGCTTCCTAGTTTGTTCCCATACAACTGATGACGACGATTATTTCATGTTCCTTAGCTGCTAGTTTTCACGCTATGCCATTTTGCCTGCTAGCTCCCACGCTAGTCCTTTTGTTTCTTGCCTTTTGTGCTACGTG